>NC_081412.1:135684330-136284330 GCF_030272615.1 Cryptomeria japonica
TCTCCCCTCCTCCCCTCCCCTCTCTCCCTCTTTCCCTCTCCTTTTACCAATCTCCCTCTCCTTCCCTCTCTCCCTCTCTCCCCTTCTCCCCCTTCTCCTTTTCCCAATCTCCCTATCTCTCTCCCTCTCCTTTTCCTAGTCTCCCTCTGTCTCTCCCTCTCCATCCATCCCACTCTCCTTATCCTACTCTCTCTCTCTCTCTCTCTCTCTCTCTCTCCTCTCTCTCTCTCTCTCTCTCTCTCTCCCTCTGCCCCTCTCTCTCCCCTCTCCTTCTCTCCCTCTCCTTTTCCTAATCTCCTTCTCTCTCTCCCTCTCCATCCATCCCCTCTCTCTCTCTCTCTCTCTCTCTCTCTCTCTCTCTCTCTCTCTCTCCCTCTCTCCCTCTCTCTCCTTTTCCCAATCTCCCTCTCCCTCCCTCCCTCTCTCCCTCTCTCCCCCCTCCTTTTCCCAATCTCTCTCTCTCTCTCTCTCTCTCTCTCTCTCTCTCTCTCTCTCTCTCTCTCTCCTCCCTTCTCCCTCTCCCCCTCTCCTTTTCCCAATCTCCCTCTCTCTCCCCTCTCCCTCTCCCCCCCTCTCCTTTCCCTAATCTCCATCTCTCTCCTCTCTCTCTCTCTCTCTCTCTCTCTCTCTCTCTCTCTCTCTCTCTCTCTCTCTCTCTCTCTCTCTCTCTCTCTCTCTCTCTCTCTCTCTCTCTCTCTCTCTCTCTCTCTCCTTCCCCCTCTCCTTTCCAAATCTCCCTCTCCCTCCTCCTCCCTCCCCCCCCCTCCTTTTCATAGTTCTACATAACCCATACAGTCTATGTAGAACTAAGGCCAAAACTTCTAGTTGTACATAACCCGTACGAGTTATGAGAAATTGTGAATGTTCACATTAAAGGTTTCCATAACCCATATGGGTTATGGAAAAATATAGATATATTTTAGTCCCAATGGCTTAAAAACTAGCATTGCAAGTTGTTTGAAGGCCCCACTGCTTTTGCACATGATTTTCTAGGATAGTAACAGTAAGGTTTTCATATTTTTTTGTCTCTTTTGCTTTGAAATGATTGATTTGTCTCATATATTGGATTATTTTTGAAGTTATTTTATCATTGTTACTTAGATTATAACAAAATGATGATCATTTATTGTTTTTTTGCTTTGATCATGATTGATTTATCTTGTATTTTTTGTTTGTTTTGAAGCTATTTTATTATTGTTACTTTAGATTATAACAAAATGATGATCATTTGTTGTTTTTTTTCTATTTGATTGTGGATTATCATCATGATGTTATGTGTAGGGACAATGGGAAAGAACAAGAGAGGAACAAATGAATAAAGGGAGGCAACAAATGAAAGACAAAGGGATCATATGAGGAGATTACGTGAAGGTACGTCATCTAATGCACCTAATGAAAGTGATGAACATTCAACAATTGAAATTGATATGATGAATGCACCAAATCAAAATGATCGAAAATGATTTTGCTGAGAATTATACACTAAAACCACAAAATGAAGTACAATCTATGTATTACCACTCTACACAAGTTACAATTTTTGTACACATAGCATTCATGCATGCACATGATAGCATCGAGGATGACAAAAAGGTTATAAGAGAATATCACTTCTATATCAATGATGATCGTACTCATTCCTTAGAGTTTGTGCAAGGATGCTTTACAGTCTTCTATGATAGTTTAAGGGAAAGAGATATAAGATACAACCAACACTTAATATGGTCGGACAATTGCACCGCACAATTCAAGAATGCAAGGATGTTCTACTAGTTGACTAGGATGCATGTGACAAGTGGTGTGCAACATTTTTTGGAATTTCATTGAGGCAAGACATGGAAAGGGAGAGCATGATGGTGCGACAACATGTGTGAAAAGAGATCTTACTAGAGAGGAATTGACGTACAAAGGTGGTGCAATGTTAATAGATGTGAAAACAGTTGTGCAATAGTGTAACTCTACGATGGGATCAAGTAATGCAGGTAAGTCTATGGTTTCTAGATGTTTTTGGTTAATACATGAATCTAACATTGAAAACTATCTATATTGTTGTACACTTACCATATCAAGTGACATGCATTCATTTAGAAGTTCAAATGCAACATCACTAGTTATTTATACTAAACAGATTGCATGCTTTTGCTCTTCACGTATGCATTTTGTGTGGGATGAATGTGAATCAAAAGAGTGGGTTGACCAATGGTCTTGTAGACCTTTTCAAACCCTAGATACATATCAACTTCCTAGAGCACTACAAATCAACCAGATTGAAGCATCAGTGGATTTTGACCATGTATCAGACATAGTTGAACCAGGTAAAGGGTTGCAATTTGCTACAATTTTAAGCTCAATTTATTAGTATTAACTTATGCTGATTTTGGTATTAACTTATATCCTTCTATTAAATGCAGGTCATGTATATGCAGTTATTGCAGATGAGAACAACAAAGAAGGAACATATTACTTTTTGTATCATTGTATTGAGGCCAGAAAGAATTTGACTTCTACAGTAGTTGATGGAGAGGGTATTGAGTACCCAATAGGATCCGTTGTTATGAGAGGGACATGGCTTAGAAGGTACCATTGTTGTGTCAAGTTGTATTGAGACCTCTTAAACTCATTTATTTAGTAGATATTGTATTGATTTTGGCATTAACTTATCCTTTTATAAAATGTAGGTACCCTATCAAAAATTCTAATGCCTGGTTGTCTGAGGACTTTGAGACACATAGACATATTCTTCATTACTCAAACCTTATTGTTGCAACAAATATTCATTTGATTAAATATCATGGTAGACCTCTTAACAAGGATTTTTGGAAAGTTCATGAATCTGACCATGAGGCAATACTTGAGACACAAAGGGTTAGAGCTGATCTAGAAGGTTCACTTGATTGATTTCGGGCCATCTAGAAGAATAATTCAACAATATGGTAGAATAATTTTGACAATTTTGTATATATCTTTTGCAAAACATTGTAACTTCGCTTTTTTGGATGTGCTCTACATGAATATGAGCTATAATATGCGTATGAGCTGTAATGTGCATATGTAGATGCCAAATTTTGTATATAAAAAATCAATGAGTTGTAATGTGTTGGCATATGGACACTCCAATGAGACATTGTGTGTGATTGAAGGTTTTGTCATTGATGGCAACCCTGAAATCCTATGGCACCGGCAAGACATTATACCGGCAAAGCATTACTCAGGCAACCTTGCAATCCTATGGCACCGACAAGACATTATACCGGCAAAGCATTACTCAAACAAGACAGTGCACCGGCATCAACAAGATCAATCTACACTAGCACCGACACAGAAGGAAATATGTATACCGGCATAGAGGCCGACAGGATTTTTGATATGTAATATTTTGTTTATTATTGTAAGCCGACTTGGCAAATTGTAAAATGACTCTTGTGTATAAAAGAGATCATTGTAGGCATTGTAGCATATGGATAGGAAGCATAATAAATTATAAGGAAGATCTAATGTGCGAATTGTAGATCAAGGGTATATGTAAAGAACAGAGCAAGAACCGGTACCGAATCTGGCATTGAAGATGCTATTGTAAAGCAGTACAAAATATTGGATTTGTGTAAATCCTCATTGTAAGTCAGTGTGACTTCTTATTGAGCAGTGAGCTCTAGGCAGTTGGCCTTCCTGCATGTGCAGGCCCCTATTGTAAGTAATATTCTCTTATTGGCCAGTAAGTGAATATTGTGGGTCACAAATCCCACTGAGGTTTTTCCCACACCAGGTTTCCTCGTTAAACATCTTGTGTTATGGTGTTCTTTTCATGTGGATGTTTTTGATTCTGTTATTTACATTAATTCTTGCATACCAGTATACTATTACTTTATGTTCTGCATATTCAGTTTCAAGAAAATTACATTACCGATCAAATACTGATTCACCCCCCCCTCTCAGTATCTGTGGGAACCCTAACATAATGTGCATATCTAGATACTTAATTTTGTATAAAAAAATAACAATGAGTTGTAATGTGCATATCTAGATGCTAATTTTTGTATAAAAAAATAACAACAAGTTGTAATTTGCATATTTAGATGCAAAATTTTGTAAATATAAACAGTAATGAGCTTGATCATTTATATTAGATTCCAAATTTTATATATGCAGTTTTTTTCTAAGTGTTTTGGGAATGTTTTGAGTTATTGTTGAATTACCCGATTTGAAGGGCTAGTAGGAATAGTTTAAAACCAAGAGAGGCCCTTTTAGGTAGCGACAAAATGACCCCATAGGTTCAAATGGATCATCCATAAGTGTCACGGTCTCTAAGTTACGCAATGTCAAAGTTTGACCATTTTTTCCACTTTGAGCGCTAAAGGGAAAACGTTGCTATGATGTGGCTCAGAATGATCAGACGTCTTGGGGAGTGAGACAAGGTAACACCTAGCATAAAACCAACCACCTGGATGCACTCGCATTGATGGTTCATTCCCACGACGAGCAGAACGAAAGGTGCACTATTTTGCCACCTCTCAGTAACGGTTTTTGATGCGACAGAAAAAATATCACCACAAGAAAATGGAATCCATTTGTCCAAAACCAACAGAGGATTTTTTAGGCAGAAACAACACAACCCCATAGGTTCAAACAGATCACCCATAAGTGCTACGGTCTCCAAGTTACGCAATGTCAAAGTTTGACCATTTTTTCCACTTTGAGCACTCAAGGGAAAACGTCGCTATGATGTGGCTCAAAATGATCAGACATCTTGGGGAGAAAGACAAGGGCACACCTAGCGTAAAACCGACCACCCAAACACACTCGCGCTGACAGTTCATTCCCACGATGACAAAAAAAAAAGATGCATTATTTTGCCACCTCTCACTGACGGTTTTTGATGTGACGGAAACAATCTCACCACAAAAAAATGAATCGAATTGTCCGAAACCAAGAGAGGATTTTTTAGGAAGAAACAACACAACCCCATAGGTCCAAATGGATTGTCTATAAGTACCACAGTCTCCGAGTTACGCAATGTCAAAGTTTGACCATTTTTTCCACTTTAAGCGCTCAAGGGAAAACATCGCTACGAGGTGGCTTGGAATGATTAGACGTCTTTGGGAGAAAGACAAGGGCATAAATAGCATAAAACTAACCACCTGGATGTTCTCACATTGATGGTTTTCTCCCATGATGAGCAAAACGAAAGATTCACTATTTTGCCACTTCTCACTGACGGTTTTTTATGTGACATAAAAAATCTCACCACAAGAAAACAAAATTGAGTTGTTGAAAACCGAGATAGGAATTTTTAGGAAGTGAAAAAACCCATAGGTTCAAATGGATCATCCATAAGTGCCACGGTCTCTAAGTTACGTGACATCAAAGTTTGACTATTTTTTCCACTTTGAGTGCTCAAGGGAAAACGTCGCTACGAGGTGGCTCACAATGGTCGCACATCTTGGGAAGAAAGAAAAGGGAATACCTATCATAGAACCTAACACCTAGACATGCTCATGGTGACAGTTCATTCCCACAATGAGCATAATGAAAGATGCACTATTTTGCAACCTCACTGACAGTTTTTGACGGTTTTTCATGCGACAGAAAAAATCTCACCACAAGAAAACGGAATCAAGTTTTCTGAAACTAAGAGAGGATTTTTTAGGCAACGACAACACAACCCCATGGGTTCAAATGGTTCTTCCATAAGTGCAATGATCTCCAAGTTACGCGACGTCAAAGTTTGATCATTTTTTCCACTTTGAGTGCTCAAGGGAAAATGTCGCTATGAGGTGGCTCGGAACAATCAGACATCTTGGGGAGTGAGACAAGGGAAGACATAGCATAAAATAGGCCACCCAAATGCACTCACGCTGATGGTTCATTCCCACAACGAGAAGAACAAAAGATGCACTATTTTGCCACCTCTCACTGACTGTTTTTGATGCGACAGAAAAAATCTCACCACAAGAAAATAGAATCCAGTTGTCCAAAACCAAGAGAGGATGCCAACATGACCCCATAGGTTCACACGGATCATCCATAAGTGCCATGGTCTCTGAGTTACATGACGTCAAAGTTTGACCGTTTTTTCCATTTTGAGCACTCAAGGGAAAACGTTGCTATGAGGTGGCTCCGAATGATCGCACATCTTGGGGAGCAAGACAAGAGAAACCTAGCATAAACCTAGCCACCCGGATGCACTCGCGCTGATTGTTTGTTCCCACGACGAGCAGAATGAAAGATGCACTATTTTGCTACCTCTCACTGACGATTTTTGACGAAAGAAGAGATAATTGGTTTGATTTGATGTTAAAATGATTGCTTCAACTCTCCTTTTATAGGTGATTTGGATGAATAGGTGTGTCTCTTACCCTAAGGCCCACTTGTTATGGAATAAAATTTAAATGAAAACCTTACCTAAGCCGATCATCCTTAGATAAATTTCAAATCTATGTTGTGCACTCAAATCTTGTCTTAATTGGTTTTTGAAATGATGAACTTCGCTCCATAAGCATGAGTTTATGAAATAATAACTTCAATCCAATCTCTTCATGTATGAAGGACTCAAAGAAAATTCACTCAATCAAAATACACAATATCAGCATTACCGATGTCGGTACTTAAGTATACACAATATGAGCAATAGATAGTTTAAAAGTATACACCATATGCGTTACAAGTAATGAACAAATTGGATCACATTTCAAGACACATACACAATGAAGAAGTTTGATCACACTTCAATAACAAATAACAAAGTTTCAAGAATATCAAGTTTCATATATATCAATGAACAAATTGGATCGAATATCAAGTTTCATATATATCAAAATGAACAATAATCGTGTACATATCAAAAAAATGGCATAGATGCCAAATCAATAATAGTTGCGAAAATGCTGCATGTGTCATGTCTATCAAAGTCAATATATACATATACAAATGTCGAATATATAAAAAAATTGGTCGTTCAATGACTACAACTATAACTATATGTCTTTATCGATATCTATGACTATGGCAGATCATCAAAATTGAGCCTCTTCGAAGCAGTATGTGGCTCTGCAGGTGGCTACACAAGGACAATTTAAATGTCGAATAAGATATATTTTCTCAATATAACATCAAAATAACTAAATACTGAACTCTAAATTGTTTGAAGTTGAAATGTTGGTTACCTCGTCTCTGTCTTCTGCAAATGGGTGAGGCTGAGGATCCGTGGGATGTCCTGAAGGGGGTCATAACTAGTAAAACAACATTAATACATGTTAATAACATATATTTCAAATAACATATAATAACTAAAAATGAATAGACTAAAAAACTAAAGTATACCGGAGCCTCAGATGGATGTGTTGTGGTTGTAGGAGGCAAATTCACTGATGAATCAGTTACAACCATTTCCTATATCCATGGTAAGTGATCCAAAAGGAGTTAACTAGATGGTTTCAAATCCGTTGTGCACTTAGTGAAAAAGAGTTGATCTAAAATAGACATACCTTTTCCCTTGGTCGTGTTGGATCCCATAATATACATGTAGGACTTCTATTGAAATGGAATGGTAGAATAACAGTAGGAAGTTTGGAAGGGGCCTGCAATAGGTTAAAGACAATTATACAAGTTAATAACCCAAAGTTGCTGACAAACTAGATAAAACAAATATTTTTAACATATGTAGAACAAATGCACACCGAAGCCTCGTATAGTTCTCCTGTAACCTTAGGAGGCCTAGTCGAATCTGATGCAACTATTACCATTTCTTGTATTAAAAATGATAACATATGATATAGACATAAAAGGATTTTGTTATCTCGAACAAGCAAGAATGCAATCCAAAGTGCATATGAAGATATCGCGTCTTCCCTTTGCTGAACCTCATTGACATTAGGTGTATTCATTAATTCCGTAAACCCCATTTGTTTCTGTATATAGAACAAATAAATTAAGTGCATTTATCATATCTACATATACATGTTTAATCATAATACATTTCAACAAATGAATTTAAATTGTACTAAATTACCTTCTGTTGTTTGGGTGTCCAAGAGGATATCTTTTCTTGCCTCAGAGTGCTAGAGGATGGCTTTCTCACATGAGATATCCTCGAGGCAGGTGGGGTAAACTAACAGAAAAAATTAACATAAGGGAAAAGAGCAAGTATTTAATATATCACTTAAGTAAAAAATATATAAATCTAAATGGTACCGCATAGCTATCTTGGCCAAAGTCAATGGCCGAAAGCATGATATCTTCAAGTTGGGATATCTCAGCCACTGACAAGCCCTATAAAACACCAAGTAATGATATATATAATTAACAAAAGATATTTTGAAACCAATGTAATATTATAGTTTAAAAAAATTTACAAATCTTTACCTCTAGTGGTGAAACTACTCGTGACCGTGGAGTTGACTGAAAAGTATGTGGTGTACTCCCACCACTTGCTACACCCTGCAATGCATTTTATTTATATGTCACTTTAAATTGTTCTAAAAATAAAAATTCATTTCTTTTTATAAGATTTAGTCACTTAATTGATAACATGTCATAAACAGAATTAAACGCACCCGTGTCTGATAGAGAGGGTACAACATATTGATTAGTTTGTTGGTGAGGGCCACATCCTCTACAGTGGAAGCATGGCATCTACTCTCACAAAATGTACACGAATGAGATGTCAAACCATCCTCGTTCACGTCAGTGTCTACACCAGAACATACATCTTGGTAGGCGGGGCGCATATGCTGAATGGCCTAGCTCATGCCAAATGATGCATGAGGTGACGCTGATGAAGGAGGTGTGGCTAATGAAGGAGGTGTTGTTGATGAAGGAGATGTCGTTGATGAAGGAGGTGCTGGTATATCCTCTACTCTGACCAACTGTGTGCCATGCTGAACAATGACATCAGTCAATGATGCAGCTGCTTGAAGAGTTTGTAATTCCATAGACTCCTTCAAGAATATAGGGAAAGTGACATGAACCATGGGTTTAGGAGTTGTATGCCTCCTATGTTGTGGCTCTACCACCCTATGGGCTCTAGGTCTATCCTGCGTAGAGCCTCTCTCTCTACCCTGAAATTGCCAGATGTCAAAGTAATTCGACTTCTCGCTGAGGATAAACTCACAATACAACTTTCTCAAAAAATATAGAGGCACCTCCCAACTATTACAAGGTGGTTCGTCAAATACCATAAACCACCTATCCCAAAAAGCTTCTTTCAGCCTAGCATGAACACACCAATGTATAGGAAACCGAGTCGTATTTAGTTCTAGGTTGTTACAAGTAACATGATCGGGGAAAAGAGCACATATGCCAGCTTTACCTATGGCTTTTTTTTCACTTGATCATATGAAAACCCATCCATAAATGTTCGACATCTATCCCTCCATGAACCCCATTTCGTAACCTCCCTAGATACCTCATTTGCACTATTAGCCATTGTTTCTAGTGTTCTGGCAAGGGTTGAGTGGTGCTCAAGCCTAGAGAACCTCAACCTATTTACCAATATAGAAATTTGGGCACTATTTTGTGTAAGGCGATTGATGAGATCCTCTTGTGTGGCATCTAGATGATCTAATGGAGGACATGGACGGTTTCACGGTGGCGGTGGTTGTTGAGAAGCAACATTTTGAGGATTTTGAGGGTTTTCTTGTTGCTCATGTGTAATGTTTATAGGGTTTTCTTGTATTGCTTGTGCAGGAGGAATTCTTTGTTGTCTATTTCATTTTTGGGATTGCTTGAAGAATCTGACATCAAATTAATAAAAACAAAACTTAAATCAATTAAAAAACCCTAATTCAATTAAAATGCAAACAAAAAGAATCAAACCAATCCAATCTTACCCGTTCAACGAGGTGCCATTGTTGAAAATTGCTCTCAATGTTGGGAAAATCCAAAATAATTGAAAACTTGTGCGGGTTCTATATTTTTTTTGGCTTTCCCTTGTTGTTGTTCCATGGGTTTTTATGTTGACATAACCCGTACGGGTTTTGACCCCGTACGTGTTATTGCTTTTACAAACCCCGTACGCGCTATTAGTAAAACAAAACCCATGCGTGTTTAATGCGTTTAGGTTTGTGATTAGGCTTGGATGACAAAGCCGAGGGTTGGAAGTTTGATTTCCCTCCTTTTTGACGTGTTTTGTTTTATCAAACTAGTTTCTCAACTTTATCATCACCAGGTTTACACCTCATCAACTAGGTATTTCTAAAATTTCCACCACATTTTCACCCATTTTCTGAGCTTTCTAACCATATAATTTTTTTTGAATTTGAAGAACAATAACATTAATCTTAAATTTCTTTTACCAGTGTCTCCATAGTTCTCAGAGACATATGTGTAACATTTTTCCAATAACTTTTTATCTACTTATCAAAATAATTATTTTTAATATATTATTGTAGTGCACTTGATTCTTTACACTTTTAAAAAAAAATTGCATTTTTTGATTATTTTGGTGCAAGTTATGCTTCGCGCACGAACAAGTACTTGATTTTCAGGATGTGCTTGATTCAAAAAATCATAAAAAATAAAATACTCAACAAAAAACTACAAAGAAATACACAACTTCTAGTACTCACTCTTAACTATCTCTTTACCAAAGGATTTGTCAAATATTAAATTTAACTATGATTTTTTTGATGCGCACGTTAGACACTATGTTATGTTTTTTAGAAAAAAATCTGTCTGTTTTTTATGCACAAAGGATTAACCCCCTTAATCTTATCCAATTTTGAAAAAAATTTGTAGTTTAGAAACTAGATTTAGAGAACTACAATATTTGTTGTTTGAGTATCTTCATATTTTGAGTGGATGACTCTCAAATTTCTCCTCCATGTTTAGGTTTAGCAGATTTCAAGAAAAAAGTGTCCACTTATACCCCCCTTTTTGCACACGATCTTGGTGCACTTACCCATGCTCACATTATGGTTTAGATGGACTTGCTTGAGGCTTGATCAATCCAAACCATAATGTAAGGATATTATAACGCTCTCGCATTATAGTCTCTAAGGGGACATAAGGTGGAGTAGCCACTCTTTGGCCCTTCATCTGTGGGCACTTACCCCTTGTGCATTGCTATCTATAGTAAAGGAAGTTGGCAAGTTGAATTATCTTCATGAGAAGTGGAATAATTTCTTTGATTACCTTCTCATCTCCTATTGGTTGTATTGTGAAACCAATCGAGGATTCATATTAGATGAACTGACATGTTACGTGGAGTACCATGATCCTTGTGGATGTCGACTTGGCAATCACACTAATAATTCTTTTTCAAGATTGCACTATCATGCTTAGGATAATGTGGTGACCATACTTGTGGGTTGAGCATTACAATTATGCTAGAAGGTGCATTTGACCTTTTGGGAGATTTGGTAAAAAAATGTAGCTTGATTTGATGAGACCTATTTGTCACAAATATTATTCTCTTTACAAATTGTGTAACATTATCTGAATAGTGAATATGGATCTTTATGCTTTCTAAAGCATTTAAGGGTTGCTCTATTGTACTATAGATATGATAAATAGACTCATAGTTACTGTAACCCATGAGGATGCCCCAAGTGTTATTATAGGTTCCTTATTTACTAAATCCTCTTGGATTATTGGAAGACCACTTGTAGTTTTTGTTAAGATGCTCTACTAAGGCCTCCTGCGCATTATACTGACCATTTTAACCCAAGCTTCCTACCAGTTCGATTATTTCTATTGCAAAGCTTACAAATCAATGAAAATTTAGAAGTTATGCTTGAACACATGTACAATATGCATACTATTGAAGTTTAGAAACTATTGTTGACACAACAAAATGCCCTACAACCTGTGATGCGTTAGCCTCTCTTATAAACCTAACTCTCATCTCTTTAGGTACACATAGAAATGATTCTTTAATAATTTATAAGTGTTTTGAAATGAATTACAAATAGTTCTTAAACATAGCTCCAAACAAATAATTGAAATGTTTCACACTTCGAGTCAACACAAAATGACTAATAGACAAGAAGGAACATGATGTCAAATTTAAAATTTAAATTTTAAAAAATTTAAGATTAAAATTTTAAAAAATTTAAGATTAAAATTTAGGTCAAACCCGATCTCTCAAATAAATACATACAAAATCAAATAAGACTCAAATTATACACCAATATTACATAAAAATCATGTCACTTGTAAACTCTGATTACGTAAAGGACGACCGTGCCAAAGGAAGCCGAAAATAAAGGGGATAAGGGTAACTAGAGAGCCGAGGAAAACGGGCAAGGCACATCAATTTTTACCATTACATGAAAGTTATCATACGAAACTAGCAGTCAAATATTCAACAATATATTTGAACGCCCACTAATGACAGCTTATTTATACTCTTTATAGATAATTCGGCCTAAATTCATTTATGGCAGCGGTCCTCACAATATTTCCCGCAAATTTCGAGAAATAAAATTTACACCTTTTTCCCTTTCAAAAGACGTTTAAGCATAGTGAGCATAATTGTGACAATGGTGAAATGTAAGCCATTAAAATTTAAATTTTGAAAAAAAAAAAAAAATTGAATTTTTGTAATACACAACATTTGTCAACTAGATTAGAAATTTTTTGGTTTAGGCCTCTATTGCACATCTTTCCAGAGGTTACAGGGGTTTGTCCTGTCAAAGAACGATTCCTCTCAGTTTAAAAAAGAGCATTAGAATGCCAAAGCCACTCCAAGGTCTTCTCTTTTGGAGATTTCAGAGGGGCCATTAACAATCTTGTGGAACGTTTTGAAAGGGGCAAACGCCCCTTTACTTTCTTTTACGATTGTTACAATACACCACTTATACCGCAATTTGATAATGTCTGGAGGACACTGATATGTTCTCTGAGCCCTCCGGTCTGTTCCTCTCCCTCTCTCTTCCCATCAGCCAACTGAACGTCCTCCTCAGATAAGCCTTGTGACTTGGTTGCTCCATCCCCCGTCGTTCTCCAGGAGGAAGCGCAACGCGCTCAGAAAAACTTCTTAAAAACGAGCTCGGATTCTTTGAACCGTTCCCCCATCTTTCCGATTTCGACCTGCGTTCCACATCGTCCACAGAACTGCCCGGCCTGGGGCACGCTGGCGGCGCATTAGAAGTGGACGCTGCCTGCGAAGGATGGCCAGCTACAAAGCTGCAGCTCCTGTGCAATCCGGGAGTGAGCCCACGAGGCGTAGCGATGTACCACTCCGTTGGCTGCTCCATCTCCTTCCTCACCATTACCAATGAGTGCCCCGTCGAATCGTTGGTCGTCTCCGGAGCTTCGTTATTTCCGTTGTCGACAACGATAGTGATATGCTCGGGTGTCGTCTGTGGCTCGACGGTGGCTGTGGGAGTGGAGTCGTCTCCCGGCACAAGGCTGACCCGACAGATAGGGCACGTTGTGTGTGAGCAGAGCCACATGTCGATGCACTCCGGGTGGAAAGCGTGGCTGCACTTGGGAAGCAAGCGCACCATTTCGTCGTCCCCGAAGTCGCTGAGGCAGACAGTGCACTCCGACCCCTTGGCCTGAGATTTTAGCCCCTTCACCAGACTGTAGCTGAATACCGAAAAGCTCTCGATGACCGTCTGCTCCAGGCCCCTCGTATTATTATTGACACCCGGTCGTCGGAAAGCCCTACTGCCTTCCTCTACAGTCATGACGCGGCGGCAGATGCAGATTGAGAAAATCATAATCATGAAAATGAAGCTGAACAGCGCCACGATGAGGATCGCTAGTGAGGGATTGAAGCTGATGTCATTGTAATTCGCATCGGGAGTACCATATGGGTTTTGATCTGCCAAACTCACAATTTTTAATGACGGAGCAGAAGTCGGATTGATGACAAAGAAAGAGTTTCTCTTGTCTGTAGCAGACGATGCAAGAAAACTGTCCATTTTTCCCACAAACACTGGAGTGCTGTTCTTTCTAAACAACTCCCAATCAAACCCAGTTCCTGAATTCTGCGAAACCGAATTGGGTTTTACCTAAATTGCATTCAAACGATTCCTGCATGAATGATATTTAATACCGATCCAATACATAATGTTTCCTTATTGCTTTCATTGCCCTCCACACCCCTATCATATTAGCTGGATATATTCCCTCTTCAAAGTATGCATTTATATGCATTTCACAAGTGTGAGAAACAAAGACCGAAATTAAAATAAGAGTCTTCAAATTACAGTTGTGTTCAAGCAACACCTTGTTTGACTTTATATCCCTTCTGCAAACCTTCTAGATAATTTACTTTGGTGTGCTCCGAACACCCCAAACAAAATCAACCGTTTACTTTCTATGACGAATTCATAGCCAAGAAAACGTTTCCAAATTATTCAAACCAAGAAAACGTGGATTCTGCAAAGAAAAAAAGACCCAAGTGAAATGGACAACCTAACTTCAAATCTGTACCCAGATGAAAATTTCTTGATTTATCCTCTGTAAAATGATAAAAAACTCCACACATATCTTCCATCTAGTAAATGACAATTCATTAGTCGTGATTGACACGAACATTCGATGAAGGTCTGGTAAGCTTCCAGTCATTTTCACAAGGAGGAGAGGTGTGTTGACATATCATAAACCCGATAACTACGGATTCTAAACTGTCAGGCGCCCTGCTCATTGCAAACGTAATCACACCATTTTATTACGAATGCAATGAACAACCAGTGGCCTTGTGCACCAATGAGGATCTTCATGTCGCCACCACGTAGACATCGGACTTTTGAACCTCATAAACTAAAGAGTTTACTTTGTAATCCATCTGTAATCCATCTAACTTCATTAATAAACCAGAAAACCAAAATCCACTTGACATACTTTTTTAAGCTGGCTTCACTATTTTCTTAATGATAATTCACTGTTTGGAAAAGTTGACAAAATGAAGATTTTCAGCAGTACCTGTAACCCCACATATTACGTATATCTTGAAAGAACAGTAACTGTTTTAATATTTGACGCTAACTTCAAAGGAAAAGGCTTACAGATCACTCCCTTACGTCGTTGCTTAATTACGACTAATTTAACTGTATATATTTAATGGCCTCTTTGAGAGTTTCCTCAGTTGACTAATCCAATATACTGAATTGGGCAATACGTAAGCCGTCTGTTTTGAATTTTGTTTTGTAGATTCTTCATTGGGTTAGTTGAGTGACGAGCCTCAGCAGAAAGAAGAATCATCTTTTACAACAAATGTGCATGGGGCGTTCTTTGAATGAGATCTATTCTCTTCTTTCCAACGTGTTGCATTTCGACGCTACAATCATGTTTTGACAATTTCCACCGATGACCCTTAGATTTTTTTTTTATATTTAATTTGGAAAAACATATTTACATTAAAAATGGAAAATGAAAATTTGTAAGAGTTTCATTCTATGTTTTTAATATTTGGATATTTATTTTTATTTTATTGATAAATATATTGTTTTGTTTTCTCATTTGAAAGCTATATCATGTAGATAGAATGGAGTTTTAATAAATCTTATCATGGATGAGATCACTATCACAATTCTATCTTCTAAATAAAATTGCAATAACAATCTTGTCCATTGTAATCAATTGCCTAATTTTAGATTCCTCAAATTGATCCCAATGACTATTGCTAGTTGGTTTTAGTATCAAACTTTAAAATAGATACTTATGATTGCATATATAAGGATAATTAAAATTAGTATAACTCCTAGAGCACTTTGATACATCTTTAAAGAGCATTGATCCCCTAGTCATTTAAGTACTAAAATGAAGAGCAACCAAAGAGCACTTTTAGATTAAGAACATCCCTGCATTCAATGTCTTTCATTTTGACATCCATGTATCTTATCATTATTCATTGTGAAAAACAATTGCAAAGGGGCTTAACTAATATGGCAAAAAGAGAAGTACTTTAATCTTAGCACATCGAACTGTTAAAGGTGTTCCTAAACTCTACCATGGCATAGTATAGATGTTGAAGTACAAGAGTGAAATTTGGAGGAGTTAAAAATGGATTAAATCACAATTTTTAGATGTGATCATAGTTTTTAAAAGACATGCTCACAATAACAATCATATCTAAATGATTTGCAATGCTTATAAGGGGCCATCCTTTTCATTTGATGTAGTAATATAGTGGCTAGACTCAACTCCAATTGATTTGGGATAACTTTACCTTGCCTAAGAGCTTGCTTCTTAATACTCTAGGATGTAACATGGATAGTAGAGAAACATTTTTTGCATCTAAAAGTGATCCTTTCATAATCTATTAGTTGTGTCCAACACCTATTCCCTACTTTCAACGAAATCGCTCTTGGAAGGCCTTTGGATAAATCGAATTCCACACACAAACGAGCACAAGTGGATCATTCATAATTGATAGTCTCTTTAGAAAAGTTGTGATACCTACCAAGTCCATTTGCAATAGTCTTCAAACACCCTATTTCTTAGAATTGCTGAGGGACATAAGGCAATCTTACACAAAGAAAAATTGTAGAAAACATCTCAGTATGTGGGTCAAAGGAGGGAAACCATGTCTTGAAGCATAAAAAATATCCCTGATAAGACCAATGGTCAGTGTCCTTCATCATCCAAAGATTCAAAATATAAGATGAAAAACCCTTTAGCACAAGAGTAGATGCTGATTTGTGTCTCCATATATTCTTTCTAGTTTTTTGCTAATCCAGAAGTGAAGGTCGCACTATTTTGACCAGATCTTTAAGAATCTACAAATTGCGATGTGGTCCATTGGATACTTATATCTATCACATGCAATATGGTTCAAAAAGATCTTTGGGATCAAATTTAATTGGTGGAAGGAGATGAGAGAATACTGGGAAATATCGAGATGTGAAGATGGAAACACTGGCAACCCAAAACCAAGGCTTCCTTGAAGTTAATCTTAGAGTCTTTTTGTTTTAAAGAATAAAGGTCAACAAAATGAGCTCCCAATTGTAACACAACACTTTGATGGACTTAAAGGCTTGATTCATACAAGTACTAGACACTCCAACAACAATCATAGGGGAATCATACATGGCAAAGCATGCCAAATTAGGGAGATTTGGATAGACCTCCTTAATGACACCAACAACCATGCTTGAACCCTTATTATCACTTTCACAAAAACCTACCCCACTAGACGTTGAGATCATGACAACACCACATGGAGAAACCCTGGTGTGCCCCAAAATCCTTTCATTCTAGTGATTACGAAAGGGCAAAGAAAGTTGACCATGATGATGTGATCCATCAAGCAATAATTCGTGCATAGAAGAAGTATGTGAAGAAGGAGAATGCATTGTGATATATGTTTTTTTTAAATGTGATTTTATTATCTTTATGATCATTACTTTTTATTAAGATAAGTAGAGAAAGGGCCTCCAATTGATTGCGTAGCAAAGTAGAACATAACTAGTACAAAAACATCCACAAGACTAGTAGTAGCTAGTCACCAAAAAAGACTAACTAGAACGAAAATAACTAGGAATTAAACAACAACAAAACAATGAACAAAAAAGAAAAAGAAGTTGACACTGCGGATCCACAAAAATAGTAGAAGGAACCAAAAGAACACCATAATCTAGTGCTAGGAAAATGATGTATAAACTTTGCATATTCATAAGGTTACTATTTTTAGTAAGTTTTCATTTGAGAATGGATTGGTCCAAAATTTTCCTCAAAGCTTTGAATTAGACAAATAAGCATGTTTTATAATTTTTTGTTGCAAGATCATATGTAGATTTGAAGATATTAAAGATTCTATTTGTAAAAGTTGTGAATGAAAGTTTCAAAGTCAATTTTGAGGGACTTAGAGGCTCTAAAATAGCTCAAAAGTGTCCATGACTAGTGTAGCTAGTTATAGCTTGATAGAGAACATTGTGATTTTTTCAACACTTCAAACTATTTGTTAATCAGATGCCCAATTAAAAAGTTATGGCATCTCAAAGTTGGGTCTGCTAATATTTAGAAAATATTAAAACATGTTGGAAACATAAATGAGTTGTAAAAGGGAGTTACTCGTGTTTGTGTGTGTATTGACACAACATAAGTCATCTTGTATTAGAGACAATATGGGCGCCACTCTTGGGTGGTTTTAGCCCATGGTTTTGTAATGTTGTTTGACGTTTTCATGTATTGTATCTCTTATATATTAGGTGTGTGAGATGGGGTTGTGTGTAAGAGTCAGATAGTTGTTGAGTTGCATCTACTCCTATTTGGAGTGTGGGGTTTATCTCTTGAAAGGGTTTTCCCCATGTAAATCACTGTGTTGTGGTATGCATGCTATTTATACTTATTTCTATTAAGTTTTTGTAACTGTTGTAAATGTCTGTAAAAGTTTTGTATTATCATTGTCTCAAGATTAGTGTAGGAAGTTGTTCTGGTACTTAACTTCCTTACAAGTGGTATCAGAGCTTGATCACTTTTGGTTTTAGTTGTGGGGATAATTTTTGATTTTGTAGGAATTTTTTAGATGGTAAGTTTGTCATAGAGAATATAGGTGGAGAAATTTTTTGGAAGTAATTTTGAGATGTGGGAGTTGAAGATGGAAGATCTCCTAATAGACCAAGATCTGTGGGATGTTGTTGATGAGAAGGTCTCAAGACCTATAGATCCTATAATGGATGCTCAATATGATGTAATGGACCATAAAACCAAGTGTGTAAGTATATTGTGCTTTATAGGATCCATTCTAATAAATTTCCATAAAGAGACCTCCGTATTGAAGCTATGGAAGAAACTTGGTGAGATGTATCAAGTTGAATATCTATTAAATCAAATTTTCTTGAAGAAGAAATTGTATTTCTTGAGAATGGAAGAGGTTAGATAATTTACAGACCACCCAAAAGAATTCAATATGGTGGTGGCTTAATTGACATCTATTTGTGTCAAGATAGAGGAGGAGAAATGTTAGATCTTACTTTGTTCCTTGCCAAATTTGTGGGATTCTCATGTTATGTCTATCAACAATAATTCTACCATTTTGAAGTCTAAAGATGTGGTAGGTGCATTTCTTGGTGAAGAGATGAGGAATAAGGTATCCATCAATTCAAAGGAAGACCTAAATGTTCATGGAAGACATAATGAAAAAGGTAAGAAGAATGAGAAGTGTGATAAATCCAAGCCTAGAGGGAGATCCAAATCTCTTAGAAAGTCCAAAGTCATTTGTTGAAATCACAATAAATCTAGTAACTTTTTTAGGATGCAAAGAAGAAAAATAAGAATTTTGATTCTAATTTCAAGTTTGAGAAGGAAGATGTTGATGCATGGTTAATTGACTCAGGTGCATCTTTTTATATGACTTCCAATAGAGATTGGTTTTCTGAATTTGAAGAATTTAATGGAGGTATAGTGTACTTGGATGATGATTCTCGTTTAGATATTGTTGGTCATGGTAAATTTAGAATCAAGTTTCTTAAAGGTAGAGTAAAAAGGATTAGTGGTGTGGTGCATATCCTTGTACTAAAATGAAATTTGTTATCTATGAGAAAACTAATAGACGTGGGTGTGCAAGTAGTCTTTTAGATGTAGGGTGTAAAATGGTTAGAGGTGATATGGTTAAGGCTAGTGCTCTAAACTCTCCTAAGGCCACTTCATAAGACAAGGTGGGTCCCTAATGGTACATCTCTTGGGTGGTATGAGAAAACTCTCTCGACCCTTGAGGTTGCTCCTATATCCATCCAAGCTATCAAAGTACCTCAAGTGTCTAGAATATGTCTCTTAATGATATAATATGGGATTCAACCTATCAAAAAAAAAGTCTAGAAACAATATGGTAGGTTTGCATCATCATCCTCCCAATCCTCGTAATCTAAGTACAACCTCCAAATGATAGTATGTATCTTGTTGATTACATGCTTCCTGTACTCTAACTTGTCCAGCTTGAGATGGGTTTGATAGAACTATACATATATGTACATATGGTTATCTTACTCCTCATTTCCTCGTACATACTGGTCTCACAATTGCAACATGCTCCCATGCCTAGACATGTAGTAGTGTCACCCCTGTAGAAATGCTCACGCCATCTAAGTATACCACCTAATGTAAATAATGATAGAGGTGGGCCAATAAGCAAGCACCCCAGGGAAATGGTGTACCATCCATGATGATCCTCTCCAAAGTTTCTCCCCAACTAGTTAAAAACTCATGACATTGCTTGTCAGAACACATAAGGCCCTCAATGACTCTAGCCAATAGTGATGGTAGTGGTGCACAAGATGCTACTAACTTTTCCAACTAGCCTCTCCTTATTTGATATCCAAGTCATCATCACCAAATTCTTGTCATAGAGAATCCTTGTTACTGAATCGATCATACACCACAAGCTCTCCTATGATTGAAATCCACAAGATACATGATACATCCTCTAGTGTCACTGACATATCACTGGTGAGCAAGTGGAATGAGTTGTGCTCACTATACCATCTCACAACCAAGGCTGTCCACATCCCTAGATTAGCCTTGATCTTGAGCATGAATGTTGTGTGCCATAATCCCACTGCACATCAAGGACATCAAGGTTTATCTTTCTTACATTGGGCCACATTCCCTAGCTAGGAGGATGTCTCTCATGAGATATCAACACATGTAGATTAACTTGCAAGTAACACAACCATCGTGTTACCCAATTAGGCACTTTGTCAAACTTAATAAGATAGTCAAATTTGGTCAACTACCCAATTCTATCAATTGTGCATTCATCCTTATCAGTTGTGCATTTCTATCAAAGAGTGGGTGCAAGAAGTTGGGTCCCAATTAGGGGGAAGTATGAACATTCAAAAGAGTGCCACTAGAAATGAGGACCCATTTTTTAGAAAATGGGTGCACCCATTATGCTTTGGGAGCCCAAGCCAAAAATTCACAAAATGGGGCCCCGTTATTTAAAGAACGGGTCCTCGTTATTTACAAGATGAGGCCCCATTTGTTAAAATATATTTTTTAATTAATGGGGGATCATTATTACAAAAATGGAGTTGTGTTATTTAAAAAATGGGCCCCTATTTGTAAAAGTATTTTTATTTTAAATACTACAAACTCATTTTTGCACTTTATATAATGGGAACCCATTACATTTAAATAATGGGCACCTATTATAGAACGGGGATCATTATTTACATTTTGAAACCAACCCCACAATGTGTCTTTGGATTTGGGTTGGGTAAGGCCTAGAATGCCCAAACCTAAGCCTTGGACCTACAAGTCCAAGGTTGGACTATGCGAGTAATAAAATACCGACTTCTGACATATGTGTGATGCCCTTTTTTACACAATTATCAGAAAAATTTAAAACCCATTATATAATACATTGTGTATATTCCAAATATATAATTTTTTTCTATTTTTAATTAATATGTATTAGATTTGGTCCATAAACTTGAAATATCAAGTTTTTGTTTAACATTTTTTGAAAAAAAATATATGACATCAATCTACACAAAATTCTTTTCTAAATAAAAATTATAAAATGATAATTTTAGGTTAAATTATGGTGGCTATACATGAGGGGTTTTTAAAAGCGCAATTAAGGCTAATAGAACATTAATTAAAAAAATTACAAAAAACATCCTCACCAATCTTTAGTGTCTTATAGATCTTTTCCCAAAAGTATTTGAAAACAAACTTTTATTTATGTCAAAAAGTGGTGGTCATTTAGGTACATAGTATGGTCTTCAAACAAGCATTTTTAAATAGTGGCTTTTAGAAATCCCTTTTGACAGTCAATTTCTATTGTCTAGGTATTAAAATAAATTACATATTTGAAAACTAGACTCCGAGCTCTACATTTCATAGTACTAAATTTTTCCAAGAGTCAATCTCTAAGTGCTTTGGATTTTAAGGTCAAATGTGGCAAAATCTAAAAATCATGTAAAACACTTCCACTATTTGGCAAAAAAGTACTGCCAAAATGCATCTACATCCCAGAAGCACAATTTTATATATCAAAAGTGTAGATGTGTCATTTGTGCAACAAGATCTTGTAAATGCACAACAGAATGTAGCACTTGCGCAAAAACACAAATTTGCTTTGTTTTCACATATGCAACATTACTTATCAAATGTGTAGAATTAGCATATGTACAACAATATACCACATATGCACAATTACACATCGAAAGCGCAACTTTATGCTTCAAAAGTGTGTAATTAATCATTGTGCACATTTGCCTAATCTGACATTGTACTCTATTTATGATGCATTAATGACACTCTTAGGACCTAAGGGGTAGACACATACTGACTCACCATAGTCTTGCAGTCGGTTGAATCATTGTATGCGCTTAGACCTATGATTTGCTAGTGGAATGCCCTCCATTTCCGCTCACACTCTTCTTTGCTCTACTTCTAGTTCAATCACTAAAGATGAAGAGTGAAAATAAGGAGAATTGAATTCTTACCTTCTATATATAGGTGTTGTAGCGCTAATGGACCTGTTAATCCATTGCGGTCCCTTATGACCCTATTTGCCCTATTCTGGTCTTGTTTTATTTCAAGCTAACCCTGTTTTTTATAAATTGTCAGTTAGCCTTTCCTTTTCTTCCTATTGAGATATTTCCTGAAATTCTCTTATCTTTTGTAACCCAATCTCTTGAGGAAGCATACAACTTCCCTACTGGGGCATGTATCAGTCATTAACGTTTGCTTCTTAAACATTAAATAAATATTTATTATTTATATAATAGTCCTAAACAACACCTTTTTCCTCTTTTAATTAAATAAATACTTTTATTTATTTTAATTCAATTGTCATCATCTTTCTAATCTTATCCCTCCAACTTGTTCACATGGATCATAATCTAAATTCATAGTCATGTGACAAGTGTCATATTCCTCTTCATTCACTTTGTCCTTTCTCCAATGTCCATATTCATTGAGTCAAAAAGTCAACACACCTCTTAATCTTATCCCTCCATTTAAAATTAACCTTGTAATCTCATTCACACTTACCTACTACTTAATCTTCTCCCTTCATCTCTACCTACCCTTTAATTTTTTTGATTCTCTTCTAACTATATGATCATGGCCATTCATATTTTAAGCTCTTAATTTGAACCTATTTTTGTTTGAAATTTCTATAAAAGAGGTTTCCTCCTTTTATTTTGACAATCCACAATCATTTAGAGTACCTACATAATGCAAAAATCTCTCTACAACTTACATCATCACATGCATTGCATCATAGATTTTATATCACCAAGAAACCTCATTTGATTCTTTTCATGATCCCTTGTGTTAGTGCAAGCCTATTGTGTGTGTGAAGGTGTATTTTGTTGATTTCATTTCTTTGCATGATTGATAGAGTACTTCATTAGTGTTTTTGGATAAGGTTTTGTAGATTTGAACTAGTGATTGGGTTGTTGAGGGCTTACAAATAGTTTCAATTTTCAACATTCACAGAAATCTCTATGTATCAGAATCTCTTATACGAATAATATAGATTTACCCTCTTTTATTAGTGGAGATTTTTCTGGAAAGGATTTCTCCATGTAATCACAATTTCATGTGTTTAATTTTCTATGGTGTTATTTGTTTTGTTAGAGAGTTTATTTTCATTTGGTAAACACTATTAGATATGATTGCAATAGATTTGAAGCTTCTTATATTACTAGATATCCACCTCTTATTTTCTATGACTTGCTACCTCTCTCTCCATCCACACCTATCTCTCTCTCTGCCCTCTTTAATGCTCTCTACCTCTCCCTATTTAATGCTCTCCACCACTTTATATACCCTTCTCCCTCAATCCTCCCATCAAATCACTCTCTCTCTCTCTCTCTCTCTCTCTCTCTCTCTCTCTCTCTCTCTCTCTCTCTCTCTCTCTCTCTCTCTCTCTCTCTCTCTCTCTCTCTCTCCCCCCCTCTCCCTCTCTCTCTCCACACTTTTTATCACATTTCTCTCTCTACCTAATTTACCCCTCCTCTTACTCTCCCTCTATCTATTTATCTCTATTTACCCCTCTTCCTCCCTTTGACCCTCTCTCCCCCCCTCTCCTCCCTCTCTACCTCTTTGACTTTCCCTCTACCTCTTTGTCTCTCTCAATTTCTCTCTCCCCCTCTCCCTCTCTCTATTTTTCTCCTTCTCTATATCTCACTCTCTCCCTTCTTCCCTTTGTACTCTTTTTCTTACCTATCTCTCCTTTCCTACCTCTCCCTTGCCCTCCCCCCCTCTTTGTCTCTCTCTGTCTCTCTCCCTCTTTGTCTCTCGATCTCTCTCTCTCTCTCCTCTCTGCTTCTTGGCCTCTCTAATAGTCTCTATGTGTGTGTGTGTCTCCCCCTATTTGGCCTTCTCTACTTCATAATCCCTCCCTCCTTTCTATCTTTACTCTTTTTCCCACTTCTCTCTCTCTCCCTAACTCTCTCTCTCTCTCTCTCTCTCTCTCTCTCTCTCTCTCTCTCTCTCTCTCTCTCTCTCTCTCTCTCTCTCTCTCTCTCTCTCTCTCTCTCTCTCTCTCTCTCTCTCTCTCTCTCTCATTACTCCTTCTCTTGTCTACTCTTTTTCTTACCTCTCCATCTTTCTCTAATTACTTTCTCTACCTCTCAGTCCCTCCCTCTAATGCATTCTTTAATTCTACCCACCTCTCCCTCTTTCTTTATGCCTCCCATTACTCCTTGACTCTCTATGTATATATCTCTTACACCCTACCTTTCTCTCCCTCCGTCTCTTTCCATCTATACTCTTATTCTTACCTCTCTCTACCTCTCCCTTTCTTTCCTTGAACCACCCTCTCTAGATATTTCTCACTCTTACCCATCCCCTTTCTCCTTACCTCTTTGTCCTTCTCTAACTCTCTCTCACTCTTTATTTCTCCTTGACCCTCCATCCCTCCCCCAAATCTCTCTCTGTCTCTTTCCCTCCTTAAATCCTTTGTTCTCTACTCCTCTCTCCAACTCTCTATCTCTCTCTCTATCCCTCTCCCTCCCTCCAACACTCTCCCTTCCCTATCTTTCCCCTCTCTCTACCTAATATATGTGAGCTCTCCCCCCTCCCCAACTCTATCTCTCTCTAGCTATCCCTATCCATCTCCCTCCCTCCAACTCTCTATCTCTCTCTAGCTATCCCTATCCATCTCCCTCCCTCCAACCCTCTCCCTTCCCATGTCTTTCCCCTCTCTTACCCTAATATATTTGAATGCCCACGGATGACAGTGTATGAATTTTTATAGGTATTAGAGACAATTCTGCCTAAATGCCTTAATGGCAGCTGTCCTCAAACTTTCCTGCAAATTTGCATAGATGAAATGTACACTTTATTTTCCTTCCAAAATACGTTTAAACGTTGGTGATATAATTTTGACAAAGGTGAAATGTAAGCCATTCAAAAATGGGATTAGAGGTCTATTGTACATTAAAGGTTCGTCCTATCACACAGCTAAACTTCGAATCCCTGACCTAACCTCCCTATTCCTGCCAAGACAGCTCCAAGGTATTCTGTTCTGGAGATTTCAAAGGGGCCACTTACAAAATGTATAGGATTTGCCACACGGGGCTGAGCGTGCGAGATGACAGCGCCATGAACAATCTTTGTGGGTTTATGGTTAGAACGATTTGAAAGGGGCAAACGCCCCTTTACTTTCTTTCGCGATTGTTACAATACACTACTTATACGGCGATTTGATGATGTCTGGAGGACACTGATCTGTTCTCTGATCCCTCCGGTCTGTTTCTCTCCCTCTCACTTCCAATCAGCCAACTGAACGTCCTCCTCAGATAAGCCTTGTGACTTGGTTGCTCCAGCCCCCGTTGCTCTCTGGGCAAAGGGACTGCGCGCTCAGAAAAACTTCTTAAAAACGAGCTCGGATTCTTTGAACCGTTCCCCCATCTTTCTGATTTCGACCTGCGCCCTACATCATTCACAGAACCGCCCGGCTTCGACCCCGCTGGCGGCGCATTAGAAGTGGACGTCGTCTGCAAATGATGGCCGGCTACAAAGCTGCAGCTCCTGTGCAATCCAGGAGTGAGCCCACGAGGCGTAGCGATGTACCACTCCGTTGGCTGCTCCATCTCCTTCTGTACCATCACCAACGAGTGCCCCGTCGAATCGTGGCTCGCCTCCGGAGCTTCGTTATTTCCATTGTCGACAACGATTGTGACCTGCTCGGGTGGCGTCTGCGGCTCGACGGTGGCCATGGGAGTGGAGTCGTCTCCAGGCACAAGGCTCACTCGGCAGACCGGGCACGTTGTGTGAGAACATAGCCACATGTCGATGCACTCCGGGTGAAAAGCGTGGCTGCACTTGGGAAGCAACCGCACCATATCCTCGTCCCCGAAGTCGCTGAGGCAGACGGTGCACTCCGTCCCCTTCGCCTGCGATTTTAGCCCTTTCACCAGACTGTAGCTGAATACTGGAAAACTCTCGATGACAGTCCGCTCCAGGCCCCTCATATTGTTATTGGCACGCGGTCGTCGGAAAGCTCTACTACCTTCCTCGACGTTCAAGCGGCGGCAGATGCAGATAAAGAAAACCATTATAAAGAAAAGGAAGCTGAACAACCCCACGATGAGGATCGCTAGTGAGGGATTGAAGTTGTAGTTGTTGTAATTCGTACCGGGACTACCATATGGATTGTAATTCGTACCGGGACTACCATATGGGTTGTAATCTGCCAAACTCACAACTTCCAATGACGGAGTAGAAGTCAGATTGCTGATAAAGAAAGAGTTTCCCTTGTCAGGCGATGAAATAAAATTCTCCATTTTTCCCACAAACGTCGGTATTCTGTTCTCTATAAACAACTTCCAGTCACACACAACTGAATTCTGTGAAACCAAATTGGGTTGCAGCTAAATTGCATAGAAACAATTACTGAATGAAGGGGATTTAATACCGATCCAATACATGGTACTCAATTTCATTGTTTTTTTATTGCTTTCATTACCCTCCACATTTTTATCATATCATCTGGATATATATTCCCTTTTCAATGTATGCACCTAAATGCATTTCACAGGTGTCAAATACAGAGACCGCAATTAAAATAAGAGCCTTCAAGTTACAGTCATGTTCAAGCAACGCCTTCTTTGACTCTATATCCCTTCTGCAAACCTTCTAGATAATTTCCTTTGATGTGGTCCCGATAGAGCCAAGAAAACTTTCCCAAATTATTCAAACCAAGAAAACGTGGATTCTGCCCAAGGAAAAAACGACCCAAGTGAAATGCACAACCTGAGTTAGATAACAGCTATGCCCAGATGAAAATTACTTGATTTATCCTCTGAAAAATGATAAAAAATCTTCACAAATATCTTCTCTCTAGAAAACGATAACTCGTGATCGACCAGAACGTTCGATGAAGCTCTGGCGGGCTGATGTGGGGAGGTTAACTTCCAGTCTTTTTCACACGGAGGAGAGGCGTGTTTGGCATATCATAACAAACGTGATCTTATCTGTTCATTACAAACGTCATCACAGCATTTTATTACGAATTCAATGAACAACCAGTGTCCAGGTGCATCAATGAGGACCTCCGTGTGGCCACCACGTAGACATCAGACTTTTGTACTTCATTAACAAAGAGTTTACTTTTTAATCCATCTGCAATCCATCTATCTTCATTAATAAACCAGAAAACCAAAACCCACATGACGTATCTAGTAACTGGCTGCACTATTTTCTTAATGATAAATCACTGCTTTGAAAAGTTGACAGACTGAATTATTCTTAGCAGTAATAGTAACCAGACAAATCACATATATCTTGAAAGAACAGCAACTGTTTTAATAATTGAGGCTGACACAAAAAGACAGGTCTTACAGATTCCCTTACGTTGTTGCTTAATTAAGACAAATTTAACTGTATTTAATTGTCTCTTTGAGAGTTTCCTGAGTTGATTAATCCAATATACTGAATTGGGCAATACGTAAGCCGCCTGTTTTGAATTTTGTTTTGTAGATTCTTCAATGGGTTAGGTGAGCAGCGAGCCTCAGCAGAAAGAAGAATCATCTTTTACAACAAATGAATGGGGAAGAGCCAGGCAATGTAGTAGGTGCCAACTCACCTAGTACGACCATTGACTGAGACCTGTTCTCTTATTTCCAACGTGATTTGCGTTTCGACGCAACAATTATGTTTTGACAAGTTTCACCGACAGCCCTTAGAAACATCTAAAATCTCTATATTTAATTTGGAAAAACTTATTTAAATTGTTAAAAATGGAAAATGAAAATTAGCAAGAGTTTCATTTACTTTTTTTCAAATTTTATATTTATTTTAAAATATTGATGAATATGTTGTTTTCTTGTTTTATCTAGAAGTCATATAATGTAAGTTGATATAATTGAATTTTAATCTCGTCCTTTGGTCAATCTTATCATAAATGTGGTCATTATTGTAATTCTATCTGAAGTTCTATCCTTTGGATAAAATTGTATTAGTGATCTTGTCCATCATAATCAATATCTAATTTTAGGCCCCTTGAGGTGATACCAATGACGATTGCTAGTTGGCTTGAGTGCGACTCTTTCAAATTGAACATCTAGGATTACTTATTTAAGGACAACTCAAATATAACAATTTCTATATCACTCTAATATATCATTGAAAAGCATTAATCCTCTATCCATTTAAGTACTACAATGAAGAGCAAAGATTAAGAACACCCCTACATTCAATGTCTTCAATTTTGACATCTATTTATATTATCATTTTTCATTGTGAACAACAATCACAAAGGGGCTTGACTAAGGCTAAAGAAAATGAAGTACTTGAATCTTAGCACATCAAAATCTCAAAGATCTTCCTAAACCCTACCTTGACCTAGTGGAGATATTGAAGCACATATGCAAAATTTTTTGTAGGAATCAAACATACACAAAATCATAGACATGATCATAGTCTTGAAAATACATGTTCACAATACCAATTCTATCCAAATGCTTTACAATTCTCAAAGACATGATAGAAGCCAGAAGATAGAATGACACATCAATCCAATTGGAGGAATTATGTTATTCCTAACCATAGTCCTTTTTATTAGGCAATTAATTCCCTTATTTAATCTAGGACTTATCTCATGTTTATGTTAATCTAGGATTTAATTTATCTGATCATCATTTATTAATCTTAGGTTATCACATAAGTTTAGAAGAGGATAACATTTATGGTTTTTATTCCTCCTCATTTGTTGAACCACTTTATTTAAGTAAAGATTTAATGTTACTTCCTGTTACCCTAGTTTTTGAACTTGGAAATTTAAAAATAAAAATAAAAAGTTTTCACTTCCCCAAGTCATAGCTTTGTTATTGAAAAATCTCATGACTTTAGTCTTTATGTTTGCCTAAGTCTGTAATTTTGAACCTTCTGATTGAACCCCATGGTTCAAAGGTTCAATGCGCACGAGAATGTAAAGACAAAGTGATTAATGAAGCATATTGTGGGCGAAGTCTGTAATTTTGAACCTTCTGATTGAACCCCACGGTTCAAGGTGCAATGGTTCATTCTGCGACAATAAAATTCTGCATACATATCCATTAGTCCAAAAATGCATCCGAAAAAGTTGCAAATTTTTAAAATCTAAAGACAACCCACCTAATATTTTGGTCTTAAATATTCCTAGATTTAATTTTATGACCATAAGAGCCCATATGATATATTATTTTCTCAATGCAGCAATTTAAAATATTTTAAAATATGTTTTAAATCAGTTGGAAAGCAATAATTCCACGAGAAGGTGAAAGGTTAAAAAGAAATATTTTTGTAATCAATAATCTTTTCCAAGAATCAGTTATGTTCACTGAAAGTCTCCTCGAAAAAGAAGGAGGATATATATGCAATGAAAAGAAAAGCTAAGGGGCTCTTTCCTTCTCTTGCTGGAAACTTACGTTGCAGCAAGGGGAAAATTCCTAATTTTCTATTGTAAAAAGGGGAAAAGAAGAATGTATTTTTTTGTTTTTTGGGCATAACCATTGTATAGGAATAAGATGATCTTTGAGTCATTCTATTGACATTCTGAAAAAGGAAAAAATATATTTTAGATTTGTGTGTTTGTGTGTATTTCTTTTGACTGTAATTTGGTCTGTGAGTCATTCCAGTTATTCTTATAATGCTTTCTTGTGCATTCCAGTTATGCATATGTTTGTTGCATAGACTTTGATTTCTCATTCATTCATACGTCTGAAAGCGAATTATTTAATCTTTCCTGGTGCAGGAGCACCTCATGACTAAGATGATAAGAGCAATAAAGGCTAAAGGTCACACATTGGAAGGTGACCTTTCAATCTATGTAATAGGGTAGTCATGTTTGTTTGATTTTGTAATAAACCCCACCTTGTCACCCAATGACATGGATTTGGCAAATTGATAAGCCACCATGGGCATATGGGCCTAGGGGTATTTAGTTGAGTATTTTATAGGTGTTTATGTGTTGGAGATGTCTTAGGAAGACTTAAGACATGCTGAAACAACTCTAGGCAGGCGGATTTAACATGTGTCAAAAGTTGCTCAAACTTGACAACTTTTGTTGCAAATAGCAACTCCCTTCCAACGATCACCTTAGTTCAAAAGGTGGTTGATAACCATTGAGTAAGGTATAAAATGTCATTCCCAATCATCATTGGGGGGAGAGAAAGTTTTTGTAAACATTTTGGCATCATTGAAGCAATAGAATTATGAGAATTTCCTAAAATTCTGTTGTTCTGATTGGGGTACCCTATTGTACGATCATTTTGAAATTAGGAAACAAGTGGGATGTGTTAGAGTGGAAAATCCCCTTTCATATTCATCAAGTCTTAGGTCCTAATTCTCCAAGACAATGGAGAAACCTACAATTTTCTGGAAGTGGTCTAGATTTGATAGTTTTGCCTAGGGTTTTGCAAAGAAATGGCCTCATCTTGCTTATCCTTCATTGGTGGCTCACGGATTTAGAGGGGATGCAAGTATGGAAAATTTATATTAGGATTTTGAAGGCCTTTTGTAGGGTAGGACCAATTGAAGATGAGGGTTTGATGCATTAAGGTGGGCAACTCCATGTGGCCACCGTGTAAGTGCAAGCAAACATGTCTCACATAACGGGTTAGGGTGAATTCACAAAGCTGGTTCCCACTTTTGCCAACGAAGGAATTTGGCGAAAGTGGGAATTTTGGATTTGCCCATGTTCGAGCAAAATAGGAATGTTCGCTCGGACTACCCCTGGCAGTCCGATCGAACCAACCTTCTGACTTGGGTTCGCTCGAACATTGCGCAACTTTTGGGTTCGAGCGAACCCCCCATTCGCTCGAACCCTTTTCGGTTAGGGTTTTTTTTTAAAATTTATAAATATCAAAAATGACAGTTAAAAGGTCATTATCAAATTTGACTTTTTCTGTCTGGTGGGGGTTGGATCGAACCAGTCGTTAGCATCACGTCACCAAACTTTGTCTGCAGCAGTTAGCATCTTTCCTATTTCAGTTTTCGACCTTTGTTATATCAGGTGCACAAAATAACCCTTTGTTTGGTTTAATAATGTTTTTTTTAATTAAATTTGTAAATAATTTGTTTGTTAATTTATTTTTTTAATTAAATAATTGTATATAGTTATTGTTTTTCAACATTTTAGAAAAATGTTTGATAATTTATTGTTTTTCATTATTTTAGAAAAATGTTTGATAATTTAATGTTTTGATTGAAATGTGTCAATTTGTTTTTAAAATTACATAATTGTATAGATGTATATTTTTTTCGACATTTTAAAAAATTGTTATGAAAAACATAGAAAACTAACCTGTAGTAAATCAGAACTTAGAAAAACATTAGCAAAAAAAGAAAAACGTTAGAAAAATTAATTTAAATAAACATTAGAAAATTTAGATAACAAATTTAAACAAATTAAATTTCCTCTACAATGTGACCCATTTTCACATCCTATTACACGCACAACATGACCCCTTAAGACCACATATGACACTATACGTTCCCTTAGGAGGTCATAGAAGATCACATATAACATAGTAGTGTACATGTATGACATCCCCTTTAGGATCACATCTAGTGTCCTAAGGGGTCATACGTGGTTCTAAGGGGTCACACATGTGTTATAACACATGCGTGACCCCTTAGAACCACATATGACCTCTTATAAAATTGTAGTGTGAACGACATACGCCTTAGTCCATCAAATAGTGTCTTAACACATGTGTGACCCATTACAACCGCATATGACCCTTTATAAAATCCTAGTATGAACGACATACCCCTTAGTCCATCACATAGCGTCTTAAGGGGTTGTATGTGGTCCTAAGGGGTCACGCATGCATTAACACATGCGTGACCCCTTAGTAGGTCACATAGGACACCTTATAACATTCTACTATACATATGACATTCCCCTTAGGATCACATAGTGTCATAAGGGGTCATATGTGGTCCTGAGGGGTCATGCATGTGTTATAACACATGCATGAACCCTTAGAACCGCATATGACACCTTATAAAATCCTAGTGTGAACGACATACCCCTTAATTCATCACATAGTGTCTTAAGGGGTCACACATGCATTAACACATGCGTGACCCCTTAGTAGGTCACATATGACCCCTTATAACATCCTACTGTACATATGACATTCCCCTTAGGATCATATAGTGTCCTAAGGGGTCATATGTGGTTAGAACCACATATGACCCCTTATAAAATCCTAGTGTGAACTACATACCCCTTAGTTCATCACATAGTGTCTTAAGGGGTCGTATGTGGTCCTAAGGGGTCACGCATGCATTGACACATGTGTGACCCCTTAGTAGGTCACATATGACCCCTTATAACATTCTACTGTACATATGACATTTCCTATGTGTCCTAAGGGGTTGAATATGTGGTCCTAAGGGCTCACGCATGCATTAACACATGTATGACCCCTTAGTAGGTCACATATGACCCCTTATAACATCCTACTGTACATATGACATTCCCCTTAGGATCACATAGTGTCATAAGGGTCATATGTGGTCCTAAGGGGTCATGCATGTGTTATAACATATGCATGACCCCTTAGAACTGCATATGACCCCTTATAGAATCCTACTGTGAATGACATACCCCTTAGTCCATCACATAGTGTCTTAAGGGGTCGTATGTGGTCCTAAGGGGTCACGCATGCATTAACACATGCGTGATCCCTTAGTAGGTCACATATGACCCCTTATAACATCCTGTTGTACATATGACATTCCCCTTAGGATCATATAGTGTCCTAAGGGGTCATATGTAGTTAGAACCACATATGACCCCTTATAAAATCCTAGTGTGAACGACATACCCCTTAGTTCATCACATAGTGTCTTAAGGGGTCACGCATGCATTGACACATGTGTGACCCCTTAGTAGGTCAAATTTGACCCCTTATAACATCCTACTGTACATATGACATTTCCTATGTGTCTTAAGGGGTTGAATATGTGGTCCTAAGGGCTCACGCATGCATTAACACATGCATGACTCCTTAGTAGGTCACATATGGCCCCTTATAACATCCTACTGTACATATGACATTCCCCTTAGGATCACATAGTGTCATAAGGGGTCATATGTGGTCCTGAGGGGTCATGCATGTGTTATAACATATGCATGACCCCTTAGAACCGCATATGACCCCTTATAGAATCCTAGTGTGAATGACATACCCCTTAGTCCATCACATAGTGTCTTAAGGGGTCGTATGTTGTCCTAAGGGGTCACACATGCATTAACACATGCGTGACCCCTTAGTAGGTCACATATGACCCCTTATAACATCCTACTGTACATATGACATTCCCCTTAGGATCATATAGTGTCCTAAGGGGTCATATGTGGTTAGAACCACATATGACCCCTTATAGATTCCTAGTGTGAACGACATACCCCTTAGTCCATCACATAGTGTCTTAAGGGGTCGTATGTGGTCCTAAGGGGTCATGCATGCATTAACACATGCATGACCCCTTAGTCTAGGTCACATATGACCCCTTATAACATCCTGTTGTACATATGACATTCCCCTTAGGATCATATAGTGTCCTAAGGGGTCATATGTAGTTAGAACCACATATGACCCCTTATAAAATCCTAGTGTGAACGACATACCCCTTAGTTCATCACATAGTGTCTTAAGGGGTCGTATGTGGTCCTAAGGGGTCACACATGCATTGACACATGTGTGACCCCTTATAACATCCTACTGTACATATGACATTCCCCTTAGGATCATATAGTGTCCTAAGGGGTCACACATGCATTAACACATGTGTGACCCCTTAGTAGGTCACATATGACCCCTCATAACATCCTACTATACATATGACATTCCCCTTAGGATCATATAGTGTCCTAAGGGGTCATATGTGGTTAGAACCACATATGACCCCTTATAAAATCCTAGTGTGAACGACATACCCCTTAGTCCATCACATAGTGTCTTAAAGGGTCGTATGTTGTCCTTAGGATCATATAGTGTCCTAACATATGACGTGTTAGATCTCTCTATTCTTGAATTTTTTATGTATGTCAAAGATTTAAATATATACACATGTTAGATCTCTCTATCTCTCTGAAATATATGTTATCTCTAGATCTGAAATATATGTTCTCTCTCTCTCTCACTAAAATATTTGAAATTTTTACATGTATTTTTTGAAAATGAAAATGATCTCTCTCTCTCTCTGCTTACGTATTTATTTTAACTTTATGACATGTACCTAGATAGATGGCATCCTAGGATATACCTTTGTAGGCTCCTAATCAGGATCCACCTGCGCAGGCTCCTGATCAGGATCCACCTGCGCAGGCTCCACATCAAGATCCACCTGCGCAGGCTCCACATCAGGAGCCACCACAGCAGGATCCTCCACAGCAGGATCCCCCCTTGCCCGACATTGCTACTATTTTTCATTACAGTGATCGGGAGTTGCATAGGTTGAGGGCCATACTAGATGACCCTCGTACTGATGGCGTGTACAAGAGTACGTGCACATCCATTTTTGACAGTTTGCGGACATTGAGGGACCGCTTAGCATCTCATACGTCATTCTCACCTGAGGTTATAGAGGATATATATAGACAGTTGAGGAGTGAGGTGAGGGGTCCTCATTCTTTTGCTGATGTGGTGGGGGTGGTCTCGAAGGAGACCATCAAGGAGAGATGCTTCCCACAATATTAGGAGAAGAGTAAGGTGAGGGGATATTAGGTTACTAGATGTATCGACCCACAGGTTGCATCACTGATTTACCCATGATTCTTAGCAGCCCATGGTTGTTATCCTAATAATGACCAGATTCCATTATACTTTGCATAGCAGGTATTTGCTGAGGTTCATTGTCAGATGAAACCAAACTACCTTGATATTCCAGGATATTATGGACAGGGGAGGGGCAGGATTGCTGATAGAGATGCATATCGTAGGCGTGATAGAGCTCCGCCTAGACACAGGGACCTTGTTGGCTAGAGATTTCCTGCAGTAGTCCCGACCATGGCACCCATAGCGGATCACGTTGTGATTGCTTCTCAGAGAGAAGCAATTGATAGGATTAGACAAATTGCATTAGCAGCAACCACCATATCTTCTGACAGGGTGGGTAGATATATGATGAGTCGACCACGTTCGCGATCATCCATAGATCATGCATCTTCTAGTCATGGGGGGGCTTCAGATTCAGATGATCGATATATTTCTGCTGGCATCCCCTCCCCAGATGAGGTAGCAGCTATAGTCGGAGGTAGTAGACATGTACAGATGTTGCAGTATTTAGCCGAGGACCTACTACATGCTTATAGTTTTATTTCATCTCGACTTGGGATACCATTGGGTGATGTTAGAGAGGAGATTCTCAGAGATGGTCAAGCTACAGTGGCATCAATGCATACCCCGAGGCAGTCACAGCATTCTCATCACTCTACGCATGCTTCAGGCACTGACCCACCTACAGATCACTCTGTTGCTGCAGAGGAGGAGCTATGAGCTAATTAGCTCCATATCATAGATGAGGGCCGGTTGGATTCATTTGAGGAGGAGATACGAGCTGATCAGGTACATATCACAGATGAGGGTTTGGACTCATTTGAGGATCAGCTGAGAGATTTGAGCCATACTGGATTTATGGACATGCTACTACAGTCAGACACTTCATCCATGATGCCCACTCATCTAGTTAGCCCCTTGCACTCCTCAGTGATACGTACAGCTAGAGAGAGATATGCAGGCACGAGTGATGTTGTTGATATGATCATGGGACAGGATCAGACTATACAGCCTACTCCAGGTGATACACAGGTATGTACATGTACATGTGCGTTTAAAATTTTAGAAGATATGTATACATACATTGCAAATTTGTACCTGATAAATCTATATATATAGATCTCATGTTTAATAAATAATCTAGAGTTCTAAGTTTTAATTTGTAGATCATTTAAATTGATTGTGGACTAATCCTTAAATTGACAGTTAGCTCATGTCACTCCTTCCTTGAGCTCTGAGCATGTGCGTAGGAGAGATACATTAGATGCTGTTAGTGTACAGGTTAGTTATGGTTTTTGGTATATATATTTGATGTACATGCACGTCTAGAGAGATAGATATATTATATTTAATATTTAAATAAATTCTACTTTTGCAGGACTCCCCCTCAGATGGTCGCTCAGTTCGTAGCCGACATGATCCCTGTTGATTTTCTCCAGACTTTATAGCTCATTTACATTTATCTTTTTATATACTTTCATATTATATATATTCATGCACGTACATGGAGTTTAGACTCTAGATTATACTTTATACCTGGTTTGTGTTTGACTCTAGATTATACTTTATACTTTATACATAGAGTTTAGATTCTAGATTATACTTTATACCTGGTTTGTGTTTGACTCTAGATTATACTTTATACTTTATACATGGAGTTTAGACTTTAGATTATACTTTATAAGTTTTATACATGTTTGATTATATTAGATTTATACATGTTTGATTATATTCTAGATTTATGTACATGATGTTTGATTAAATTAGATTTAAATACATGTTTGATTAGATTGTATATTTCATGCATGTACAACGACTTGTTTAGACTCTAGATTATACTTTATACCTGGTTTGTGTTTGATCAGATTATACATGTTTGATTATATTAGATTATATTAGATTATACATGAAATGAACAAACAAAACTTAATAGGTCATGTATTGAATAGTTCACATCCAATACATTGTAGGTATGTGAGCTTCTAGGTATGTATATTGTAGTTAAATAGTTCACAGATCATGTACATGTCCTAATTCCATATTAAATATCAATTTTACAAATGTACATATTACATTTTAATTTAAATATGCATTTTTTAATTAAATACAAATACAATTACATACAATTAAACATGTATGTACATTTAAATACATCCTAATTTGATATAATGTATAAATAAACTTAAAAAATATTTATCCTTTAGTTTCAAATGTTCAAGTTACTTGAGATCTAGAATTTATCTTGATTGTATTAATTAGATTTATACATGTTTGATTATCTATTAGATTTAATTTATACATGAAATGATTTTCAAATGTAAAAGAGTATGTATGATTATACATGTTTCAAGATTTTCAAACAAAAGAGTATGTATGAAATGAACAAACTAAACTTAATAGGTCATGTATTGAATAGTTCACATCCAGTACATGTATATTACATCTAGGTATGTATATTGTAGGTATGTGAGCTTCTAGGTATGTATATTGTAGTTAAATAGTTCACAACATGTGCATGTCCTAATTCCATATTAAATATCAATTTTACAAATGTACATATTACATTCTAATTTAAATAATATGCATTTTTTAATTAAATACAAATACAATTACATACAATTAAACATGCACATTTAAATACATCCTAATTTGATATAATGTATAAATAAACTTAAAAAATATTTATCCTTTAGTTTCAAAACAAGTTACTTGAGATCTAGAATTTATCTTGAACTTACATTAAAATTCAATTCATGTGGATTACTAAATGTATATATAGTTCATACCACATCAAGTGGTTCACAACGCTCTTCAATAACACTTAATATTTTGTCATGATCTTCACTATCTAGTCTCCACTTTTGAGACCGCCCTCGACGTGGAACTATTTGAAGAATTAGGCCAACAACAATGACCAAGTGACTATACTGATATACCTTGTTGTCAATTTGGTATTCAATGAAATGAATCCCATGTTGAATAATTTTAACTTGTTTGAAATATGTCCCTTGCACTACAACTGATCCTGCATGTACATGTATATAAGAAACATTCAAGAAATTAAAAAATTTCACATAAGCGATTTGTACATGTACATGTACATATTCAAATCAGAACTCAAACCTATGGGAAATGACATTCCATCACTCATCTCAGATTTTGATAACTTCTTTCTCTCTTCTGTGCAACGCAATAAATAATAACTAACACCTTCTATATTTCCATCTTCTGCTATGACTGCAAAAATATCTCCTGCAATTTGACACAAGTTAAATAAATTCTAAGTTATATGTCATTTTTAAGGAAATGTTTACATGTGTACGTGTCATGTATGTACCTTTTTTAATCAATCCTGAAATATGATTGTAATCAACAGAAATCAAAGGAATGTCTTCAAAGTTTTCATCCTCATTTGAATCCTCGTATGTGTCAGAAACATCTAGTGGCACCATTTTCCATTCACTAACATATCCAAGCTCTTGGTTCTTGCAATCAACATAGTTTTCGAAAATGCATTCAGAACAAAAACATGAATAATCCCTAGTGTATAATGTCCATGGGTGATTATCTGTACTCATGACACAATGCAAAGATCTTGTCCTCTCCACACTCTTGCATCCATGCATTGATTTTCTATCTACATCTACAAAATGTACATGTAGATCAAGTTGTTAAATTAAAAAAAATTAAATAAAATACTAAAAGAGAACACGTACCAGTTATCTCCCAAAACACTCTATATGGAATGGGCTTATATGTTCTCGATGATGATTCCCCAGGATAATTCGGTTGCTCAAAGTGTTTCTTACACCATTCAACAACATCATGTGCATTTTCTATACGTTCTCCTATGTACTTTATTTGATGCTTTCTTAGAGCACGTTTGATACAAGCTCCTGCACCATCATGTTCACCCTTTCCATGACCACTCTCAAAAAAACTCCAAACATGTGGTATTTTGTCATTTCGATGATATCTACATAGTGCATAAAATGGCCTCAAAGATTTAAATTGTGCCGCACATCCATCAAACCAAACAAAATGTTTAACTATTGTTATGCCTCTATCTTTCAAATATTCAAAAAACTTCTTAAAGCAATGTTGTACAAAAAGTGTGTCATGCTCCTTATCATCACTGATATAGAAGTGGTACTCTTTCTTAATGACACAATTTTCAAATGTACTATCAACACCATCCAAATTCATCTGTGCATGTCGATGACACACATGCACGAAAATAGTGATTTGCTTTGAAAAGTAATACTCTGATTGAATCTCTTTTTGATGTGCAAAAGAGTAATTCTCTGCGAAGTCAACTACAGATAGAATAGTTCCAAGTGGGAAAGTGTCTCTTAATCTTTTAAATTGTTCTGCTTGCCACTTGGCAAAAAAACCATGGCATATGTATGGTCTTATCAACTTACGAAAATTTTCCATAAATGTTCCAATAGGTATTTCCTCTTCTACATAATCTAGTCTTGTGATTCCTTTCCAAATTTTGTTTCAAATTTTTGGTACTTGTAACTCTTGCAATTTACCATCTTCCTCATGTCAGTATCTTCATCTCTCAAAGGCAATTTAGCCAAGTCCCCGCATGTTCCACAAATTCCTCTTATGCAATTTATTTGACCGGTTGCATTATCATCTGATTTATCACATAAGATGGATGCTATGAATTGACTTGTTCGTTTAGGAGGAGCATTTTCATAACCATCATTATCTTCTCTAATCTTTCGAAACACCTGATAGTACAAGTCAAATTCGATGTGATAACGACAACAACAAGTTTTGAAAACTTTGTTTAACTTCACATAATATGGCCTTAACCGTTCAAACATGGTTTGTCCAATCTTTATATGAGGGTTTGTTTTAGTAAACAATACATACAATTCATGTTTTGTTGTGTCTATCCAATGTTTTACATGGAGATCATAACGATCAGGACCAATCCTTTGCTTGATAACATCTCTACTATTTGATGAAGGGCGAGTATTATCATTCCAAAAACTTATCACAAAGTTCCTAACAACATCTTCAATTCTATTAGAACGAGGAGCTCTACACATAATTGCCCAATTCCCTTCTGAGGTAGTATCATCCAAAATCTTTCTCCTTTTAACATATTTAGATATTGTCCTTCTACTAAAACCAAACTCAGATGACAGTGAAGAGATTTGTCTTTTTTGAGGCAATCTTTCATTTACTAAAGATGCCAACATCACTCTTCTTGAAATGGTCTTATCTAGTTTTCAAGATTTTTTACCAATGTTCACCAAACCTTTCTTAACATTATCAACAATAGATTTTTGTAGCTGAGAAGATTTCCTCTTTTGACTTGTTGTATCTATACCCAACAATTTCATTGGATCTATTAAGTCTTTATGAGTAAGTACAATTGATAACAATTGAGCTTTTTCTAGTGTAGTATCAAGATTGTTGAAATGCGACATTATTTCTTTTCCACTTTTATTCATTGACCTCCTTTTAGTATGTCTAGGTTCTTCACTGAGACGTTTCAACTCATCCACATCCATTTCAAGTAAATGATCTAAATTTTTATAAGAAATATTTCTCTTCACCTGTTTAGCTAGATCCACAATATGCTCATCCATATCAGTGGTAGGAGGTAAGGAGCCTGACCCCTCTCCTTCAAAGGTCTCCATTGGTTCAACTTGGACAATCTCCTCCCTATGTTCATCAACTATATTGTGTTCTTCAACAGGTTCGTTTGCCCGTTCTGCACATAATTTAAGAGTTTGTGTAAGGTTCTTGAATTAATCAGAGATTATTCAATTAGGATTAAGAATAGGGATGAATTTGGCTTAAAGCTTTACATGTTAAAATTAGCCCATTCAATTTGGTTTATTAAATTTAATTACTTTCAGGGCCTTATTGAACTTATAACTCTAATTAAATTACATGTTTAGGTTTAAAGTTCAATTTGTTCTTAGGTTAGGATTAAAGTTCAATCTCTAATTTTGAGCACTAATTTAACACATAAAATAAAATTTTGATAAATTAGAAATTCCAATTTTGAAAATTAAAAGTACAAATATTTTGATGCATGCATACGATAACTTAGGTGACCTCATATTAATTTGTTATGGACCATAATGTAAGTGGACTATAATTTGTCACATGTGTTTATATTTAAGACCTATTATTGCATAATAGACCTCCTAATCTGAAATGTTTTTGCATGTACGTGAAGTTGAATATAAATAGTTCACCTAAATTATTCAACATGTTTAATAGGTTATAAAGTTATGTCACATTTAAGACCTATAATCAATGTAATAGTCCTAATAGGCCTTATTATTAAAATCAATATGACCACATTTGAAAAAACATTTCACAATTAATATACTTAACCACCCTTAAGACAGATATATATTATGTGATATTAAAGGACCTATCACATGAAATTACTTGTACATGTAGATTAAATATTCAATATATATAATTTAGAACCTAGAAATTATGACATAATACCTGTCTTATGAATTTTATGACTTAATAGGTCTTATCTATTATAAATGAACTTAATTATATAGGAGAAAAATACAATTACACAACAAGCAAGTTGATGGAATTTGAAATTTGCAAATACACATGTATTATCTCAAATTAATTATGCTTTCCAATTAAAACAAAATTATTTTTAATCCGATTAAAAATATTAGATAAAAAATATTGAATTCTAATTAATTGATACGTAATACATATTAAATTAAAAATACATACTTGCATCATGATATCTTTGTCTTCTTTGTTCTCGATATCTTTCTTCCGTTTCGAGAGAATAATTCCTTGAAGTCTTATTTTGCCTTCTCTTCTTGTTTCCCATGCTTTTACAAAAAACCTTCAAATTATTGCCTTCAAAATAATTTTCAAATGTCTTCTTTCATCCAAAAATGTGAATTATTTTAATCATTTGGGTGATAAAAAACGAAAAAAAATTATGGATATTTATACGATTCCACAAATGAAAAAAAAATGAAAAATGCGTTGGCCAGAGTTCGAACGAAAGCCGACAGTTAAAAATTGTTGGGTTCGCTTGAACATGGCAGTTACAAAAATGTGCGTGCCAAAATCGAGCTCATTGGTTCGAGCGAATGGGGGTTTGCTCGAACCATTTTGGGTTCGAGCGAACACAATTCGCTCGAACTTGTGTTCGTTCGAAACCGCAAACTAGGGGTTTCTCCCAAAAAATTTCAGAGTTCTGAAGAATTAATGACTTCGGAGCTCTGGATCAATACACGAATGAAATAATCTTGATAATCCAAAAATATTAGATAGTAGTACTCGAAGCAAGCTTTCTAACGAGTATAATTTTGTTATATTTTGAATTTATTATGTTCTTGTTTTTTTAATTTTATGGAAAATTGGTTTTTCATCGAATATGAACTTCTCTGTTCAACGCCTTGGGAAAAATAAGAAACTAATTCAAAAAAATTTTGAAAAATATCTAAGCCCTTGGTATTGATGTCTTCTTTCTAACAAAAAAAATAAAATTGAATTTTGATTTATATAGAACAAGTTATGTGTTCAAACGTAAACCTATGTTTGAATTATGACTAGTCGGACTTCAAAACTTTATAAAATGAAAAATATTGAACATATCACTATAAAACCAAATGCAAGCCCTGGATATTGATGTTACAAACCAAAATTCAAAAGAATTGAGTTTTTATCATTTATAGAAAAAAAAGTTATGTGTTTTGGGAGGCACTTCACTCTTAAAAAATGTAGTTTGTTGTAAAAAACTACTTTTCGAGGGAGATGGAAATTTTTTAAAAAAATCCTTCAAAAAAATTTGAAAAAAATGTATATAGAATCTACAAACAAAATGCTAGAAATCACTAATTTACATCATCTTCAAATTTTTAATAGTTTAAAAGTTATAGTTCTTGGAAGTTGAAGATTATTTTAAAAATGTACATCTCAGTGTCAAAAGTGGCAAAAAAGTGGGAACCATTATTGTGAGTTTACCCGTTAGAGGTTTGATCATGGCCTAAAAATTAGGAATTGGTGGATTTACCATGCCCTAAGGGTTTTCCTTGAATTGATTTGGTAAGTTAAGGTCTGTGTCCACACACTTCTTTGTAAAAGAGGCATAATTGGGGCTATTAGGTCTCCTAACCAAGATAGGGTTTGTATTGTTGTGTTCCCAACTGGTCAGAAACCTTGGGATATGTTTTGCAACTCTCAAAAGGGTATCCAAATCTAGAATTTTTTGTTTGAGTCCTTTGGGGAAATCAGGAGTTGGTTGTGGAAAACCGGTCTGGCAGGGCTACTAGGATTAGTAGGCCTTATTACAACAACTACCCCAAACTGGTAGAGGGAACCTAAATCAATGATAGAAGGGGGTCTCTTTGACCTAAGGGACTTTAAACCAAACCTTAAATAGTCATTGATGCATTGGAAAAGGGACCAACCCATTGTTGGCTATAGGGTCCTTAAGAGCCTCTAGAAGACCTTATGAGACACTCAATAGAAGTCAGCCTATGAGGAAACCTTTTTGGAAGAAAGGGACATGGGACTTGTCAAACTGATATTCTTTGACCCCAGGTAGTTTATTGTGATTGCTAGGGTCCTTGGTGTGCTCTTGGATTAGGGGAACCTATCCTATATCTATACCAGGGTTCTGCATCAGATTGGTATCAGTGTTACTACTTATCAAATTGCCATTAGTTTTTATATTCAAAGTCATACTATATATTCTAGTCGGTTAGCATTACCAAATCATGCAATCGGTACACACAAAGAAGTCAGTATGAACAGTCTAGTCATTTACAGAAGAAAGCAGTCACAAAACACAGTATTCACCGACCTGTTTACAAAGTATCTTTTTATGGCTACTGAGCAGTAAAGTTAACACATCGAGTTGATATTCACCAAGTGAAATGTGTTACTAGATACATTGAACCTAGACATGCACATGAAAACGTATTACAAGATCGAGGCACATCTAACCGTTATTACATTGGAAATTGCACTAGAAGATTGTGTATGATTGCAAGGTCAATCTAACCAATGAAATATTTTGTTTAGTTATTCATTCGAGGAATCCTGTTTGTAAGATCGAAGCAATGAATTAGATCACTGTTTTAAGAGATCTATATATACAGCATGGGAAGAGAGAAAAAAAAAAGAGTATGTATGAAGGAAGACTATTATAGAGACACAAAGAAGTCACCGAGAAGGTTATCAGAGAACAGTCGAAGAATAGAGTAAACAGAAGGGTTTACCGAGTTACAATATGGGTTACTGAGGTATGCTATAAGCAAGGTAATCTTTTTCTAAGCACATAGAATCTGCTATAACATTTCAGATGTAAAGATGCAGATATTTGTAATGATTTTATTGTAATATTGTGAAGTTGGAAGAGAAACCTTTAACAGGGTAAAAGACTCTAACCAAGTCTATAATTGTAAATCCTCTAACCAGGTGCAACATTCAGATTAATGTTGTAAAATCCTTTAGCAAGGTAGATCTAACAGATCTTGTTACTCCTAATAGGGTAAGCTATAAAAAATATCTAAATGTAGCTCTAACCGAGCAATCTTTATTATTGCAGTAGTGAAGTTGTGGGTGCCATCCCCATCGCAGTTTTTCTCTCTAACCAAGAGTTTCTGCGTAACCAAAATATATGTGTTATGGAGTGAATCATGTATGATTGTTATCTGTTTGTTTTAACTTTATTTTATGTTACCACACTATTCTGTTTATGCATAACAGTAAGGTTATTATTAAAGAAAAGTTTTGGAGTACTGATTCACCCCTCCCCTCTCAGTACATTATCTTTCCATATTGGGCCTAACAATTGGTATCAAAGCTTGAATCTTGAAAAAGGGTTTAACTACCTAAAGAGAAAGATCTTATCAATGGAAGGCTATAAACAATCTCGGAGGATTGTGTATCTACAAGAAGAGCTGGATCATGCAAATCAAGTGATTGCAGACATGCAAAGGCAAATGCAAAAATCTCTGAAAGTAAGAAGAAGATTATCTGATGACTTGCAGGATTCTCAAGAGTTAGTGGAACAAATCAAGACATCATCTGAGAACAGTATATCTAAAGAGACTGAAGAAATGATTGGAATGTTGAAAGAAAAGAACAAAGCATTGGCTGATCAACTAAAAGCAATGAAAAGAGAACATAATCATTTCAGTACATAGATGACTGAAAATCTAGATGGATTAAGGATAGTTGAGGATAAAGCAAGAGATCTACAAAGAGAGAAACAACAACTTGAAGTCTTAGTATCTGATAAGAATGATGAAATCATAAGGCTAACTGGTATTCAACAAAATATGACTGATCAACTAGGTTATGCACATCATGAAGCAATTCTAAAGAATGATGAAAATCAAGCATGGAAACTTGAAGTATCAAGGTTGACTGGTGAACTTGAAACAAAGAAGAAATCCAAAGAAACATTGAAGAAGAGTTATGAAGCATCAAAGATGTTGGATGAGCAACTGAATACAAGAAGACCCAACAAAGATGCAGGACTCGGTTACAAAGGAAAAGAATCAACTGAGAAAGGAATTCATACTACCGAGAGAGGAGAATCATCAAAGCAAGCTGGAAACAGGAATAACATCAAAAGGAAGAAGCCTATTTGCTACTACTGTGGAAATCAAGGTCATACTACCAACATATGCCAGCTTAGAAAAGGTAAGCAACCGAATATCACTAAGTCCAATGGATATTATTACAATTGCAATAAATATGGTCACACATCTAATCAATGTAGGACAAAGTCTGTTAACAACTATTAGAAGGCAAAATTCAAAGGGTTTTGTAGAAACTGCAATAGATATGGACATAATACCGAGAAGTGCTGGTCTAAGCAAAAGAACTACATGTGGTATCCACACCGAGCAAACACTAGAGGTTACCGAATTCACACAGATCCTTACCGACAATATGCAACAGTACCATGGGATTACAATACAAGGATATGGTGCGAATGTTGTCGAAGATATGGACATATTAGTGCCAACTGTTTTATAAGGTTCGGAATGAACAACCAAAGATCATGGAGAAATCCTGGTATGGCATGTTTTCATTGTCACAAAGTTGGACATTTAGCTGGAGATTGCAGAGATCAACCTAGAAGAGACACTGAAGAGATAAAAGAAAAATTCAAGATGATTTGGAAAAAGAAGGAAATCATGTCAGATGAAGAAAGCACCTTACCTACTGAGTTAGGTGCACCTATTCCAAGTTAGTCAGAAAAGGTACGAAGGGACTGCATTCTCTAAAGGTTAAATCATAATAGCTCCTATTCTATTATGTACAAAATTCAAAATCTACATAGTTAAGATGCAATTAGTCAGTTTGAAATTCTATCAAAAGTACTTTACAGGAAACCTGTCAAGTCGGTGTATACAAGAAGCCTGTCAAGTCGGTTAATGAAGGAAATTTGGTTACTCGGTTAAAACGAAAAAAGGAGTAAATCGGTAAAAGGTGAACCGAGTGCATTTAATGTTTTGACCTAACTTGCACGGAGCCCAATAAGGTATTTTTGAGTACTTAAAGGTATTTTCACGGTCATTTTCATTCACCAAGTTTTCAAGAGAGCAGAGCAGAGCGAATCAAGGCGATCAAACTTCATTCAGAGTGAATTTCAAGGTATTTACATCAAATCTATTCACATTGTTAAGCTGGTTTCCGATCTAGTCAAATTGCTATTATCTACCGAGTGTGAAGTGTTAATCGTTTGTAAACCCTAAGGATAGTTTGCTAAATTTTACCTAAAACCTACAATGGCGCCCAAGATCCAAGATCCCGTAGTTGTCAAAAATGTGGAGAACCCCTCGCTGAAATATTCTTTGACTCCCAAAGTTGCCTCTGAACCGGATGACAAAACTGCATTTTCACTCATCCTGGATTGAGTCTTGTTAGTTGAAGATGTTAGATTCTTCACCAAATGCTGTGTTGAGGAACTTGGTCATGTTGAGATTAGTGATACATATGATGAACTTTGTACTGATGGAAAAATGGATAGCAAATTCGAGCATATCAAAATCAAGGGATTAACTGAAGCCCTAGCCTATCCCCGTGTGTTCAAACCCCAGTGGGTTAAGTTTGTCTTGAGTAGAGTACATGATGATTTTATGTGGCTAGAGGAGAAACCATTCAAAATCACTAAGGAAATCATTCATGTGATCACCGAGTATCCTATCTATGATCATGCATGCGCATAGAAAATGATATCACAGAAGGAGCTAATCAATCTAACTGGAGTAGAATATGATTACCAAGGACTGAAATTGAACAATGTCACTGATGCAGAACTCAAGTTTGCAATTAGAGTAATTGGTTACTGTTTCTTCCAATCTGCAAGGGAAAATAGTTTACCATGTGCCGTAGTTGACTTGGCCTACAAAATAGTGAAGAAGGGAATGAAAGTAGATTTATGTGAAGTGCTACTGAAGAACTTGTTTGAGAACCTGAGCACAATAAGGAAGCTGAAGAAGAACAACTCGCCAAATACACTGAAGTTTGGTTCACTTCTTGTATGCATGTTTTTCTACTTTGAGAAGTTCTTTCCCTCAGTCAGTAAAGTAGTTTGGGAGCTACACTGACCTATCACCCATCAAATCAATAATTTTATCAAGAAACTGGGAGATAACTTTAATGATATCATGGATGACTATTTCAACAAATTTCAAGAGAAGATACACAATAGGTATACGATTCCACCACAGCTGGTAGAAAAATATAAGGATGATATATGTTTTGAGGTAGACACCGATTATTGTTATATGAATGCTGTTGAACCAAGGACTCAATCTTTGCCACCAATGGGTTATGAGATTGACTATGATATAACACAATAGCAAATTGATGCCTATCTATCGTTGCCAAGGCATGCTACTGAACTAAGATATGGAACATATGAAGAGGTGAAGGAAAAAGTAAAAATGAGCATTGTAGTACCTAAGGCTACAAGAAAAGCTACAAAAATGATAAAGGTTTTATCTAAGAAATTCAGAGAAGAATCCTCCTCTACACCTGTCAAAGGCACTCTTGCCATTACCAAAGAGGAATCAGAAGCTCAAGAGGCAGCAATAACATTAAGTACCGAGTTGCCTAAGGGTAAAGTTTTGAAAAGAAAGAAACAAGACATTTCAAAGGCCCTACCGACACCACCAACAAAGAGACCCAACACTAGAGCATCAACTGCATCACCGAGTAAGAAACAAAAGAGTGTTACTGTACCCAAGGTAACCAAGACCTATAAGAAATCTACTCGGAGACTCGTTTTGGCAAAAGAGTCTAGTGATATAGAATTTGATGATGTGAACAAATTTTAGATTGTAAAAAGAAAAAAGGTAAATATTCATAGTGTTGAAATTTTTTGTGCCAATCTTAAAGAATATGGTGGATTTGCAGGATTTAGATATGTTAAGTATGAGACTAGGAATAATGATGAGAAGCGACAAATTGAAGAAGCTATCATCTGCACACTTCTAAAGTTTCAGCTAGCTCCATTAGAACTAGTAAAGTCACTTCCGAGTGAATTATGCTTACATATTGATAACAGATGGAAAAATGCAATGGACTCAGAGAGACAAATAAGAGAAAGAAGTCTAGTCCATCTATTCCCTGATATGTCTGTAGCAGAAATCAAGGAGCATTTGACAACATAGAATTCTAAATTTCTTGTCAAACAGAGAGCCTTAAAATTGATGAATGGGCTATACATTGATGTGGAAAATGAGACAAAAGCCAAGTGGCAGGAAATCTTCAAACTAAAGGATGTCGGTGAACAATCTCAAGTTGAAATTGTTGATGTCACCGAGCAAGATCCTGATGTCACTGAGCAAGGTCCTGATGCTACCAAGCAAGACCCAGCTGGCACTATTCAAATTGATGAAGATGTTATGGATGAAGAAGCACTGGAGCAGGAAATGATTGAAGGAACTACCTATGCAAACCTTGTATCTAGTGAATCTATTTTAGAACAAGTTCAACCTTATCCGCCAGTGAAGCCACCTGTCTCAACCGAAGCTCCTAAGGACACAGATCAAGGCACCGAAGGTCACAAGTCTGAAGTAGTAGAAGATACAAACAAAGATCAGATGTCTCAAGCACCGTTAAGCACTGTAAATGTTATAGCTAAGACCCCTAGCACCGAGACACTCAAGGACACTACAACGACTACAGGAACCAACCAAAGTGTTGCATCTATTGAGCAACCTACCGAGGGTCAGCAAGCCTCACAAGCACTTGTCTTAGTGAAACCGACCAAAGGAAAAGAGAAGAAGGTGAGAAAGCATAGTTTCAAAATTGATTTGACTAAATTGATAGTGTTGCCCAATGTGGATATCTTAAAATTAAAAGGGCAAGCACTTACCGATTTCGGTGAACTATGCAAAGCAAAGGCCGAATAGGAAAAACAATTGGCTATTCAAAAGAAGAATAAAGTACTTCAGAAGGTAAAGACGCTACTAACAGAAATGCTACCTTCAGCAATAGTGTCAACTGATGCAGCCATCCACATTCAACTGGGTGAACTCCTTACTCAAATAGAAACATCTGGAGTTGATGCATCTGAGTACTTAAGAAAGCTAAAAGATAAAGAGCTTACAACAAAAATGATTGAAGAGGTACAAAAATCTCTAGCTATAGGAAAAGTAAAGCTTGTCAAATTCATTGCTGAGTTGTCCCTTCAACTCAAGCATATTCTTTATTTATTTCAGAAACTTTGTACATTTTCCTTATTCATTAAAGATATCAAGAATAAAACTGATGCATTTGAGAAAGAGATCACCGATCTCTCAACTAAGTTGACCACCGACCTAATTTAGTTCAGAATTTTTATACCAAGCTTCAACAACTCATGGCTCAACAGTTAGAACTCAAGAATGAAGAGCATAAAATCAGGATGGATATAATGACCCTTCAGACATTATTCCTTCCTCATCTCTCATCAGTACAGGAATAGATCAACAGAGCTACATGCCTATCAACTACACAAGAGGGAAGCACTCTTGATGGCTTAATATCACTATTAGCTGATATTCAAGAACAAAATTCATTAATGGAAAGTGTAAAGGATTCACTCTCAGTCGCCCTCACTGACGCTCGGAACAAGTATAAATCTATTTTTGATCAGTTACCACCCCTAGATGGAAATTAAGTTTTTGATGTTTGTCAAAAAAGGGGGAGTAATACTATAATACTACATAGGGGGAGTAATACCAGACAAAGGAGGAGTAATACTATATTTGGAGAGTGACACAGTTTTTGTAACATAGTTTTGAGTATTGTATACAAGGGGAGTGTACCGAGCAGAATATACAGAGCAATCAGAGCACACAAGCACAGAATAGAACTGAGCATGCAAAATCTGAGTTATGTATAGAATAATGATAAGGGGAGTATATCTACATATACTATTTCATTGACTATTGTATATATTGTCAAGTGTAGTCACTTTGCAAAGTATATAGATTTTTGAGTTATGACTTTGAAAGTAGTTTTTGTCAAACATCTCAACTAATGTCAAAAGGGGAGATTATTACTACTTATCAAATTGCCATTAATTTTTATATTCAAAGTCATACTATATATTCCAGTCAGTTAGCATTACCGAATCATGCAATCGGTACACATAGAGAAGTCAGTATGAACAGTCTAGTCGGTTACAGAAGAAAGCAGTCACAAAACGCAGTATTCACTGAGCTGTTTACTGAGTATCTTTTTATGGCTACCGAGCAATAAAGTTAACACACCGAGTTGATATTCACCGAGTGAAATGTGTTACCAGATACATTGAACCTAGATATGCACATGAAAACGTATTACAAGATCAAGGCACATCTAACTATTATTACATTGGAAATTGCACTAGAAGATTGTGTATGATTGCAAGGTCAATCTAACCAATGAAATATTTTGTTTAGTTATTCATTCGAGGAATCTTGTTTGTAAGATCGAAGAAATGAATTAGATCACCATTTTAAGAGATCTATATATACAGCATGGGAAGAGAGAAAAAAAGAGTATGTATGAAGGAAGACTGTTATAGAGACACAGAGAGGTCACCAAGAAGGTTATCAGAGAATAGTCAAAGAACAGAGTAAACAGAAGGGTTTACTGAGTTACAATATGGGTTACCGAGGTATGCTATAAGCAAGGTAATCTTGTTCTGAGCACATAGAATCTGCTATAACATTTCAGATGTAAAGATGCAGATATTTGTAATGATTTTATTGTAATATTGTGAAGTTGGAAGAGAAACCTTTAACAGGGTAAAAGACTCTAACCAAGTCTATAAATTGTAAATCCTCTAACCAGGTGCAACATTCAGATTAATGTTGTAAAATCCTTTAGCAAGGTAGATCTAACAGATCTTGTTACTCCTAACAGGGTAAGCTATCAGAAATAGCTAAATGTAGCTCTAACTGAGCAATCTTTATTATTGCAGTAGTGAAGTTGTGGGTGCCATCCCCACCATAGTTTTTCTCTCTAACCAAGAGTTTCTACGTAACCAAAATATATGTGTTATGGAGTGAACCATGTATGATTGTTATCTATTTATTTTAACTTTATTTTATGTTACCGCACTATTCTGTTTATGCATAACAGTAAGGTTATTATTAAAGAAAAGTTTTGGAGTACTGATTCACCCCTCCTCTCTCAGTACATTAGCTTTCCATATTGGGCCTAACAATCAGAACATAGGAGGAATCCTTTTGGGAAGAAGAATAGTACATGTCAACAGAAGAATCAAAGGGTGAGGCTAGAAGAATGCCTCCAAAGATGACAAATGTGGAACTTGCCAGGATGGTGCAAGAGAACAAAGAAGAGAATGATTGGCTTAGGAAGTTGATTGAGAACTTGGAAGGCAGACTAGAGAGAGGAGGACCTGATGGCTTAGAGGACGTGGGAGGAGAAGAGGAGAATCCACAAGGGCAGAAAGAAGAGGAAGTTCCTACAGAGCATAGGTACTTGATCAATGCCTTGAATTCTATGGAGAGGAGAACCATGGACCAGAAATCAAACCTTCCTATTTTCAGTGGGAAGATGGATGCCAATGGAGTGATGGACTAGATAGAGTCCTTGAACAATTTCTTTAAATGTGAAGACATTGTTGACAACCAAAAGATGAATATTGCCAAGTCAAAAATGTAGGGAACAACATTGAAATGGTGGAATTTTGTGCAAGGAGAAAGAGTAAAAGAGGGAAGAGGAATGATCACCTCTTGGAAGAAGATGATTGCAGAGATCAAGGGAGTGTATGCACCTGAGAACTATGAAGTCCAATTACACAAGAGAAGGCAGAATCTCAGATAGAAAGAGATGGATGTGTGTGCCTATACTGAAGAATTTTAGAAATTGAGTATAAAGTCTAAGAAGGTTGAAGATGAAAGTGAAATATTGGCAAGGTATCTAAACGGCCTAAGGTGGAACATACAAGAAGAGTTGAACTTGTTGTGCCCTCACACTGTTCATAAATGCTATCAATTAGCATTAAAGGTAGAGGAGAATCTCAAAAGAAGACAAGAGAAGAGAAATAGAGGAAGGGGTAAGTAACCAAGAGGAAGGAGAAACTTCAGAGGAAGAGGATCAAATTTTGAGTTTCAAGGAGAGAGCAGTAAAGACTCCTCTAGGAATGATAGCAACAATAAAGGCAATTTCAGAGGGAGAAGGCCTAATTTCAGAGGTAGATCATCAGGAAGAGGAGCACGACCAATAAAATGTTTTAACTGTAACCAAGAGGGACACATTGCCAACAGATTCCCAAAGAAGATGGGTTCTAGTTCCCAAGGAGAAAGGAGAGACAACTTAACCCAAGAATCAGATTTCCAAGGCTGGAGTAAACCTGATTCATATGGTTATCCAAAGACACGGGAGGCACTAATGTTGAGAAGAACCCTCTTGAAGGTACCAACACCTATGGAGCCACCCCAAAGGAAGTCTATCTTCCGCACCACTTGCTAATCAGGAGGAAAGGTATGTAAAGTTTTGAATGACTCAAGGTTTACTGAGAATTTTGTGTCAATAGAAATATTAGAGAAGTTGAAATTGAGGAGGATACCCCATCCATACCCCTATAAGGTGTCTTGGCTCACAAAGGGGCAACAAACACTTGTAGAGGAGCAGCCATGGGTAGAATTCGAGATAAGTGCATATAAAGATAAGATTTTGTTTGATGTTGTTAACATGGATGCTTGCCACTTCTTGTTTGGAAGACCATGGCAGTATGACCTCAAAGAACACCATGATGGATTTAGGAATACCTATTCCATCACAAAGAATGACAAGGTCATAGAGCTACTGCCCCTAACTGAAAACAATGAAGAGCATAAAGAAACTGAGTCCAAAGTGATGACGATGGAGGGAAAACCATTCCTCAAGGAGATAAAGATGGAAGAAGGAATATGCTTTGCATTGCTTCCAATACCAACCTCAAAGGAGAATCCTACTGTAGATTACAAAGCAGAAGGAAAGGACAAGGATCTCAGCCCAGAAGTGGAGGAGATCATTGATAGATACCAAGGAATAGTTGCAGATGGAGTTGCAAGGAGTTTTCTGCCAATGAGAGAGATCAGTCAATGTATTGACTTGATCCCAGGGGCTACATTGCTTAACAAGGCTGCATACAAACTCAAACCACAACAAAATGAGGAGATGACAAGGCAAATTCAAGAGTTGCTAGATTCTGATCTGATTGGAAAGAGTCTTAGCCCATGTGCAGTCCCTATAGTTTTAGCACCCAAAAAGGATAGAACATGGAGGCTTTATACTGACTCAAGATCTCTCAACAAGATCACCATAAGGTATAGATTTCCAATGCCTAAGATAGAGGATTTTCTTGATTGTTTGGGGGGTGCAAAATATTTTTCTAAAATTGATTTAAAGAGTGGATACCACAAAATTAGGATTAGGCCTGGTGATGAGTGGAAAACAACCTTCAAAACAAATGAAGGGTTGTATGAGTGAAAGGTTATGCCATTTGGCTTGTCTAATGCCCCAAGTACATTCATGAGACTCATGAATGAAGTTTTGAAGGAATTCATAGGGAAGTTTGTAATAGTGTATTTGGATGCCATCCTAGTATTTAGCAAAACAAAGGAAGAACACTTGAGGCATCTAGACATGGTTTTGAAAAAGTTGAGTGAAGAGGAATTGATGATCAATATGGAGAAGTACTTGTTCATGTAGGAATAACTCATCTACCTTGAATTTGTGATCTCCAAAGGTCACTTGAAGATGGATCAAGATAAGGTAAATCTAATTCTTTCTTGGCCTACTCTTAAGACTATTGGTGAAGTTAGAAGTTTCCATGGACTAGCCACATTTTATAGAAAGTTCATAAGAGGTTTCAGTCATATATGTGCTCCAATGTTGGAAACCATAAAAGGTTGTCAAAAGTGCAGGTTCTCTTGGACAAAGGAGGCAGATGAGTCATTTGAAACTATCAAGAAAAAGGTAGCTCAACAACCGGTACTTGCCTTACCTAATTTTTACAAAGTGTTTCAGATTGAATGTGATGCTAGTCATGTGGCCATAGGAGCAATCATAAGCCAAGAAGGCAGACCTATAGCATTCTTTAGTGAAAAGCTCAATGAGGCAAAGAGAAAACATTCTTCTTATGACCTAGAAATGTATGCACTAGTTCAAGCTTTGAAAAAATGGAGGCACTATCTGCTACCAAAGGAATTTGTGGTCTATACTGACAACCAAGCCTTGAGTTTCATTAATTGCCAAGAAAAGTTAAACCATAGGAATATGAAATGGGTAGAATCCCTCCAAGCCTATACCTTCTCCATAAAACACAAGAAAGGAGTAGCCAACAAAGTGGCTGATGCACTAAGCAGGAGAGTACTAACCATATCTAAAATCCAATTAGAAAGCATTGGGGTTAATACATTGAAAGATATGTATGTTGTTGATGAGGACTTCAAGGAGATCTACAAGGTATGTACTAAATTTGGCGAAAGGTATCATGTGGAGTTTTCTGATTTTTTGATCCAAGATGGACTTCTTTTCAAAGGTGGGCAATTGTGCATACCAAAGTGCTCAATGAGGACTAATATCATCAAGGAAAAGCATAGTGGAGCTATGGTAGGTCATTTTGGCTTGGACAAGACACTTGAATTGGTAAGGAGGCACTACTTTTGGCCCAAATTGCAGGTTGATGTAAGAAAGTTTGTAGATGTATGCACTATTTGCCAAAAGGCAAAAGGAATACGCACTGATGGTGGTCTCTATCAACCCTTACCCATTCCCTCAAGACCTTGGGAAAGTGTGTCAATGGACTTTGTAATGGGTTTACCTAGGACCCAAAAGGGGTTTGATAGTGTATTTGTGGTAGTGGATAGGTTTAGTAAAATGGCACATTTCTTGCCATGTAAGTCCACTAGTGATGCATCATATATAGCAGATTTGTTTTTCAGAGAAGTAGCAAGGATTCATGGACTCCCATTGAATATAGTGTCAGACAGGGATGTCAAATTTGTTGGCCATTTTTGGAGAACTTTATGGAGGAAACTTGGCACCAATGTGTCCTTCTCATCAGCCTATCATCCACAAACGGATGGATAGACAAAGGTAGTAAATAGATCATTGGGGAATTTGTTGAGATGTCTTACAAGGTAGCATGATGAAAAGTGGGATTCAATCTTACCTCAGGTTGAATTTTCCTACAATGACACTATAAACAAAAGCACAAGGAAGTCACCATTTCAGATTGTGTATGGGTTGCATCCAAGAGGGGTATTGGAGTTGAGAAAACTGCCCCATATGGATCCCATAAGTGCAGATGGCGAGAGGTTTGCTGAAGCCATAAAGGAAGTTCATGAGTAGGTCAAGACACAACTTCAAAAGTCATCAGAAAAATACAAAGAACATGCAGATTAGAAAAGGAGAGAATTACAATTTCAGATTGGAGACTTGGTTTGGGCAAATTTGAAGAAGGAAAGGTTGCCCAAGGGAAAACACACTAAGCTCATGCAGAGGAAAGTAGGACCATGTCAAATCTTGAAGAAGTTTGGCACCAATGCTTATGAAATTCAATTACCATCAGACCTTGGCATATCTCCTATTTTTAATGTTTGTGATCTAACTCCTTTTAAAGGTGATTCTGATGCAGGTAACTCACAACAAATCTTAGAAGATGCAATAGATATAGACCTTCCCAAACATGAACCAGGGTTAGTGCAGGATCATGGGGGGCCAAAAAGTGGCGATGTGAAAAAAATAGCCTTCTCGACTCGCCTAAAAATGTGAAAAATCCGTGTTGACTTTTTGCTTGGCCTAGGTGTTAGTACACCTTGGCATGGCAAACACATAAGCAAATCAGATATCCAATTGGTAATTTTAAATTAAAAAATAAATTATATAATATATAATTTAATATAATAATATATTATATTACATATTATATAATATATAATATATTATTATATTATATTATATATTATATAATACATAATATATAATATAATATTATAATAATATATTATATTTTATATATTATATAATATTATATTATAATATAATAATATATTATATAATACATGTTATATAATATATTATTATATTATACATATTATATAATATATAATATAATATAATATTATATATTATATAATACATTATTATATTATATTATATATTATATAATACATTATTATATTATATTATATAATATATAATATATTATTATATTATATAATATAATGTTATTTTAAAATAATTTAAGTATAAAAATTGGATATTCGATAAAATCGGATATCTGATTTTTTGAGACAATGTAATTAGACTGTGATAGCCCATGAGTTATTTTTAACCCATGGGGTGCACGATTTTTTTGGAATCCGATATTCGGTTATTAGACCCAAATTTGCTAAAAAATACATTAAAAGGTAGGATTTTTATTGTTTTCAATAATTTTCATTCAATTTTGTATTTTTTTAATGTTTATTTGTTTTTCATTGAAAATATGGTTTTTTTCATGAAAACTAGGTTTTTTTAAATCAAATACAAAATTGTTCAAATTTGTTAACTAAATTCAATTGTTTACATTCAATTAGGTTAAAAATGGGGGATAACAATGAAAATATTGATCAACCACAACCGCAACAACCAAACCCTCCTTTGCCAAACCCCCCCTCAATTCAGGATTTAATTGCATAAAATTTGAACCAATTGAGGGGGATTGCAGATGTCTATCATTTGATCCCTCACCTAAACCCAATGTTTGATCCCCTCATGTTGATCATAAAGAGTATGGAAACCATCACTGAGGAGCACAATGCTTCTCTTTTGTGGCGAGATTCTATGAGGGAACAATATGCAGATGGCTTGCCCTATAAGGAGATCAAGGATCTCAAGATATCCAAAGCCGCTATCACCGCATTATTTGTGAATCCTTGCACTGGTCAACCCGTAGACCCCCAAAAAACAAAACTTTCTATTAAATGGTGCACAAATGATGGTATTGTGAAATTTTTTTGGGATCGTTGGTGGATGGTTTTCGACAAACCACCCAACAACAATCTTGATGTCCCCTTCTACTTCATAAAAAAATTGTATACTGAGTTTTTTTTAGGAAAACATGTGAACTACTTTGACATCCAACCTTTCCATGGTGTGGGTTTAGGTATTACCCAAAATAGACTTGGGGCAGTTAGAGTAGTCCAGGGCCCATATGTCCCCCCTCCTCCTATTGATCCCCCACCTCCAGTGCAACATCCAGATATCATTTGTGAGGCGGCATCACGGACCATTATGACTATTCACTCTTTGAGTAGCCTTTTGGTTTCTTAGGCTGGGTCAGTAGCTCAGCCTACTTTTGATGGTAGTGGTGCATCCAGTAGTGCTGACAAATCCTCCTCGGCTCCACACTTTTGTGTGCCCCATAGTTGTGTCATGTGTGGGCACGTATGCTTGGGTCCAGTTGGACAACCTGTTGATCCTCCTGCGCACAGTGCAAATTATGAGGTGCATGAGATGCATGATGCACCAAATGTTATGACACATACTAGAGGATACCCTGGGGAGTCCTTGCATGCTAGAGGAGAGGAGGCACCTTCATCATACATTGATGATGTAGTGTTAAGATTTATATTTTCACAGTTCATTCTATATTTTAAATGAATATTTATAATCTAGATAATATTAAGTACTAATTTTTATTTACATGGTCTATTTAATAGTTGATGACCGAGGAGGAGTTGACATAGATCTAGGAGGGCACCTTCATAGCCATTTCATTTGGCCTTGATAGCTTGATGGTACATATATTAAATTGCACCTAGTCGTTTGTATTTTATTGTACATACATGCTCATCATTTATATTGGTATTAATTAGATTATGTAGTAACTTGCATGTATATCTTATTTTACTCTTGTAGGGCACAAGCAACACAAGTGCGGGGCTGTGTGATTTAGGATCCGGTAGTGCAGTTAGAGACAAGGGAAAGGTAATTGAATGGAAATATGATTGAATGAATAGTTTAAATAACTTATAGTGATTATACATGTCTAGACATAGATTGATAGTTTCATATACTTGTTGTGTATATGTACAAAGAATTCTTGGCTTCACATCCTTGTTGACTACACCCAGTATACCTGAAGACGAAGAAGAAGAAGAAGAAGAGATGCCTCAAGTACATGTGTGTTTATTTTATTTTGTGTTTAGTAGATATAATTTGTTATTATTAGTGACAATTATATGCTAACTTGTATCAATGTCATGTTTGTGAACATATGTAGGTTGTGTATGAAAATATTGAAAACATACCTCCTCTACCGAAGACATACATCAAGAGTCCTGCAAAGCCGAAGAGAAAACATGGAGATGAGGTAAACAAGAATAGTTCAATTATAATTCATTTTTATGTTAACTTTTTGAATGTGAGTTATATAATATAACTAATCTTAATTGTGGTTTGTTTTTTCTTGTGCAGGATCCTTCGAAGCCGAGCAGTGTGGCGAAGAGGATCGATTTTGATGATCCATCAATAGATTAGGATGTTATAGATAGTTTTGGGATGCTTACATGTCTATTTGGCATGTATATTTTGTATATGGACATACATTTACATATATAGACATACATTTTGTTTGAGTTGGCGTTTATGCCATATTTGTGTATGGACATACACTTGTAATCATTTGATATTTTCATATATACAGAAGTTGATATTTGATCATATAAATTGTTGCTCATCTGTGCATGGTGTTATCATGGAAATATTTAATCTTCATTCCAATAATTAACAATGGTTAATAATGGTTATTTAATGAACAATACAATTCATTTCATTTCATCGTAAGTGTTGTTTGTATAATGAACGATATAATTCATTTAATGAACAATACAATTCATTTAATGAATAATACAATAAAATTCATTTAATGAACAATACAATACAATTCATTATTACCCTATGCATGCTCCTATTCCCCCCTTGCCCACTGGGTCGAACGCTTGGGGTCATACACTACTAACATCGTCTCCAAGTGCTAAAAATTGTCAAACTTCAATGGGCCCTAAATCAAAATTTTTGGCAACTGTAAATGATCCATTTGAACCTAAGAGGCCATAAGAGGGGTCCCTACAAAATCCTATCACGGTTTTTTAATTTTCCCTATGGTTTTATTAGGGCAACATTTTTTTGGTTGGCAAAAAAATCATCAGTCTCATTCAATTGAATGTTGTCGCGTGGCCAATTTCTCATTCTGCTCATCGTGATAAGGAACCGTTGGATAAGAAATGTATAGTTAGGCCTTATTACCCTATGCATTCTCCTATTTTTCCCCGCCCACTTGGTCGAACGCTTGGGGTCATACCCTACTGGCATCATCCCTTGAGCACCCTAAGTGCTAAAAATTGTCAAACTTTGATGAGCCCTAACTCGAAATTAGTGGCACCTGCAAATGATCCGTTTGAACCTATAGGGCCATGAGAGGGGTCCCTACAAAATCCTATCTCGGTTTTTCAAATTTCCTTACGGTCTTATTAGGGCAACATTTTTTCGGTTGGCGAAAAAATTGTCAGTCTCATTCAATCGAATGTTGTCGCGTGGCCAATTTCTCAATCTTCTCATCGTGATAACCAACTGTGGGCTCTAAAATGTCTAGTTAGGCATTATTACCCTATGCACACTCCTATTTTTCCCCCCCACTCGGTCAAATGCTCAGGGTCATACCCTACTGACGTCGTCCCTTGAGCACCGTAAGTGCTAAAAATTGTCAAACTTTGACGGGCCCTAACTTGGAATCCATGGCACCTGCAAATGATCTGTTTGAACCTACGCATCCAAGAGAGGGGTCCCTACAAAATCATATCTTGTTTTTTCAATTTTCCCTATGGTTTTATTAGGGCAACATTTTTTTGATTGGCGAAAAAATCATCAGTCTCATTCAATCGAATGTTGTCGCGTGGCCAATTTCTCGTTCTTCTCATCGTGATAATGAACCGTCAGCTCAGACATGTCTAGTTAGGTATTATTACCCTATGCATTCTCCTATTTTTCTCCCCCACTGGGTCGAACGCTCAGGGTCATACCCTACTGGCGTTGTCCCTTGAGCACCCTAAGTGCTAAAAATTGTCAAACTTTGATGGGCCCTAACTCGGAATCTGTGACACCTGCGAATGATCTATTTGAACCTATATGGCCATGAGAGGGGTCCCTACAAAATCCTATCTCGGTTTTTCAATTCTCCCTATGGTTTTATTAGGGTAGCATTTTTTTGGTTGGCAAAAAAATCGTCAGTCTCATTCAATTGAATGTTGTCGCGTGGCCAATTCCTCATTCTTCTTGTTGTGATAACAAACCATCAACTAATACATGTCCATTTAGGCATTATTACCCTATAATTTCTCCTATTCACCCCCCCCCACTTGGTCGAATGGTCGGGGTCATACCCTACCGGTGTCGTCCCTTGAGCACCCTATGTGCTAAAAATTGTCAAACTTTGACGGGCCCTAACTCGGAATCCGTGGCACCTGCAAATGATTCATTTGAACCTACGGGGCCATGAGAGGGGTCCCTACAAAAACCTATTTCATTTTTTCAATTTTCCCTACGGTTTTATTAGGGCAACATTTTTTGCAAAGTTGGCAAAAAAATCGTGAATCTCATTCAATGAAAAATATAGATAAACAAGCATTACATTGTAGACACATATTGATCATCAATATTTGCATGTATTGTATACACATAATTACCATTACACTTTCATGTGACATCCATGAAGGGATATGCAAACATGATTTTTTTCATTATCAATACAACTACGCCAATGTACTCATGTATAGATACATTGTATATCATCAATACAACTAAACCAATTTGCTCATGGACATTGTATATCATCGTAATAAAGTTACATCAATTCACATCCATATACAAATACAACATCCCACTTCATCTGCATCAGACATCCTCATGTCCTAAGAGAAAAGCTTACGTACAACAATGGCTGCATATAAATGAAGACCAAAATAAGCAACCTTTTTATGCAGAATAAATGTGCTACAATAAACAAATTATAACACTTAATAAAAATTATTTTGTTAAATTATAAATAGATCATTTGAAACATTTTTAAGACGTACAAGATTGTATAATTATGAAACTTACCAGTTTCTCTGCAAAGTATACAAGCATAACTTTGAAGAAAGACGCATGTTGATTAAAACCCTTCTCACTGCATTTCTCTGCATGGCTGAAAACGATGGTAGATATGGTCATTTCTAAATAGCAATATATTCACTTGACTTAGTGTTTATGCACAAAGGAATATGTACCATCACCAAGAGTAAACTAGTCAACGACGAATGATCTAGCATGAACCTATATTTTTAAGAATTGTTAGTCTACACATAAAATGCATGGATGAACACAAAGGCTTTATGATAATAATGTGATACTGTTGTATATCATCAAAAAAGACCTACATGAGCATAAAGGTTTTGCGATAATTATATCATCAAAAATTGTCAAATAGTGTTGTCTAGTAACAAAAATTGTAAAGCTCATCAAATACATGATATTAAATCGTGTTGCAAAAATATGTCCCTTCCAGTTATATCGAGTGTACCCGCTATGTGCATGCAAAAACCGTGTTGCCAAAAAAAAATGTTCATCAATAGACCTGCATTTTGAACACATCCTTAATATACACGTAACAAACTTGAACATTAAGGTTTAATTATAATTGTTTGAAATGAAATGCATGATAAAAAAAATAAGGTACCATTAAAGACCTACTACTCAAGTATGTCTGAAGGGTCATCTCTTTGCTTAAGAGTATCCAGTATTGATTCATGATTAGCAGTAGTCACTGTCCATAGCTCTTTGGTCTTCACTTTTTCTTGATGCTTCAACAACTTGACATTTGTAGATATAATAAGGTGTGAATACATTAGAATGGTTTTGTATCTCTCATAGTCTTCAAATGCAGGTATGCCACTCTTTCTAATCATGTATGTTCGCAACCAAGTTCCCACAACAACAACTAAACCTGTAGGATATGTGAACCCATCATCATCTGTCACTGGTTGTGTTAGCTTCCGTTTTCCTTGTACACATCATGCCAACCAATATTCCAATCTCTCTTCATTCCCTTGCGGTGCAACAACTGCAAAAACTTGTCCTGGTTGTACAAGATCTGATAGACGGTCATACTCAAGTGAACTTTCCATGTCATCCTTTGACAAGGATATTGATTGAGATAAAAGAGTTAGATATTGGGGAACCCATGTATCAACCCATTCACTTGACTCGCACTGATCACAACCACACCGAACACAACTCTGACAAAAACAAGCCAACACTCATGTCCAAATAGTCCATTTACTTGCATTTAAGCTGAAAAATAAATGCATCTTTGAATAATCTTTAATTGTTTGACAATCCAATCTATATCCCATTGTTCTCTCCTCAACCAACCAAAAGAATCTGGTCACTACTAAATCAAGAGTACCTCCATGTGACAATGTTGAACTACACCAATCAACAATAGAACGTGCATCATAGAAATTTGCACCTGAAATCCTCAATTGCTCCTTAACTAGAGCTCTCTTCAAACATTCACCTGCTCCATCATGCCCCCCCTTCCTATGCCCTGTGTAATACCCACCTTAGCGACTTTTCTTGGCATGGACATTATTTGTTATATTTGGTGATGTTGGACTCTATATTTCCTTGTTAGAGTAGATGATGAGACATATTTAGTTATATTTGCACCTTTATGGTTCAGTATGTTATCTGATGCATTAGTGAGTTAGGGGTTTCATTGGTTTATGTACGTGATTTCAGTATGATAATCTTTTCATATGGCTGCTATATTTTATATTTATTATCTTGAGCTAACAATGCTAACCCAACCATGCTTGGAATAGATTACTATATGAAATATCTGTAGGATGAGGGGAGATAGTCGTAGTTACTCTACGGAGACCCACACGATGTCGCACTCCCCCTCCTTGTTTATCATTTGTATATGGATATATATTTTGGTGATGCAGGATTGTAGGTACTAGGCATTGACTCCACCTAGCTACACAGGTTTGAGCGTGCCTCTAAATCCTCGAATGTTGTTGTTGCAGAGATAACACCAAGGTTCCCACAAGTAAACCTATTGGACGTAGGTCTCCTGTTTAGGAAGATCACCCTATCTTGAGGGTTGGGAAATGTCATGTTTATGATGGGTATTGGGTTGAGTATTTTGATTGGTTCGGATTTATATTGTTCGTATTTATTTATTTATTTATTTGATAGGATACTTACACATTAAATGATTTAAGTGGTTTATGTTATGTTGCATTAAAAAGATGAAACAAAAGTTATATATATATATATATATATATATATTGTATGTATGTGTAAAATAAGATTTGTTTTTATTAATTCTATATATATATAAGGATAAAATAAAAAGATCTAGGTTTAAAATAATGTTATATTAGTCAATGAGTTTTGAACCTATGACTTCTCTTGTATGAGTCTTGATAGTTACTGTTGAGCTATATGTGTTATTTGAGATTTTTGTTAGCTATCTAGTATTTAGTATGCTTATTTATGTGGGGTATCTATTAAATTTTAAATAAACTATTATAGTTAGTGTTAATAAATAATACCAACCATAGAGGTTGGAACGGCTGCTTCCTGTAAAACAACCTTGCTTCCCGTAAAACAACCTCTCCAACTATACAAGCTGGTATTATTTATTGAAGTTTGTATTTTTGGAGAAGGGGGTTGGTATTTTCCGAGAAGGTAATCAGAAGGAATTTGAAGGTTTAGGAGCAGGAAGAGAGATTTGAGCAGGAAGAGGTTGGATTTTTGCTTGTTCTTTCTCAAAGGATTTTCTCTGCAGGAACCAAGGTAGGCCTCATTCCAGGAAGAATCCATGTGGCTTGCTTGTGCTATGCTTGCATAATTTAAATAAATATTAGATGAAAATTTAAATTTAAAAATTTGAGTGTTATTCTTGAAATACTTTCTTCTGCTTCTTTCTTTGTTTGTGTAAGGGATATGCTTGGCTGGGAAATTCAACCTAGAGAAAATGAGTGTCATGTTGGGAGTAATAACTCTTGTATTTGTTTTAGTTTTATTTTTATAATTTTTAATTGTCCCATTTTTTCTAGTTCTGATTCTGTTATTCATAACTTTCACTACAAAGATTATTTGTCAAATCGCTTTAGTGAAAACGTAGAAATCTAGACGCAATAAAACATATTCAAAATTTAGGAAAATCCAATGGTTATTTTGAAAGTTATGTTCCCTGTCTCGAGACTAATTTTCTGTCAATCAAAACTAAAAATCATTCATTGTTTGTGTCACTAGGGCATCAAATTTCTTCCTCAAACTAAAACCAAATGATTATAAAATAAATGGATATGAAATAAAACTCCAAATATTATAATAATCCATCATCTTTTAATGATTTAAAATTAATTTATGAACATACTCTTTTACTCAACTTTATCAAAGAGGGTTTTAAATAGTTTTAAGAAAATTTATTTAAACTTTTATTATAATCTTTGGTTGAGGCTAAAATTAAATATAAATCATTATACTATTTTCTCAAATATATTTCAGTCTTCACTCAAACCATTTATCAAGATAAATATCTATTAAATAACAAGAAACATGGTTCAATTTTAATAGGTTTTTGAGTTGTTCTTTGGGTCGATTTTCCTTCTTAAGGGTTTGGGTACTTTATATAGTAGGTACCTCTATTTTAAAGACTCTAATTAATGTATGTAAGGTGTTCATGATAAAAATAAAATAAAATGTTTTATATATGTTATGTATTGGCCACCTCCTTCTCATGCTTGATTGTGGCTTAGGGACATGGGTCAAACTCATCCTTATGGTTTGGAGTACATGGGAGAGTACTTGAACTTATATGCTTATTGTGTGAGATGAATTATTATTATTTTTATTTGATAAATGTTTTGAGTAGGGTAACTAGATACCCTAGGTGGGTGGCTCACTATAGGTTGCCAGGACCCAAAGTGGTTTCTAGGAGATCCTATGAGTGGGTTTAATTTAAGTGATAACCTTTTTAAAAATGAACTTGGGTTGGGTTGGGATATAACACACTAATACAAGATAAATGATTATTTTAGTCCATATAGGCCTGTTGGAGTACTGCGACCATTGTTATAGGCTAGGTGGATCCTTTTGAGAGGGGACCACGGTACTTGGTAGCTAGTAGGGTGGATCCCAACATTAAGGCTGTATGATGATGTCCACCTAGTAGGTGTTTTGGTTCTCTCTCTCTCTCTCTCTCGTGTGATGTTATTTGATGTTATTATGTGATATGTGGTTCTTGTTTATTGTTTTGGGGAAACATGTCTCATGGCTTAGTATTGCCCTAGTACTTGCGTGGACCTTGGTTTTATCTCCTAGCACGAGGGAGTGGACCTTTGTGGTTCCACATGGTTGGGTGGTAAATATTTTTTTTGAGGTGTGTTCATGATCTCTTTTGATGATGCTTCTTGATCCTTTATTGAAGATGTTGAAGACCTTTCTTTTGAGCTAGTACATTCAAATATTGTAAATATTATTTGTAAGCCATGAATGGCCTTATAATAAACATGTAATTTTATGAAAAGCATTGTAAAAGGGAGGGTAGTTTATAGGAACTATGATAAGGGATGATTACTTTGTATTTGAAACAATGTTTTTAAAAGTTATGTTACCCTTCCTAATCTATCCCTTTATGATCTTATTGTGTTATTATGAAAATTGAGTAGATGGCATTAATAGAAATTGCAATTGCATTATTATATATGTTGTTATCAAATGAAAAGTATTAATTGTATGGATGTTGTAAATAATAATCAAGGGGAAAATGATGCAAAGGATAGTATTCATTCTATAGTGGGAATGCGATTATGGCAAATGGGATTGTTATGTACTTTTACTTTGGTCTCAAGTGAAATGATAAAAGCTTTGCAGCATATTCAATAGATAGTAAAGTTAATGTGTTGTGAATTATTATATCATGCTCATAATTAAGAAGATCATTGTATGTTTATTTTATGCACATTATGTTATGTGCTAAGCGGTTATATCTTTCAATTATGTTGATGAACATTAAAGGGAACTTGTAAGGGCATTAAGTATGTTTACTTTCTAGAGGTGGTAGATGTATGTTATATTAAAAAAAAATATTGTAGCATATTTTGGAACTTTTGTTCTTGTCCTACTGGGTTCCTTGGCGGGGCATGACACCCTGCCTCAAAAAAACACCAAATATGAGGTATACGCCTCTCTACATGCATTCTACTCAACCAATAAAACATACGGGCATTCTTGAACTGACCCATACAGTTATCTGACCATATGATATGTCGATCAATTGCAATATCTTTCTCATGCAAGAACTCAAAAAAATTCTCAAAAGAATGTTGCACATACTCAGAGGAGTGTGATCTATCATCACTCATATAAAAATGATACTCCTTGATTATCTTCCTATCCTCTTCTGTACTATTAGGAGCATGTCTATATGTAATGTGAACAAAAATAGAAATTTGGATTGAATTGTAGTACTGAGACTGTACCTCATTCTATGGTTGCAATGTATAGTTCTCTGCAAAATCAACCATCGATACAATAGTGCCAATAGGGAAAGAGTTCTTACACATCATGAATTGTTGATCCAACCACTGAGACCTATGGGTGTACCTTGCATACTTGTAGAAAATATTTCCCTTAAAATCCAAAATAAAATTAGTAACACTCACTTCTCTTGAGACTAATTCGCATCTAGAACCTTCACCCCCACTGTTCAAAGTATATTTCACTATTTTGTATCTTTTTATCTCAAAATAATTCTTTTCAAACTCGTGTTTGCTACCCTCATGAAAACATGAAACAAAATTTGACAACCCACCACATTCTGAGCATTTCTCATTCAAACAATCATTTCTATAGAAATAGTAGCCATCATCCCTAGGGCATAAAAAAAGATCTTGCAAGTCTCTTGATGATCTTGGAAATATCATTGCACCACACTCCTCCAATATCTCATTAGTATGCATCGTAGAACGCATATGGCATAAAAGTTCATGATACATTGAAAACTCCACATGGTACTTGCAACAACAAGTATTACGAATCTTAGGAGGAACACAATAAAATGGCTTCAAAGATTCAAAGGCCCTTTGTGATATTTGCAAAGTTGGATGTACTTCACAATTTTTTTTGTACAACATTGTTTGGCTTGATTCCAAGAAATGTTTGGGATGCGGTGTGCGGTCTCGGTTGCTAATTCTTAATTTCAAAACATCCTTTACATTGGGTGACACTCTAGAATTAGAGTGCCAAAATTGTTGAATCTCCTCCTTCACATTGTCAGTCAACTTTCTATCAACACGTGGAAGCCTCCCACCAAAAGCCCATGTATCATGTTGAAGTGGATCATCAAGTCTTTGTCTTTGTGCAAGTGCTCTATCCAAAGTTTTATGGTTTATGTTAAAATCAACACAAGTTTGTCTCATTTGATGAGCCTTCCTCAATTGATGGCTTACTAAGGAGGTTGTAATCACTCTTTGAGCGGCTCTCTTATCTCTTTCTTTGGTATTCTTTCCAATAGAATTGAGAGAGTCAAATAGATTTTTGGCAATAATAGAATTTCTCTCCATCTTCTTGTTCATACGAATCTTCAATTTGTTTAGCAATGGTCTCATCTTTATCATCTTTAGCAATTGAAAAAAGAGTTGGCATTTCTCGATCAATGTCTTATTGCTAAAATTTTGGTCAAAAAGTTGTGTAGCCCACAACTGAACGGTTCTTATTGACCTCTTGCCTTCAAGATTCGCAATAATGTTCTCATCAATTTCAAGTAACCATTTTGGGGTTCTTGAAGGTCTTGGATTTGGAATTTGTCTTTCATCCATGAGAGGGTCTTCCTTTCTAAAGTAATTAGGTGTTACATATTGTTCTCTTGGTTGAGCAATTCCACCTTCAATGTCAAAGTTTTCCACATTTTCACCTCCAATGTCAAAATTTTCCACATGTTCACCTCCTATGTCAAAATTTTATACGTTTTCACCTCCAATGTCAAAAATTTCATATTTACACCAAAATTATGGACACCTTCATTGTCAACTCCCAAATTTTTACTTTCCATTCTCATGTAATGTTGAGCATTTTCATTATCACTTTCAACAGTTTCAACATATTCAAAATTTTCACTTTCAAAATCTACATTTTCATTTTCAATAACTTGTTCAACATTTTCAAATTCAATTTCCTCTTCACTTGAAGTAACATTAGAAATATTTAACATACCTTGTCTTCTCCTCCTATGACCTTCTCTATCTCTTTCTCTATACACTTCAATTTGGTCATTTGAAATTTTTCTTTTGCGTTTAGACTTCCGATGACTACTACTCCCCATTTACCTCCACAAAGATTCTCCTAAATGATGTACAATGTAAGATTTGACTTTAAGAATATCTCAAAAGCACAAATTTGTCTCAACCTATTTCAAAACCCATGATCGTCAACACAAAATAGAATGTGAAGATTGTGGGCCATTGGAATCCACAAAATGGCCCACAAGGCTCTTTTTTATTTACAAAAATATCACATATCCGATTTTAATGTATAAATTTGTGGTCCCAAATTTTTTCCCATTGCCGCCTTTTTTTATAATGTTGCCACATTAATGGCAGTGACAGTTATCAGATATCTGATAAAATCCGATATCCAATTTTATTACTCATATTTTAGAGAGAGAGATTATGGGAGAGAGAGAGAGAGAGAGAGAGAGAGAGAGAGGCGAGGGGGAGAGAGAGTGTGTGTGAAAGAGAGAGAGAGGGGGGGAGACAGAGAGATTAGAGGAGAGAGGGGGTAGGGAGAGAGAGAGAGAGAGAGAGAGAGAGAGAGATGGACCATAAGGGGTCATATGTTGTCCTTAGGGGTCATATGGTGTCCCATGACTCATTAGGACACCATATGACCCATAATGACACAATTTGGTGTCTTAAGGGGTCATATGGTGTCCCATGACTCATTAAGACACCATATGACCTATAACGACACAATTTGGTGTCTTAAGGGGTCATATGGTGTCCTAAGGGGTCATAGGACACAATAAATCCCTTAGGACACCATAGGACCTAAAATGACCCAATATGGTGTCATAAGGGGCTGTATGTTGTCCTAAGGGGTTGTAGGACACAATATGACCCCTATGGACACCATATGACTCATAACAACCCAATATGGTGTCATAAGGGGTCGTATGTTTTCCTAAGGGGTCATATGGTGTCCCATGATCCCTTAGGAAACAATATGACCCATAACGACACAATTTGGTGTCTTAAGGGGTCATATGGTGTCCTAAGAGGTCGTAGGACACAATATGACCACTTAGGACACCATATGACCCATAACGACCCAATATGGTGTCATAAGGGGTTGTATGTTGTCCTTAGGGGTCATATGGTGTCCCATGACCCATTAGGACACCATATGACCCCTAACGACACAATTTTGTGTCTTCAGGGGTCATATGGTATCATAAGGGATCGTAGGACACAATATGACCCCTTAGGACACCATAGGACCCATAACGACCCAATATAGTGTCATAAGGGGTTGTATGTTGTCCTTAGGGGTCATATGGTGTCCCATGACCCATTAGGACACCATATGACCTTAGCGACACAATTTGGTGTCTTAAGGGGTCATATGGTGTCCTAAGGAGTCATAGGACACAATATGATCCATATGGACACCATATGACTCATAATAACCCAATATGGTGTCATAAGGGGTCGTATGTTGTCCTTAGGGGTCATACGGTGTCCCATGACCCCTTAGGACACAATATGACCCATAACGACACAATTTGGCATCTTAAGTGGTCATATGGTTCTCTAAGGGGTCCTAGGACACAATATGACCCCTTAGGACACCATAGGACCCATAACGACCCAATATGGTGTCTTAAGGGGTCATATGGTGTCCTAAGGGGTCGTAGGACACAATATGACCCCTATGGATACCTTATGACTCATAACAACTCAATATGGTGTCATAAGGGGTCGTATGTTGTCCTAAGGGGTCATATGGTGTCCCATGACCCCTTAGGACATAATATGACACATAACGACACAATTTGGTGTCTTAAGGGGTCATATGGTGTCCTAAGGGGTCGTAGGACACAATATGACCCCTATGGACACCATATGACTCATAACGACCCAATATGGTGTCATAAGGGGTTGTATGTTGTCCTTAGGGGTCATATGGTGTCCCATGATCCCTTAGGACACAATATGACCCATAATGACATGATTTGGTGTCTTAAGGGGTCATATGGTGTCCTAAGGGTTTGGAGGACACAATATGACCCCTTAGGACACCATAGTACCCATAATGACCCAATATGGTTTCTTAAGGGGTCATATGGTGTCCTAAGGGGTTGTAGGACACAATATGACCCCTATGGACACCATATGACTCGTAACGACCCAATATGGTGTCATAAGGGGTCGTATGTTGTCCTTAGGGGTCATATGGTGTCCCATGACCCTTAGGACACAATATGACCCAGAACAACACAATTTGGTGTCTTAAGGGGTCATATGGTGTCCTAAGGGGTCGTAGGACACAATATGACCCCCTAGGACACTATAGCACCCATAACAACCCAATATGGTGTCCTAAGGGGTCGTATATTGTCCTTATGGGTCATATTGTGTCCTTATGGGTCATATTGTGTCCTTAGGGGTCATATGGTGTCCCATGACCCCTTAGGACACAATATGACCCATAACGACATAATTTGGTGTCATAAGGGGTCATATGATGTCCTAAGGAAGTGTAGGACACAATATGACCCCTTAGGACACCATAGGACCCATAACGACCCAATATGGTTTCGTAAGGGGTCGTATGTTGTCCTTAGGGTTCATATGGTGTCCCATGACCCCTTAAGATACAATATGACCCATAATGACACAATTTGGTGTCTTAAGGGGTCATATGGTGTCCTAAGGGGTCGTAGGACACAATATGACCCTTTAGGACACCGTATGACTCATAACGATCCAATATGGTGTCATAAGGGGTCATATGTTGTCCTTATGGGTAATATGGTGTCCCATGACCTCTTAGGACATGATATGACCCATAACGACATGATTTGGTGTCTTAAGGGGTCATATGGTGTCCTAAGGGGTTGTAGGACATAATATGACCCCTTAGGATACCATAGGACCCACAACAACCTAATATGGTGTCCTAAGGGGTCGTATATTGTCCTTAGGGGTCATATGGTGTCCCATGATCCCTTAGGACACCATATGACCCCTAACGACACTATATGGTGTCATAAGGGGCCATATGATCCCTAACAACACTGTATAGAGTCGCAAAGGGTCATATTGTGTCCTAAGGGGTCATATGGTGTCTTAAAGGGGTCATATGACACAATATGACCCATAATGACACAATTTGGTGTCTTAAGGGGTTATATGGTGTCCTAAGGGGTTGTAGGACACAATATGACCCCTTAGGACACCATAGGACCCATAATCTCTCTCCCCCTCTCCTCTAATCTCTCTATCTCTCTCTCCATTCCCTCCCCCCATCTCTCTCTCCCTTCACCCTCCCCATCTCTCTTTCTCTCTCTCTCTCTATATCTCTCTCTCTATATCCCCCCTGTCTCTCTCCCCTAATCTCTCCATCTCTCTCTATCTCTCTCTCCCTTCCCCCCCCGTCTCTATCTCTATCTCTGTCTGTCTGTCTCTGTCTGTCTATATGCCTCTCTCCCCCTCCCTCTCCCTCCCTCTCCCCTAATCTCTCTCTTTCTCTCTCCCTCTCCCTCTCCCTCCCTCTCTCTCTCTCTCCTAATCTCTTTATCGCTCTCTCCCTTCCATACTAATTTATTTATAAATTAATATATTAAAATATTAATAAATAATAGATTAATTATGTGCAAATTTAGTTAGTGAATTTACTTATTAAAATCAGATATCTGATATAATCAGATATCCGATTTTTGTTGTACAAATTTCAAATTTCAAATTTTGGCTTGGGAATACTTTGGGATTTGTCTTGGAAGTGACAAGCCTAGAAAGTCAACTGAAAAAACTTGTTTTCTCAGTATTCCTTGATTTCCTAGACTTTACACTAGTGGCTGACGACTTTTTTTGTAGCCAAAATTGATTAAACGAAAAGGGTTTTTTAAGGACGTTCTCAACTTTCCAACAATATAAGGCTTGTCTTATTTCAACTTTAATAAATAATTATTATTTATTTTCTAATTGAATTCTAACAATAGTCCTGATTGATAGACTGATTGAAAAACACTCATAACTTTCAAATGGTATAACATTTTTTGAATCCGAAACATGCATCACATCCTATGATTCATCTACTATAGGGATAAATTGAAAAAAATAAAAATTCATAAGGTTTTGACCAAGTTAAGGTGGTCAGACATAGGAGTTTCTGAATTTCTAAAAAGATGTAAAAAATTCATAAATAATTATTTACTTTATAAAATATTATAAAAAAATATGCGTCACATCCGGACATGAGTCTAATACTTAGATTATAAATATTGTAAAAAAATATTATGATTTGATTATGATTAGGGTGTTCAGACATACGTCTACTTCTTATCTTTTTCCTGAAATTTTAGTACCACTGCATTGAAATTTGAAATTTTCATCTAATAGGATTTTTTTTTTCAAAATACAACTAGTATCTTAGAAACTAGGTTCAATTTTCTATAGATTCTCTTACATATTTTAAAAATAATGCTCACAACTTATTCAAATTTTCATGTCAAGTTGCATAACTCTGATTTTTTAAAATTTCATTGCCACTTAAGGGTCTGTTTTGGCACATCATGATCCTACACATACCCACCACCTAAACTTGAGAAAGTGTTGGACACCAAGGTTGTAAAGAAGACCAGGGACAATGAGTAAAAACAATACTTTGTCAAATGGAAAGGAAAACCAGACTCTGAAGCCATTTGGTTGGATGAAGATCAGATCAAGAATCATGGCACTACATTACATGACCTCATCTCAAGTGGACTTGATATTCATTCACCCCAGGAGTATGGTGCAGGAGCACCTCATGACTAAGATGATAAGAGAAATAAAGGATAAAGTTCACACATGGGAATGTGGCCTTTCAATCTATGTAATAGGGTAGTCTTGTTTGTTTGATTTTGTAATTAACCCCACCTTGTCACCCAATGACATGGATTTGGCTAATTGATAAGCCACCATGGGCATATGAGCCTAGGGGTATTTAATTGAGTATTTTATAGGTGTTTATGTGTTGGAGATGTCTTAGGAAGACTTAAGACACGCTAAAACAACTCTAGGTAGGCGGATTTAACATGTGTCAAAAGTTGCTCAAACTTGACAACTTTTAATGACAACTTTTGTTGCAAATAGCAACATCTTTCCAATGGTAACCTTAGTTAAAAAGGTAGTTTATTACCATTGATTAAGGTATAAAATTTCATTCCCAATCATCATTGGGGGGAGAGAAAGTTTTGTAAACATTTTGGCATCATCGAAGCAATAGAATTCTGAGAATTTCCTGCAATTCTGTTGTTCTGATCAGGGTACTATACTATACGATCATTTTGAAGTTAGGAAACTAGTGGCATGTGTTAGAGTGGCCAATAATATTTCATATGCATCAAGTTTGAGGTCCTAACTTGCCAAGACAAGGGAGAAACTTGCAATTTTCTGGAAGTGGTCTAGATTTGATAGTTTTGCCTAGGGTTTTGCAAAGAAATGGCCTCATCTTGTTGATACTTCATTGGTGGCTCATGAATTTGGAGGGGATGAAAGTATGGCCAATTTTATTTTAGGTTTTTTAAGGCCTTTTGCAGGGTAGGACCAATTGAAGGTGAGGGTTTGATGCATTAAGGTGGGCAACTCCATGTGGCCACTATGTAACTGTAAGCAAACATGTCTCACATCAGGGGTTAGAGGTCTGATCATGGCCTAAAAATTAGGAATTGGTGGATTTAACATGCCATAAGGGTGTTCCTTGAATTTATTTGGTAAGTTAAGGTCTGTGTCCACACACTTGTTTGTAAAAGAGGCCTAATTGGGGCTATTAGGTCTCCTAACCAAGATAGGGTTTGGATTCTTGTGTTCCCAACCGGTCAGAACCCTTGGGATATATTTTGAAACTCTCAAAAGGGTATCCAAATCTGGAATTTTTTGTTTGAGTACTTTGGGGAAATCAGGAGTTGGTTGTGGAAAATTGGTTTGGGAGGGCTACTAGGATTAGTAGGCCTTATTGCAACAGCTACCCCAAACCAGTAGAGGGAACCTAAATTAATGATAGAAGGGGGTATTTATGACCTAAGGGAATTAAAATAAGACCTTAAATATTAATTTATGCATTGGATAAGGGACCAACCCATGGTTGGCTATAGGGTCCTTAAAAGCCTCTAGAAGACCTTATGAGACACTCAATAGAAGTGACCCTGTGAGGAAACCTTTTTGGAAGAAAGGGATGTGGGACTTGTCAAACTGATATTCCTTGACCCCTGGTAGTCTTTTGTGATTGCTAGGGTCCTTGGTGTGCTCTTGGATTAGGGGAACCTATCCTATATCTATACCAGGGCTCTGCATCACTTCCCCTCTTTGTTGTGGGTATTTGGGCAAGGATCTTTGTGTCTTTTACTCCAGTATCCTCTGGTTTATAAATTTGTTGTTCACATATGTGTCATGGCTATACTTAGGGTTAAACTCTTTTTGTTTGAGTCCTTTGGGGAAATCAAGAGTTGGTTGTGGAAAACTAGTCTAACAGGGCTACTAGGATTAGTAGGCCTTATTGCAGCAGCTACCCCAAACCAGTAGAGGGAACCTAAATTAATGATAGAAGGGGGTATTTATGACCTAAGGGACTTCAAACCAGACCTTAAATATTCATTGATGCATTGGAGAAGGGACCAACCCATTGTTGGCTATAGGGTCCTTAAGAGCCTCTAGAAGACCTTATGAGACACTCAATAGAAGTGACCTTGTGAGGAAACCTTTTTGGAAGAAAGGGACGTGGGACTTGTCAAACTGATATTCCTTGACCCTTGGTAGTTTTTTGTGATTTCTAGGGTCCTTGGTGTGCTCTTGGATTAGGGGAACCTATCCTATATCTATACCAGGGCTTTGCATCATTTCCCCTCTTTGTTGTGGGTATCTGGGAAAGGATCTTTGTGTATTTTACTCCAGTATCCTCTGGTTTATAAATTTGTTGTTCACATATGTGTCATGGTTGTACTCAGGGTTAAAATATTTTTGTTTGAGTCCTTTGGGGAAATTAGGAGTTGGTTGTGGAAAACTGGTCTAGCAGGGCTACTAGGATTAGTAGGCCTTATTGTAGCAGCTACACCAAACCAGTAGAGGGAACCTAAATTAATGATAGAAGGGGGCATTTCTGACCTAAGGGACTTCAAAATAGACCTTAAATATTCATTGATGCATTGGAGAAGGGACCAACCCATTGTTGGCTATAGGGTCCTTAAGAGCCTCTATAAGACCTTATGAGACACTCAATAGAAGTGACCCTGTGAGGAAACCTTTTTGGAAGAAAGGGATGTGGGACTTGTCAAACTAATATTCCTTGACCCCTGGTAGTGTTTTGTGATTGCTAGGGTCCTTGGTGTGCTCTTGGATTAGGGGAACCTATCTTATATCTATACCAGGGCTCTGCATCATTTCCCCTCTTTGTTGTGGGTATCTGGGCAAGGATCTTTGTGTCTTTTACTCCAGTATCCTCTGGTTTATAAATTTGTTGTTCACATATGTGTCATGGCTATACTCAGGGTTAAAATCATCATAATTAATCACAATAAAAGAGAGAATCACAATATGTAATATAATTAGAATTAATCCTAAATAACAATCGAATTTAATGCAAAATTAATTAAATTGAATAAATGAATATAATTAAGACTCCCTCAATCGATTTGACAAAGCTTCCATTTCTCTTCTCCTTAGTTGTTATTGATTTGGCTCTCAGGTATTGCATTGTTTCCTGCATAGATTAGACAACTTTTTCGAAGACTGTGATTCTAGATTGATTTGATGAAAATGATGTTGTTTATATAGATTTTCAACACATAAGGGGTAAGGATTTGAACTCAAGTCTTGATTGATAGTCAACTGAGATTGATTGATCAGTGAACTATTCATGATTGATTTGTTAACTCATTTGATTGATCTGTTAACAAAATTGATTGGAGAGTGAACTCAATTAATTAACCAGTAGATTGAATAGACTAGCTAGTTGACTATATAGATGGATTAGATGAATGAATTGATTGGAGAGATAAGTGGATAGATTGACTAGTTAGAAAAGGTGATTTGGAGTGAAAAAGGGTGATTGAAGAGTTAACTGAGTTAACTGATTTGATCATTCAGTTATGATTTCAACATGTGCTATAGGATTTTGGAATTCAATTTGATTTTCATTTTCAATTTGGATTTGAGTTTGAATTTTTGAATGCTGAAATGTACATGAAATTAACTAAAATTCAGATTTGGTGAAATGTGAATTTGGTGATTTGGAATTAGATGAAATTAACTGAAATTTGAATTTGGGGGATTTGGAGGAATTAAATTAATTAATTTAAATAATTAAATGAAATTATTTAAACATTAGAAATATATTTAATTTTTTAATAAAGATTAATTAATTAAGAAATACATCGTAATTAATTAAATAATTAATATTTAATTAATATTTGAGATAGGGGTTAAATGATTAATTAATTAGAGAATACGAATTCAAATAATTAATAAGATGAAGAATGATGATTGAGTCAGTTTAGAAGAATAATGATCTTAATTAAATAATTACTTAATTAATTAGGATGAATAATTAGTACATGATGAAAAAGACATTTTTTAGTGTCTACATTTGCCCCTCTTTGACACAATGTCGAAACGACGTTGTTTCAAAGAAAAAGAAAATTTCTACCTCAGTATGTCCCGGTGACACTTAGGGTATAATGCGCCCTTGAGAGATTGTTTGTGCATTAAAGACATGAATAATCTCTCGAAAGAAGAAGAATGTTAGATGAAAGATGGAAGAATGGCTAACTTGATGGCACAAATGGGTTTGATTAAAATGATTCAAAGATTGATTGGATTGATAGGATTGATTTGATAAAGATCAAGTTTGGTTCCAAGAAGGACATATCCTGTATAAGACAAAAATGATCAAATGTCTGGTTTCAGGAAGGATACATCCTGTATAAGATGAAGATAGATGATCATGTCTAGTTTTAGGAAGGAGTAATCCTGTATAAGACAAATGATAGATCAAAATATGATGAAAGTGAAGAATAATTGATTGGTAGATAGAATAGTTGATATGAGGAAATGCTTTGAGATGGAATTAGAAAGATGTGAGTAGAAATTGAAATGAACTCATTGAGAGTAGAATATGCTAGATGAGAAAATGATCTTTGAGATAGAATCAACATGATGAGATGAGAAAATGAAATAATATGATTGATGATGATACACGAGTCAATCTTGATGGAATGAATTGATATGATTGATGATGGTATTGACTAATGGTGATGAATACTCTTCTTTGCCTTTATTCGTAGTGCAATACATTATCATCATTGAGCCTTATTATGTAACAATGAAGCTTAGTACACCAAGGTATAAGGAACCAGGATGTATATATATCTCACTGCAAGAAACAAACATGTAGAAGACAAGGAATGAACTCTGGGTAAGTGCACAAAGATGGTGTGCAGAAAAGTGGACACACACCTAAAAAATTTTGTGACCATGATTTGTTGTCCTCGACCCTAAAGGGACAAAAGCGCGTACGAGGTTAATTTTAAAAAATGACCGCGTACACGCTACTTTAGGACTTAACACCATGTACGCACTGATTTAGAACTTAGCACAACGTACGTGATTTTAAGTCCTAAAATAGCACGTACGCGGTACCTGTCAATAATTTTTTTTTTGGCAGACTATGTTTTACTTTTCACATGGCCGCGAGTTGGAAATTGAGATTTTTTCTTGCTAAACCACGCACAGGCTCGCTATTTTCTCACCCAAACGCCATGGATCAAGGTTGGTTTTGCTTGATTTTGGTTTTGCTTTCGAATTTGTTCAATTTTTTTTACGTTTTGAATTTAAATTCATTTATTTTTAATTAGGTTTTTTAATTTTTTGTTACACAAACCAGATTATGAAAATCCACAACAAGAACAACAAGATGTACCTCCTGAAAACCCTGAACAAAACCCACAAAATACACCTCCAGCTCCTCCTTTTGACTGTACACCTAATACACAGGAGCAATTTCTTTATCAGTTAGGGCAAAAAACAACTAAAATAAATAGACTGATTAATAAATTGAAAACATCTGAGCTTGAGCATCATAAATCCCTCGCCACTAGCCTAGAAACATTAGCTAGTGGTGCCACTACAATTTCCACTCAAATTACAAAATGGGAAAACTATAGGGATAGGTGTCATCAATTTTATGCTAGTGGATTATCATATGATGGAATGAAAAACAAAAAAATTAGTAAAAAACAAATATGTGCCCTTTTTATTGATCCTAAAACTGGTTAGTCGTTACCTCTTAATGCAAAGAGGTTTCCCATACATTGGTGTACCAATGTGTAGATGAAGAATCTTTTTTGGCAGAGGTGGTGGATGGTCTTTGATGAACCACCATTAAATAATTTTGAGGTGCCATTGTATTTTTTGAGGAAAATAGAATATGAGTTTGTCCTCAATGGGTTTCCTAATTATTTTGACATGAGAGAGTTCCATGGTATAAGTGGCAGCTCTACCCAAGATAGACTTGGAGCTCGTAGGTGAGTATCCCAAGAGAGTCATCGTCCCCTAGCATCTAAACCCAAGGTACATTTGACTATCTCAGTAGACTTGAAAGAGTCGATGGAGCTACAAACTCTTTAGGCAGTCACAACACTAACTGATGCGATCATCCAACATGGGACATAGTTAGCACATCCTCTTGTACCAGATGATGAGCCATTAGTTGCTGCAAGTGGCACTAGTGAGCTCATTCAACATGTGTGTGCTACTTGCTCAGGGATGGATGATGAGGCCACTACAGATGGATCTACATCCCATTCGTGCATGAATTGTGGGAGTAGATGTCAGACCTGCATGACTGAGGATGTGGCATTGACGAATGAGTTGATGGACATGTTGTTTGGCAATCATCCGTAGACACAGGTGTGTTGATTTGAATTCATAGAATTTTGTTTATCAATCACTTAAAATTTGTAATTATAAATGTATTTTCATTTATACCTCAATTTAAATTGATACAAATAATATGCATTTCAGGATATAGCAATAGTATCTGATATTCCTCCTGTAGTTACTACAGTGACAACTTCGATGTCTGAGGTATAAATTTTGTAACATGTTAAAATAGAATAGTACACTTTGAATTTAAAAAAATTACAAGATATACTAACTCTCTTTAATGGTTGACAATTTTTTGTTTGTAGGCGTTGTCAAGGGACCAAATGTCCTATATTGATGATGTCACGCGCTCGGCCATCGATTTTGGCTTACAAGGCTATACGATATCATATTTTGTATACCTTATTTTATGTATTATTTTGATGGAATATGCAAGTCATTTCATTTTAAATTTGTTAAATTATGTATAATATCATCTATACTAATATCTCACATTAATTTTGTTTTTTTAGGGTACCCACCCATGTCTAGGCCTCGTCCTCAGCAAATGAAATACTCTAGGACGCCAAAACATGGGAAGAAGGTAATTGAAGACATTTTTAGTTATACAATTGTTTGAATAGGTTGAAATTGTCCTAGTTAGGATTTGTAGGTTGATTAGTGTTTTTGTCTGTTTTATATGTACATCACCTATTGAGCTATGTAGATATGTTGAATGCACCTAATATGCCCGAGGATCAAGTGAGGGTGGAGGTATGTATTTGAACTTGTGATAAATTATAATCTTAACATTTTTTCATACAGGAAATATCCATAGTTGCTTCATCAATGACGAGCCCTCCTCCGTGTACTGGATAAGCATCTTAGGCTCCAGTACACTTTTGTTTGATATATTACATTAATTGTTTTTAACCTACAATACTTATCATTATACTAATTATATTTAATCTTTGATCATTTTTTGTACAGGTAATAGCAATAGCTACTCCATTAATGGTGAGCCCTCGTCGGTCTATTAGAGAAGCATCTCAAGCTTTGATACACTTTTGTTCTCTATATTATAGATTTTTAGTATTTTTGATGTATATATGTTAGTATATTGTATTAATTGTACTTTTAATAGACAATAGCCTCCTTCGCAGTTCAGCCATAGCTTGGAGCCTTTGAAGTTTGTGTATGAGAAAACTCTGAAGACTGCCAAGGAGAAGAGAGAAAAGACATTAGATCTAAGATCAACCGATGAGGTAATCTAGATTTCAATTGCAAAGAAATTATAGTTAAATTCATAGTTATGTTGATAATTGTGAATTATTTTCTACAAAAGGATTCTAACTTGGCTTTTGAATTGTGGTTTTGCAGCCATCTACAAAGCTGCGTACTGCATCGAAGAGGCTTGATTTTGATGATCCACGACATGTATAGGATCATATAGTGTTAGTTGTGGTCATTGAATGACCAATACATGTAGATATATTCTACATTTTTATTGTATATCAATTTGGACATGGCATATGCCACATTTTTGTAATACTTGTATTGAATTGGCATACAAGCCTTTTTTGATATATATAAATGTTGATATTTGATCCAATAAATGTGTATTGAGTTTATTATTGTGTATTCATTGTATTTTGTGGCTGCCCTTTTATAAAGTTAAATGATTATTTGCCTATGTAATCAACAATATGAATATAAACAACAAAAATCTATGATATAAAACATTGCAATTGTGGAATATGATTTGATAAAATTTCTAAAATGTTGAATTAACCCTACAAATTTTTTTGTTTCAATGAAAATGAAATTCAATGGTTATGGTCAGATTTGATCCATGGTAATGATCAGTGGATGCTTTTGATTCCTTTCATTTATATTTATCAATGTGTGTGGTGCGAGAGCACCCTCATGCTCGCAATGGTCAAATTTTGGCTCTCATCTTGTTTTACCATTTTTTTATCTAAATAAGGTAATTTGAGACAATTAATGATCATTTGAAGCCATTTGTGAAAGTTTAGGGTCTTTTGGATAAAAGATGTAAAAGTTGCTCAATTGTTGTCAAACTTGCTTAGTTGTTGTCAAAATTGTCAAAGTTTAGGATCATTTGGATAAAAGATATAAAAGTTGCTCAGTTGTTATCAAAGTTTCTCAATTGTTGTCAAAGTTGCTCAGTTGTAAAATTTGTCAGAGTTGCCAAAGTTGTCAAAGTTGCAAGATAGGCTAGAATTGATTTCGTTCATCATGTGCATAAAACAATGTCATGAGCACGTCTGGGTGGGAAGGTTTATGCTAGGCATGCTCCTTTCGTGCCTCCCAAAGTGTTAGAACATCAAGAGCCATACCCTACCGATGCGATCTCTCAAGTACCCCGAGTCCAAAAAAATGTCAAACTTTGACGGATTGTTTCTCCCAATATATGATACATATGATCGATCTATTTAAACCTATAGTGTCACATGAGGCTCATGTTTGGAGCCATTTTCAAATGGTAGCATTTTTTCACCTACTACAAAAACCATCAATGGGATGCAGTGCAAAGTTGCAAGATAGGCTAGAATTGATTTCGTTTGTCATGTGCACAAACCAATATCATGAGTGCATTTGGGTGGGAAGGTCTACACTAGGAATACTCCTATCATGCCTCCCAAAGCATCAGAACATCAAGAGCCATACCCTACCGACATGGTCTCTCAAGTGCCCCGAGTCCAAAAAATTGTCAAACTTTGATGGGATATTTATCTCAATATAGGATACATATGATCGATTTTTTTAAACCTTAAGTGTCACATGAGGCTTGTCTACAATTACCTATCTTGGTTTCTGACGAATCAGAGCCATTTTCAAATGGTAGCATTTTTTCACCTGCTGCAAAAACCATCAGTGGCATGTAGTGCAAAGTTGCAAGATAGGTTAGAATTGATTATGTTCATCATGTGCACAAACCAAAATCACAAGCACGTCCAGGTGGGAAGGTTTATTCTAGACATGCTCCTATCATGCCTCCCAAAGTGTTAGAACGTTGAGAGCCATACCCTACCAACACAATCTCTCAAGTGCCCTAAATCCAAAAAATTGTCAAACTTTGACGAACTATTTCTCCCAATCCAGGATACATATGATCAATCCATTTGAACCTCTAGTGTCATGTGAGGCTCATCTACAATGAACTATCTTTATTTCTGATGACTCGGAGCCATTTTCAAATGGTAGCATTTTTTTACCTACTGCAAAAACCATCAGTGGCATGCTGTGCAAAGTTGCAAGATAGGCTAGAATTGATTTTGTTCATCGTGTGCACAAACAAAATCATGATTGTGTCTGGGTGGGAGTTTTTATGCTAATAATTCTCCTATCACACCTCCCAAAGTGCCAAAACATCGGGAGCCATACCCTACTGACATGATCTCTCAAGTGCCTTGAGTCCAAAAAAATTGTCAAACTTTGACAAAGTGTTTCTCCCAATCTAGGATATATTTGATCAATCTATTTGAACCTATAGTGTCATGTGAGACTCCTCTACAATGACCTATCTCGGTTTGTGACGAATCAGATCCATTTTCAAATGGTAGCATTTTTTCACCTACTGCAAAAATTGTCAGTGGCATGCAGTGCAAAGTTGCAAGGTAGGATAAAACTGATTTTGTTTGTCGTGTGCACAAACCAACATCACAAGTGCATCTAGATGGGTAGGTTTATGCTAAGCATTCTCTTATCATGCCTCCCAAAGTGTTGGAACATCGAGAGCCATACCCTACCGACGCGATCTCTCAAGTGCCCTGAGTCCAAAAAATTGTCAAACTTTGATGGACTGTTTCTCCCAATCCATAATATATATGATCGATTTGTTTGAACTTGTAGTGTCATGTGAGACTCCTCTATAATTACCTATCTTAGTTTGTGATGAATCAAAGCTATTTTCAAATGGTAGCTTTTTTTCACCTGCTGCAAAAACTGTCAGTGGCATGCAATGCAAAGTTGAAAGATAGGCTAGATTTGATCTCGTTCATTGTGGGCACAAACCAAAATCATGAGCACATCTTGGTGGGAAATTTTACACTAGGCATGCTCTTGTTGTGCCTCCCAAAGTGTCAGAACGTCGAGAGCCATACCCTACTGACGTGATGTAGAAGTTGCTTGACAACTTTTTTGACAACGTTTTTGACAATAATGAAAGTTTTTGCTCAAATTGTATCTAGACTCAATCTATGACTCCCATGGCCCCATAATGACTCAAATAATTGACCTTATCACATCACATAAACTCAAAACATAGTCACAAAACATAGTCACAAAAAATAGTCACAAAACATAGTCACAAAACATAGTAACAAAACATTGTTACATATTATTCAAAAATTTGCCTCTAAATATGGACAAATCAGCTCTTGGCTATTTAAATATACAAAAAATAGTATTACAAATCATCTCATGGGATTCTTTTACAAAATTTGGCATTTAAATATATGCGATCCAGCTCATCACCATTTGAATATACAAATTTAGCATCTAAATATGTACAAATCAACTCATGGCCATTTAAATATACAAAATTATGCCCCTAAACATGTAAAAATCAGCTCATGGGCATTTAAATATAAAAAAATCTAATATAGAACAATTCGCCGATGATATATACAAAATTCTCAATATCATTCTACTCTGAACCGTAGAATCAATCAAGTGAGCCTTCATGATCGGCTCTAACTCGTATTGTGTCAAGTATTGCCTTGTGGTTAGATTCACAAACTTTCCATAAAATCTTGTTATGAGATCTACCATGATACTTCATCAAATGAATATTTGTTGCAACAACAAGGTTAGAGAAATGAAGAATATGTTTGTGTGTTTCAAAGTCCTCGAACAACCAAACATCAGAATTCTTGATAGGGTATCTCCTAAGCCATGTTCCTATCATGACAAAAACCCTATTGGGTATTCAATACCCTCTCTATCAATGATTGTGGTTGTCAATTTTCTTTTAGGCTCAACACGATGACACAAAAAGTAATTTATCCCTTCTTCATTGTTCTCTTCTACAACAAATGCATACACATGACTTGAATTTTATAAAGTGATAATTAATACCAAAAATAAAGTTTGATGTACAACAAAATGAACCAAAAATAATACTTGCAAAAAATTTAACTCAAAAAATCACTTGAATCCACTAGGTCGAATGCATGGTCAAAATCCATTGATGTCTCCATCTAGCTCAATTGTAGTGCTTTGGGAATTTGATATGTATCAATGGGAACCGATGGTATACAAGACCATTTGTCAACCCACTCTTGTGATTCACATTCTTCCCACAAAAAATACATGCATGAAGAGAAAAAACATACTATCCGTCTCATATAAATTACTAGTGAACTTGCATTTGAACTCATAAATGAGTGCATGTCACTTGATCCTACAACTGTACAACAATCTAGATAGTTTTCAATCTTAGATTCAGTTATCAACCAAAAATATCTATGAACCATTGATATACCTGGATTACCTGGACCCATCATAGAGTTGCACCATCACACAATTGTTTCTGCATCTATCAACTCAGCACCACCTTCATACTTCAATTCTTCTCTAGCTAGGGCTCTTTTTACACATGCTCCTACACCATCATGCTATCCCTTACCATCTCTAGCCTAAGTGACATTCCAAAAATTTTGTACACCACTTGTCATATGCATCCTTGTCAACAAATAAAACATCCCTGCATTCTTGAATTGTGCGGTGCAATTATCTAACCATAATAAGTGTTAGTTGTATTGTATGTTTCTTTCCTTTAAATTATCATAGAAAACTTTAAAGAATCCTTGTACAAACTCTGATGAATGAGTACGATAATCACTTATGTAGAAGTGATACTCTCTTACAACCTTTATATCCTCCTCTATGCTATCATCTGCATGCATGAATGTTATGTGTACAAAAATAGAAACTTGTGTAGAATGATAATACATAGACTGCACTTCATTTTGATGTTGTAGTGTATAATTTTCAGCAAAATCAACGATAGAGACAATGATGCCAAGAGGAAATGTGTCCTTACATAACTTGAATTGCTCATCTAACCATCAAGCTCTATGTGTATGCATTATGTACTCATAAACTAGTTTCTCTTGAAATATATTCATAAATTCAGCTACACATATACCATTTTTCACTAACTCACATCTCTTCAAATCTTTTCCATCTTTAACTCCATATGTGACTGTCTTGTATTTTCTAAAAGAAACTAGTTTCATACCAATTTCATGTGTTCTCTCCAAATGTACACATCTTGGTAAACGTTGCAAACTACCACATATAGCACAAGAACCTTCCAAACAAGGCATCTTATAATAAATGCAACCATCATGTCTATTACATAGCACACTTGAAATAAATTCTCTTTCCGACTTAGGAGGTGCTTGTATATTGCATTCCTGCAAAACATTGTTAGTGTGCAAAGTAGAACAAATATGATGAAAAATGTCATAGTGCAAGGAAAATTGAATATACATCCTACAACAACACGTGGTGCATACATGAATAATCTTAATATAAAAAGGTTTTTCCATTTCAAAAAATCTTTGAGAAATTATTATTTGAGGAAACTGAGGAAACTTTTCAAGGAATCTTTCATAAAATTTTGTTTGAGGCATATCCAAATAGTGTTTGGCATGTGGCTCATGATTTGTAGACCTAATTTTCCTTCTAACAACATCTCTTTGGTTGGGCAAAACTCTTGTGTTTTCATGCCAAATTTTTTTAATTAATGTTCTTAGTGCATCAACAACAACCTTGTCTTTGCGGGAAAAGAAGGTAGTGATATGGAGACTGACGATACTGATAGGGAGGAGAGCTGGAAAGATGAGGAAGTGGGGGAAGAGGAAGGAGGAGAAGAGGAAGATTCAGATAAGAACAACTTGGTCAAGGAAGCATCCAAAATGGACAGTGGTAATGAAAAGGAAAAATAGAAAGAGGATGAGGGTAATAAGGAGGAACCTACCCATAGTGCGAGCCCTGGTGATCTCAACAACCATCCCATGGAGGAGTTGGATAACTAGAAAAAACATGAGGACAAAGAAATAGAAACAGAGCTAAATAAGGATAAGGAGGATACGAGCATGGAAAAGGATAGAGCTAGTGATGAGATGAATATTGGTATGCTTATCCTGGATAAGCCTAAGAACTAGTCTGATTCTTGTCCGGGTTTCAATAGATGGGTTTATGAAAGAATTAATAAAATGGAAAAAAGGCTAAACATCAGGAAGAGCAGGGATAGAAAGGTGAAATCAACTTGGAGCAATGGAAAAAGGAAATGGACAAAAAGGTGGAGAATTTGGAAGTTCAGATTGACAAGCTGGAGGAAGGGAAGGCTACCATGAAGAACTTCTTGATTTTGATTCCAGAGATCCTCATCTCTGCGACCAGGATCATGAAGGAAATAGCCAAATACCTTGATGGTCCCAGCCCTACCAAGTCTATTATGGACCTTGATGCTGAAGAGGTTGCTACTGAGGCTGGGAATATGGATAAAGCTCCTGGAGGTGCGACTAAAAGGACCAGGGAGAGCTTGAAAAAGGTTGCCTTGGCTTATTCAAAGGAAATCCCAATTCTTAGGGAGAATATCAAATAAATACAAGGGATTAACAAGAAATTAGCTAATGCCCTTAAAAACATAATGTACTTTGTCTTTTTTCTATTTTTGCTGGTTGTTGTTGGTAGTGTTGGACTTTTGTGCTGGCTTTTGCCCAACACTTTGTTGGTTTTTCCGCTGTCTGTCCTATTTAGTTTCTTAATGCTTTTATCTTTTATGGTTCCTTTGTAAAGGGTTTCGGGGTCCCTCCAAAACCTGATTTTCCCATGATAAAAAACAACCTTGTCTTTGCGTGGTAGTCTACTCGAGAATGCCCAAAGATAATTATTGTTAGGTTCCTCTATTTTTTCCTGCCTCTATAATGCTTTGATTAATATTGTTCTATTAACATTTGGCAACTTGTTTTTCTCATCAAACGATCTTTTTTTCTTCTTGCTCATTATGGTTGATGTAATGACACGTCAAGTAACATTAGAATCTTTAGTACATGATTTTGAACCAATAGCTTGATATGCATCAAATAGATTTCTCACAATAGTTCTTTTGTTGTCACTTTCAGATGATCTTAGGCCTAGAAAGTTTCATTGTCTCTCTAAAATTCAAATTTTAATCATTTGAACAATTAATTGACATCTTGCGGTTTGATTTAAGTTTTCAAAATAATTTTTCCATATTCTTTTAACCATTCTCCTACAAGTTAGTTCATTCATTTTATTGGGCATTGGCTTCAATATACTCTCATCAATGTCAATTAGATAGTTTGATTTCCTACGAATGATTCTAGGAGGTGTTAACATCGGTGCATTGTGTGCATTGTGTACATTCAATTCATCAAATAGAACAAGTGTATGTTCATCATTTAATTGATTATTCAATGTGGTATCTTCTTCAATTACATTAGGCTCATATGGTAAATCAAATGTCTCTTCTTCAATTGCATTAGGTGCATTATGTTCGTTTGGTAAATCGGATTGAGATGTTGAGGATGACATACCTTCTTGTCCCATTGTTCTTATGCCACACAATTCATTCATACGCTGTCTTTGTCTTTCATTTTTAGCTTCTTGTTATTCCATCATTCCTCGCTTGTTCTTTCCCATGGTTGATATCAGTTGTCCTAAATAGAATCATATTACATATATATGTAAAAAAGATCTCATAAACAATCAAATAACCATAGATATGCATCTTATGATTGTTTTTTTGAATCAAAACTATTAAACAATCATAATAACATTGACAAAACTAATAAGAACAATAATTCAATCATTTGAAATCATGCAAAAACAAAAAAATCACTTCTATGTATAAAATAGTCAAAGAAGCCCAAACTTAGTTGTAGTGGGGCCTTCAATGACCTCAAAAAATTATTTTGACGCTGTTGAGGCAGTTGGGAAACTAAAAGTATATGTCGCAGTACCATGTATGTGGTCGTTTTAGAACCCCATACATGCTTTAAACATATAAATACCCTGTATGTGCTTTTAGGCCTTAAAAATGTTTAGCAAACCAGCAAACTATTAGTCCTAGTAGCCTGTATGCTCTTTTTGTAGTAAAGAAAATGTGAAGGAAAAGGGAGGGAGGGAGAGGGAGAGGGGCAGGGAGAGGGAGAGGGGGAGGGAGAGGGAGGGAGAGGGGGAGAGGGAGAGACAAAAAAAGGAAGGGTGAGGGGGAGAGAGGGAGAGAGGGGGAGAGGGAGGGAGAGAGAGAATGGAAAAGGGAGAGAGAGAGAGGGGGGGAGGAAGGGAGAGCGAGGTAAAGGGGGAGAGAGGGAGAGAGAAAGAGGTAGACAGGGAGAGGAGGAGAGAGAGAGAGAGAGAGAGAGAGAGAGAGAGAGAGAGAGAGAGAGAGAGAGAGAGAGAGAGAGAGGATGGAAAAGGGAGAGAGGGAGAGCAGGGGAGAGGGGGAGAGAGGGAGAGAGGGAGAGGGGGAGAGAGGGAGAGAGAGGGAGAGAGAGGTAGAGAGAGGGAGAGGGAGGGAGAGAGAGAGGGTGGAAGAGGTAGGGAGGGAGAGGGGGAGAAAGGGAGAAAGGGAGGGTGAGGGAGAATGAGGGAGAGGGGGAGAGATAGATAGGGAGATAGAGAGGGAGAGGGGGAGTGTTGGCATCATGGTGATCATGATGAAGTTTGAGGTACCTAGAGGAAGCAACTCGTAGTTGAGCTGAGTGAAGCAGGTTCACCGATATAAAGAAAGAAACTGGTAGCAGATCATAATGGTGATTGATAAGTATGCGAAGTGAAAAGGATAAGAACACGTAGTCATCAACATGTTTGACTTGATAACATGGGGACCTAACAAATTTAGAAAGAGCCAGTTGAAGCTGGAGTGCTTTCTAGAGAATTGACAAGATTTGTGGCATGAATGGATAGTCCCATCGATATAATTAGCGAGATTTGAGGAACAAACAGATCAACGCATATAATGATTTTTGAGTTCAAATTTTGGAGGGAAAGTTCATGCCAAGATTGAAGACAACTATATACATGTTTTTCATCTTGATTTTGGGTGTCATGGGAGTTGTTAGTGAATTGAGGTTGAAAATCAGAGTAAGGTGAAGAACAAGCTAAGTGCAGAAGAGTTCCTTATGAATTGATGAAGTCATCACCGAGTAGAGATTGAAGCAGATATCAAGCCAATCTATTCGATAGAAAAGTGTCATCATCAGATCAATGATTTGTTGCTCTCTAATAATTGCATCAAATTAAATCCCTTAATAGGGTGAACCTTAACTGGTTCTATTTGTAAAATCCCCTAACAAGGTCACTCCATAATGGAAGTGTAAAATCCTTTTGCAAGGTGAATCCTAATAGATTCTAAGGTATTCTTAATAGGATACCAGTCATCTTTAACAGGGTGATATTCTTTGAAGGAACAAGATTGTATGATGATGATTTTTGTAATGGATGGCTTTATGTGTTGTCATTGATGGCACATATACACACACACATATGTTCACATTGTCATAGTCATATTAGTTAAGACAAACCGGTACTACTCCTAAGTCTTTGTATTGAAAACCAATATCATTTGTATAGAGAAGTCCAACCGGTTTGAAGGTATCTAACCAATATATGTAAACAACCGGTATATGCAGGAATGACAATTGGTTTTAGTCAATCCCACTGACACCAATTTGGAGATATCATAGAGATCAACAAGGAGGCGAATGGAGGACAATCAATCTATGAGTTGGAAGCGGTTAACACTCAACCGGTATTGGTGTTCCAACTAGTTTCAGTGATTGTGTGATGAGTTATCTCTAACTGACAGATTTGGCAGTGATCAATAATGTGTTATGAAAGATTGTCCAGATACATTGAACCTAGGAAATTGTGATGAGGTTCTTAAGCCGACATGAAATATAATGTCTATAAAAAGACATTATGATGAGTTATTTTAAAGTGCAAGATACAAGTGTTGTTATGAGTTAGAGTTGATGTGATTTATTGAAGGAGTTGTAGAGTATGTCAATAATGCAGTAATGAGTGAGCAGAATAGGATCTATACAAGCAAGATGTGTTATTTCTATATCATACCACCTGTTGTTTTCTAATCACTACAACAGTTAAATCCCCTAACCGGGTAAGCTCTAACAAGCTTCATTATACAAATCCTCTAACTAGGCGATCCATTAGTTTGGGTTTTAAATCCTCTATTGAGGTTACTTCTAACAGGGTACTACTAACCAGGTATAGTTCCTAACAGGGCTTTGGGATCTTTAATAGGATTCACTCCTAGCAGAGCACTTTGTAGACCTTAACCGGTCAGTTACCTATTTTTACAGATAGTTAACTTGTGAGTCCCATCTCACCATGGTTTTTCCCAGTTGGGTTTTCCATGTATAAACACTTGTGTTATGGTGGATGTTTTACTTGTTGTGGATGCTTTTATAACACTTTGGATTGCATGCATAGTTTTAAGTAAACTGGTTAATTGTTTTTACCGACCTGTGTTTAAAGTGTTATTGTTTTTGCTATCACTAATTCACCCCCCCTTTTAGTTCTTTATAAGTCTATCAATTGGTATCAGAGACTAACTTCCTTAAGGCTTAATCGCTTGGAAGGAAACCCTAAAGCCATTATGGGGGACATGAGTTATACAGAGATGGCTAGAGTGCTTGATGCAACCAGGGAAGATCTTGAAACCCCGAGAGGTAGATTTAAAGCTTCACAAGTTAAGAGGAGAGAGTTGACTGAGCAATTATTGGAGATCTTTGACAACAGTTCTTCAGATGAGGCCAACATTGATGCACTGGTTGAAGAAGTGAAAAAATTGAATGGTGAAAAGCTAAATCTGAGGAGAGAACTTGAAGCCCTAGCAATCCATATGAGTCAAGAACTTGAAGCAAAGAGGGTAGCAAAAGACCTGATTAAAGAGAGAGATCATGAGATTTCTAAGATCAAGGAGGAGAATGTAGCTCTGCATGAACATTGGCATGAGGAGAAGGAAGAGAAGGAAGCATTATAGTTAGATCTTTAAATGGAAATGTCTCTTAAAGAGACTCTTACAAAGCATAATGAAGATCTTACCAAAGAGCTTATTGAGGCTAATGGGAAGCTTGAAAAATTTAATAAGAGCTCCTCTAAGTTGGATGAGCAGATCCAATCTCAGAGGATAAATGGTGACACATCTGGACTAGGATTCAATACATCTGAGAAAGGAGAATCTTCTAGTACCAAGAGCAACATGCATAAAGGTAAAATTGCTCCTAAGGCTAAGAAACCTACCGGTAAGAAATCTTTCAAACCTGTTTGCTTTAACTGTCTTAAACCTAGACATACTGCTAATATGTGTAGAAGCAGATCTGATGGTAATACTGGCAATAGATCTAATACTAGGTATGTATCTAGAAGATTTTAAGGTCATTGCTACACATGCAACATGTATGGACATAGATCAGTTGAATGCATATGTGGAACAAACAATTCGGTACCTCACATGAATTCAAGACCTATTGATGATTGGAGAAGTACCTATGACAACTAGAAAAACATGAACTGGCAAAAACCCTATGTCAACCAGTTCAGTCCATATGAGATGGAGAAGGTAACAAATGTGATTTGTACAATTTGCAATAACTATGGACATGTGGCTATGAACTGCAGAAGGAGATCTGGAAGAGGTAATGCAAGACCTTGGAGAGAATCTGGGATGGCCTGCTATCATTGTCACAAACTGAGACACATGGCTAAGTTCTATAGAACCAAGAAGAACAAACTAGTGAACCACTGTAAAGATCAGAAAGGAAAGCAAAAGGTCGATGTTGAAGAAACCTGAGTGGAGATGAACAAAATTTGGAAGAAGAAAAGTGAAGACAAGCCAGTAGAAGAAACAATCCCTTCACCTATTGTGGGGAATCCTGCACTAGGGAACTGAGCTTTTCAACAAGCCTAAGGTGAGCATATCGGTAAATCTACTTTCAGACCCCTTGAAGAGTGTATGGTAAGAGAGTTTTGCATTTTGAGTTGTATTATGAGAATTCTTAATATTATTATCTATCGATTTTCTAAGGATTACCAACCTGTTATATACTTATCGGTATAGGCAAGTTTGTTAAGCGGTATATTAGGTTTTTTTACCCTATCACTTGAGTAATTAATGCAGTGGGTAAGTTTATTAAAGAAAGTTTTACTAAGTTATTTTTACCCTAATTGCATTCGAGGAAGAGTTTTGAGCACCTGTAGAGAAAAACAAAGCATTGCTAGAAGATTGTGAATGAATTTGTGCTATGAATCAAAAGTTGAATTGGATTTGAAGATAAGGAAAGACAAAATGGGTGTGCATACAAGAGATCAACCGAAAACCCTACCAGCACAAAGGGAATAAGGTATTATTTTGTTATTCTCCCTTGAATCAAGTTTATCTAGAATGGCATCATCATCTACACCAATAGTGAGACTTATGATCATTGTTGAAGCTATAGAGTCTATGAAATCAGATAAAATAGAATCTTATAATGCATTTGTTAGGTCCCGGAGGCAACTGAGAGGGGGGGTGAATCAGTTGTCCAATAAATACAAACCAAAACTAACTTAACCAAACTTAATGCTTAATACCGATAAACCAAAATTTATGCCGGTAGTTAGTTTTATCAATTAATTGCAGTATCGGTAAAGTTTAATGCATGAAAGAGAAAGGCAATGACATCCACAACACATAAAACAAATATTTGTACATGGAAACCCTGTAAGGGGAAAAACCATGGTGGGAAACCTTACCCACAATCAAATGATACTATTGTAGATAGTATGTGTGTACAATATGGAGTTTGCACATGCAGAAAGGCCAATCACCTAGAGCTCACTGCTCAATCACAAAATCGGAGTCACACTAACTACAATTGGATGGTTAAATCCAATGATAATGTACTGCTCAAAATAGCATCTCCATATGCTGGATTCAGTACCAGTTAGCTCTGATTTTCCTTCTTCAAACCTTCCTTGAATCTTCAAATGATGTCTGCGTGTATAGCTCTTCTTATATTTGCATATACCTTATTACAATCCTTTTCCACTTCTACCACACAATCTCATAATTGAGATCTTACATATATACCAAAACCCAAGACCAAATGTGTAGGTCATCTCACTAAGATATTGCAATAAAATCAATTACAAATGAATCAATATGTGATGCATGATTTCATCTCAATGCATTTACAATAATAACAAATCATCTTCATGATGTGCCGTGCTAATTTGGAATATAGTCGGTGCATATCCTGGACCTATTTGCCAGTAACAACAAATATGCAAACCCAATTAGATCAATGATCAAATCACCAAAACCAAGTGTCCAAACAATTTTTTTGACATAATCAAGTAATCTCCAGATGATAATAGATCATCCTCAGTGTTGGTGATCAATATAACCTGCCGGTGAACCAGATACCGGTGATTATGCATAAGTCACTAAACATGCCGATGAACATAACCAAAGATATCCAAGTGTTCTCAAGTGTTGACAAGTGTTGAAATCAATGACAAAACCATATCAAAATATCCAAAACACCAACAATCTCCCCCTTTGGCATTGATGGCAACACAAGATGGAAAAACCATCTAAGTGCCAAAGCAGAAATGCCAAAAACCAAAAAACCAAAAATCTCCCAAAGAGATCATCAAAATATAGATATAGAGAGTAATAATCTCTCCCCTAATGAATAATATATCCCCAAAAGATAATGAGTTTTTCCATAGATATCTTTCCCCCTTTGACATCAAATACCAAAGCAATACAAAACCAAATACAATCTTGTTACAAATACCAATTGTTATAACCACATTTATTCAATCTACTCCCCCTGATAAGTAGCTCTCCTTCATCAAAGCTGGAAAAAAGATTTCTCTATTAATTCTGTTGGTCTAATGCCATGCTCCAACTGCCTAAGTTTCTACCGATGAGGGTATAACTCCAAGCTGCTCCCTAAGATATTCAAAAGTTTACTTAGGCAGAGGTTTAGTAAAGATATCTGCAATCTACTCTTTAGTATTCACATAAACCAATTTCACTTCTTTTGCTTCAACATTCTCTTTTAGAAAATTGAATTTGATAGAAACATGTTTAGTTTTTGAGTGAAATACCGAATTCTTTGATATATCAATTGCTGCCATATTATCATAGTAAATGATTATAGGTTCCTTGCATTTTAACTTTTTGTCCTTCAACATTTGCTTCCATAATACCTATGTATAGTTAGTTGCTGCTGCAACATATTCTGATTCTGTTGTTGATAAAGATGTGCAACTTTGTTTCTTGCTTAACCAAGAGATTAATCTGCTACCAAGAAAGAATGCTCCGCCGGCGGTACTTTTTCTTTCATCTACATGTCTTGCCCAATTTGCATCGGTGTATGCACATAAATCAAAGTTTTCATCTCTAGGATACCATAAACCAAGACTTGTAGTACCTTGTAGATACCGGAAAATCCTTTTCACTGCTGATTCATGATTTTCTTTAGGATTAATTTGAAATCTTGAAACAATACATACTGCATTCATAATATCAGGTCTTGTTTGTGGAATTCTTAGATGATGTCGGTGTGGCTATATCAACATTCTATACCGGTGTTCTCATAGTAGGTTCATTTGTGATTATCTCAAGTGTCGGTTCAGAGTCTATGTACCTTGAATTATCTCTAAATTGTTCATCAATCTTCACATTTGCACTTTCAATGATTTTCTGCAATCTCTTATTAAAACATCTATATGCCTTTCTCTTAGATGAATAACCAAGAAATATTCCTTCATCACTTTTAGAATCAAATTTGCCAATATACTCATCTCTTCTAATATAGCATTTACTTCCAAATATTCTAAAATATTTAAGAGTAGGAGTATTACCAAACCATAGTTCATGAGGGGTCTTACCAGTTTCACCTTTGATGTGAACTCTGCTGAATGTATAAACAACTGTATTGACTACTTCTCTCCAATACACATGAGGTATATTTGCTTTTGATACCATGCTTCTAGCTGCATCCAAAATAGTTCTGTTCTTCCTTTCCACAACTCCATTTTGCTAGGGTGTCCGAGGTGCTGATAACTATCTTCTGATTCCATTCACTTCACAGAATGTATTAAATTCCATAGATGTGAATTCACCTTCTTGATTTGATCTCAAACATTTTATTTTCTTACCGGTTTCATTCTCTACCATCACCTTGAATAGTTTGAACTTCCCAAAATCTTTTGATTTTTCCCTAAGAAAAGTAACCCAACACATTCTAGAATAGTCATCAATGATTAGCATAAAATACCTATCTCCTTGTAAACTTCTAGTTCTTGTTGGACCACATAAATCGATATGAATTAAGTCAAGAACATTATTGGATTTTTCTGGTATACTCTTAAAAGATGCTCTGACTTGCTTTCCAAATTGACATTCCTTACATACTGGATTGTGAGGCTTAACAATCTTAGGTAAATCTCTTACTGCCTTAGTTGTACTAATTTTCACAATGCAATCAAAATTTACATGACAAAGTCTCTTATGCCATAGCCAAATTTCATCAATATGTGCAATCAAGCATGTCTTCTCATTGTTATTCAAATGAAAGATATTACCTCTAGTCTGATTACCGGTTGCAATTTCTAGGCCAGTTCTATTCATGATTTTGCATTTACCATTCTTGAATTGTAACTGAAATCCCTTTTCAACTAATTGACCAAAACTCAAAAGATTGTGCTTCAAACCTTCAACATAGTAAACATTATCAATATTATCCTTACCATCAAAAGATATAGTGCCTTTTCCTCTAATCAAACAAGCTTTGTCATCTCTAAATCTTACTAGACCTCCATTATATTCCTGAAAGGTTAAGAATTTACTCTTGTCACTAGTCATATGATGTGAACATCCGAAATCAATAATCCATTCATCCTTATCTTTAATTTTAGCTTCCAAGGCCTGCTCCACTGGTTGAATAGTAGGTGTCGGTTGATCTTCTGTTATAGCAACAAAAGCTCATCCATTGTCTGTCGGTTCCTCATCAGAATCATCAGTAACTCCTTCATCAGTATAGTAACATGATTTGTCTCTATTCTTCTTAAACCTTTGATATTCAGGGTTAGGCTTGTATGTTCTTTTAGCTTCTTCTTTCAATCTTGCATGTCTATCAGGACACCTAGAAGCCATATGACCAATCTTATTGCAGTCAAAAAATTTAAATGGTGCTTTACCTTCATACTTACTTCCAACTGGACCTTTAGGCATTTTTCTTGCAAATAGTGCTTCAAGCTCTTCCAGTTCTTCATTCTGCTTTCTAATTTCTTCAAGTTCTCTTGCATAAAAGGCTTTCCAATCAGAGTTATCAGATGATGATGATGATGCTGCAGATGATGATGATGCCTTGAAAGCTAAATCTATCTTAATAGTAGCAACAAGACCAAATTCTTCAAGTTCAAAAGCTAAAAGTTTTCCAACCAAAGTGTCTCTAGATACTGATGTATTAGGCATTGTTCTTGATTCATTTATAGTAGTAACTTTCATTTTATATGCCGGTGGAAAAGCTCTTAAAAATTTAGAAACAATTTCATCTTCACTTAAGGTTCCTCCACAACATAGTATGCCCAAAACAATTTCATTTACTCTTTCCATAAAAGCAGAAATCCTTTCATCTTCTTCCATTTTCAGATTTTCATACTTGACCCAAAAGCATTCCAGTTTTGCAATTTTGACTATGGTATCACCTTCATTCAATGTATCCAATTTATCCCAAATAGCTTTAGTAGTAGATCGGTCTGATAATCCCATGATTTGCTGATCTGACAATGCGCTCAAAAGTGCTTCTCTTGCTTTGCAATCATTTTCCTCATCTTTAGCCAAGGTTGGTGGAATAGGTTGACCTTGAGTAGGAACAACATAGCCATTCTTTGTAACATCCCATATGTCCTTCCCAATGCAATTCAGATGTGTTTCCATCCTGATCTTCCATATGCCATAGTTGGTTCCATTAAGTTTTGGACTATCCTTCCTGAAATAGTTAGAAGACATTGGATCTCCTCAAGTTGTTAAGCTTCTGCAGAAAGAGAACTAGGCTCTGATACCAACTGTTAGGTCCCAAGGGCAACTGAGAGGGGGGGGGTGAATCAGTTGTCCAATAAATACAAACCAAAACTAAATTAACCAAACTTAATGCTTAATACCGGTAAACTAAAATTTATGCTGGTAGTCAGTTTTATCAGTTAATTGCAGTACTGGTAAATTTTAATGCATGAAACGGAAAGGCAATGACATCCACAACACATAACACAAATATTTGTACATGGAAACCTTGTAAGGGGAAAAACCATGGTGGGAAACCTTACCCACAATCAACTAATACTACTACAGATAGTATGTGTGTACAATATGGAGTCTGCACATGTAGAAAGGCCAACTGCCTAGAGCTCATTGTTCAATCGCAAAATGGGAGTCACACTGACTACAATTGGATGGTTAAATCCAATGATAATGTACTGCTCAAAATAGCATCTCCATATGTTGGATTCAATACCGGTTAAGCTCTCATTTGCCTTCTTCAAACCTTCCTTGAATCTTCAAATGATGTTTGTGTGTATAGCTCTGCTTATATTCACATATACCTTATTACAATCCTTCTCCACTTCTACAACATAATCTCATAAATGAGATCTTACATATATACCAAAACCTATGACCAAATGTGTAGGTTGGCTCACTAAGATATTAAAATAAAATCAATTACAAATGAATCTATATGCGATGCATGATGTTAGATCAATGCATTTACAATAATAACAAATCATCTTCATGACGTGCCATGCTGATCTGGAATAGATATGCTTGCCTGTGCATATCCTGGACCTATTTGTTGGTAACAACAAATATGCAAACCCGATTAGATCAATGATCAAATCACCAAAACCAAGTGTCCAAACAATGTCTTTGACATAACCAAGTAATCTCCAGATGATAACAGATCATCCTCAGTGCCGGTGATCAATATAACTAGCCGATGAACCATATACCAGTGACTGTGCATAAGTCACTGAACATGTTGGTGAACATAACCAAAGATCTCCAAGTGTTGAAATCAATGACAAAACCATATCAACATATCCAAAATACCAACAACATTGTCTCAAGTTCCACAAGGTGTTTTGATCAAAGGTGATTTATCTAGCTGTATAGACTGTAAAATTGAGGATCTAGGATCATTGTCAATCTATTCTCAGCTCAAATCTTTGTCTGATAAGAGTGGGAAAATCAAACTCAAATATATTAGGGTTTATGAGAAGGGTTTTCATAATGAAACATATTTTCTTGAATACTTTGAGGAAGAGCATGTTAGGATTATCCTTAGTCATGTACATAGAGAGAATATGTATCTTGACAGGTCACACACAATCACAAATGAAGTAATTCATGCAGTGACTGGTTTCTGCCAAACCGGTGAAGTACTAAAATTGAGAACAATTTCAAAAGAGATTGTGATTGCACTGACACAAACCACTGCTGATGGTCGTGCTATATTGGTCAACAACATTGCAGATCTAGCAGTTAGATTTGCAACTATGGTTATGGCTATCAAATATTCCATTCCAGCAAGATGAATAGTGTGCCATCTATTGTTGTGCATGCCGCCTACAGGATGATAGTAGAGAATGTAGATTATGATTTGTGTGAGGCAATGAGAAATCAATTGATGCTGAAGTTAAAATCAATCAAGAATGAAAATAGTCAAAAGTTAAAATATGGTCAACTATTGATTGATCTATTCCTCTATTTTTAGAATTTCATACCAGAAATTGGTGACATTCAATGGTCAAAGGACATACCGGTTACAACTCAAATCAAGAATAGCATTAAGGTTGTGAAGAATACATTTCCTGTTGCCATGAATAGATATTTTAATGAGTTTCAAAAGAAGATGAGCATGAGGTCAAGGCTATCTGATGAAGTGGTGAGACACTTTGAAAAAGACATCTGTTTCAGTGTAACTACTGACTTTTGCCTTATGGAGGCCATTGAACCAAGAGAAGAGGAGATGGAAGAAATGAGCTATAAAGTCAATTATGACTTACTAATCAGTTATGCCAACAACCTTTTGGCATCTCCTAAGGATAAAAAGAAGAAAAGATTGGGAACTTACCAGGAAAGGATTGCACCTGCTTAGCCCAATAGTGCCAAAGAGAAAAAGAAGAAAGTTGAGCAAGTAGCTTCTATGACCTCAGGTACAAGGGTGACCAAAAGTATTCAATTCAAAAAGGAACAAGTACACTGAAGAGGAACCAAAGAAGATGAAATTGACTAGTAAGAAAGCCAAACCAGTAGGAAACATTTCAAAGAAAAGTACTCCTATTAATGTTACATCATGCAAACCAATGACTGATTTTGAGAGGAAATTAAAAACATTAGGGAGGAAACAGTTTGATAATGTAAAAGAATATTTTGATTCATTTGATGAAGGTCAAAAACAATAAATTGTTCAAGAGGTAATCAACAATCTGAGTCAATACAATCGGTTGCCTCAAGATATTAAAGTGGAAATTTCTGATTCTTTATATTCTATTCTTGAAAATAAATGGAAAATGGTTGTAGAACAAGATCAAGAAATTATTGATAGAGTTTTCATTCAATATTTTCCTCAGTTATCTAGAGATGAATTATTAGCATTGCTTGCTAAGTTCAAAGGACAATTTCATTGTAAGATAAGAAGATTGAGGTTATTGAGTAGAAAGACTCAACTTGTTGAAGATGATACTCATCGTATAGCCCAAGATATTCAAAGGATGAATACTCTATTGGAAGGCTATGATGATAAGCCTAATCAGACTAAGATAGGAGCTCCACCGGAGCTAGAAGCTAAAGAGTTTATTCAACCGAATGTAGTCTATCCTATCAAGGATAAGGTTGATATAAGTTCTCAACCTGTTATTTTATTTGTAGATGATACTAAAAAAATATAGGACACTATTGACACAACTAGTAATGTCATTGAACTAGTTAAGGAAACTGAACAACAACCAGATAATAATGATACACAGGAAGCAACTGAAGCATTGGTTAATGAACCTAGTGTGGATATTCAACTGCCACCGAAAAAAGAACACCAAGCTAAAAATGAATTGCCACTGGTCACTACAACTACACAAGAGAAACAAACAGAGGTAGAGAAAGAGAAACTAGAGAAAGGGATTGAAGAGAAGGAGACTGGAAATAAAAAAGATGAAGAGAAAGATAAAACAAAGGAGAAGATAGCAGAGAAAAAAGGTGAAAAGGAAAAAGAAAAGGTGAGGCAGGAAATTGACGATGATGATGACTCAATAACTATTAAAGGATGTATAGATGTAGATAATTTGAGTGCATCTGAACTAATGGAGATTGCTACAGTGATGCAATCCCAGGCTCAAAAGAAAAGGTTAAAAGAGAAGAGAAAAGAAGTGGAAACTATACATACTGCTATTGACATCTTGTCAAGTCTCTTACCTAAGACTGACACTGGAAATTTGTCTACCCCTATTGGTAAGCTTGGATAGTTGGTTGCTCATGCTACTGACCAACTAAAATCACTTGAAGAAGCTAAACATACCTTAGCTAAAAAGAATTACAAAAAGAAGAGGGGAGATCAACTAATATCAGATATTGATAAAGGGAAGATTTCTTTCTCTGTGAATAAAGTTCTTTTGAGAACTGTTGTTGAAATTGGAGGAAAGATTTTGGCCTATACATCTAACATTTCATTTTTCAATTCTGATTTGAATAAGAGATGGGAAGAGATAGAAAAGGAAATGGAGAGGATATGTAATGCTTACATACCATTACAAGATTCAACCTTAGATTTTGGCAAATCAGTTGATGCTTTATAACATAAGTTAGATGTTTATGATTTTGAACAGGCTAAGCGACTCAGATCCTTGAAAGAACTAAAGAACTAGTTGCATCCAAAAGTTGAAATCCTTCAAAGGACATGCAAGGATTCTGAAGCGGTTTTGGAGACCCCAAAGATGAGCATAGTGGATGCAATGGAGGAATTTGCTGTACAAGTTATGACAACTATTGAGATCACTGAAACATTATTAGAAACATGGGATAATGATTTTGCACAGATGAAGATCAATTTCAGTGACATTTTCTTAAAAATTGTAGTGAACAGACCTTAACAAAAAACTCTTATATTTATGTATATTTAGTTTTTGATGCAAATTTTGATGTAATATATGTATATATATATTTTAGTTTTCAATTAGGCATTTTTGTCAAAGGGGGAGTAGAAATATATATGTGTTGTGAAAATTTTGTATGTACTATTAAGAGGGAGTTTGTAAGGAGGAGTAGAGATACGTGTGTACAATTTTTTTTGTAAGCACACTTAGTTGTAAAGTAAAATTTTCTAAGTGTTTCCATCAATGCCAAAGGGGGAGATTGTTGGCTTGATGATTATTTTTGTAATGGATGACTTTATGTGTTGTCATTGATGACACATATACACACACACATATGTTCACATTGTCATAGTCATCTTAGTTAAGACAAACCGATAGTACTCCTAAGTCTTTGTATTGCAAACCGATATCATTTGTATAGAGAAGTCCAACCGGTTTGAAGGTATCTAACCAATATATGTAGACCACCGTTATATGCATGAATGATAATTAGTTTTGGTCGATCCCATTGACACCAGTTTGGAGATATTGTGGAGATCAACAAGGAGGTGAATGGAGGACAATCAGTTTATGACTTGGAAGCAGTTAACACTCAATCGGTATCAATGTTCCAACTGGTTTTACTGATTGTGTGATGAGTTATCACCTGTCGTGATGACTTATCTCTAATCAACAAATTTGGCGGTGATCTGTAATGTGTTATGAAAGATTGTCTAGATACACTGAACCTAGGAAATTGTGATGAGGTTCTTAAGCCGACATGAAATTTAAAGTCTATAAAAAGACATTGTGATGAGTTACTTTAAAGTGCAAGATACAAGTGTTGTTATGAGTTAGAGTTGATGTGATTTATTGAAGGAGTTGCAAAGTATGTCGGTGATGCAGTATTGAGTAAGTAGAAGAGGATCTATCAAAGCAAGATATGCTATTTCTAGATCATACCACCTGTTGTTTTCTAATCACTACAATAGTTAAATCCCCTTATCAGGTAAGCTCTAACAAGATTCATTGTACAAATCCTCTAACTAGGTGATCCATTAGTTTGGGTTTGAAATCCTCTATTGAGGTTACTCCTAACAGGGCACTACCTTTAACCAGGTATAGCTCCTAAGAGGGCATTGGGATCTTTAGTAGGATTCACTCCTAGCAGAGCACTTTGTAAACCTTAACTGGTCAGTTACCTATTTTGAAAAATAGTTAACTTGTGAGTCCCATCTCACTGTGGTTTTTCCCAATTGGGTTTTCCATGTATAAACACTTGTGTTATGGTGGAATTTTTACTTGTTGTGGATGATTTTATAACACTTTGGATTGTATGCATAGTTTTAAGTAAACTGGTTAATTGTTTGACTGGTCTATGTTTGAAGTGTTATTGTTTTTGTTGTAACTGATTCACCCCCCCTCTCAGTGCTTTATAAGTCTATCACTCTTAATCAAGCACTCTTTTTCACTACAATAAAAGAGATTGTGGGTTATCCCCACCGTGGTTTTCTCCCTCTAACTAAGGGTTTCCACGTATAATTTCTAGTGTTATGTGATGTCTATATTTGATGCATGCAAATCTCTCTCCTTCAATGTTCTTGCTTTCATGATTAATGCAATGTTTCAAGTTAATTTGAAAAAGGTAGTTGCAGACCGGTCAGTTTGGAATTTTTAATTGTTAATTATAAACTGTTTTGACTAATTCACCCTCCCTCTTAGCCAGTGGTTAATATCAATAATTGGTATCAGAGCATTTGTCCTCTGAAGAAAAGTTTAACAACTTGAGGAAAAGATCATGGAGGAATACCGATATCAGAAGCAACTTGATAAAGCTAATGAGATGACTGCTCAGCTAAAGGATATGCTGAAAAAATTACTTGGTAAAAGGAAGGAACTCTCTCTACAACTTAATGAGAGTCAGGATATCATAGATCAATTCTCTAAACATAGTGGATCTGAAGAAGAAGAAGAGGCATTCTCAGAGGTGATAGAAAATAACAAGAAGCTGACTGAAGAAATCACAAATCTAAAAAGAGAGCATAAAAGTTAGGCCCTGAGAATGACTGAAATACTAGAAGCCAACATGATAACAGAGGAAAGAAAGAGAAATGTAGAAGAAGCACTGTAAAAAGATGAAAGAGCTAAAAGGCTTACTCCCTAAGAGAGAGTGATGTAATCATCATTGAAAAGGATGAAGAAATCTAAATTCTTACTCAAGAGAATGAAGTCATGCAAGAGTATCTGCATGACAAATCAGAGGAAAAGGAGAAGATGATGAAGGAGATTGAACAACTCGAAAATGAGTTGAAAGATACAAATGAGAGAAATTGAAAGCTGAGAAAATTTAATGAAAGATTTGAGAAGATAGATGAACAATTAAAAGCTCAGAGGAGAACAAAGGTGACAACCGGTCTTGGCTACTCCCGTACAGGTCCAATTGAAATAGGAGAATCATCTAATCCCAAGAGGATGAAGGATGATAAAAGGGACAAATCAAGAATAAAAGGTATGAAGTTTTCTAAATCTTCTTGCAATTATTATGGTAAACCGAGTCTTAAGTATGATGCCTGTAGAAATCGACTGGTCATTCACAAGAAGTCATTCACCTTTGATGGTTATTGCTATAACTGTCACAAGTATGGACACACTACTTATGAGTGTAAATCTTGATCAAGTAGCATGTCTAGTAGAAGAAGCTTAAATGGATATTTCTTTACATGCAATAAATATGGACACAAAGCTGAAGAATGCATGTTCAAGACAAATGCATCAAGATGTCCACCCAAACAGGTTAGCCCTTATAGAAGAGTAATCAGCTCAATGCCACCTGTTCCACTTGTGGCAATTTTGGTCATGTTGCAGTGAGTTGCAGGATGAGAATGCGTCAGAGAAACAATGCAGGACCATGGAAGACAATTGATATGGAATGTTTCAATTTCCATAAGATCAATCATTTAGCTTGAGAGTGCAGGAACTGATCCTATAACTAGTTTGAAGACAGGAACTAGTTTGGAAAGAAGAAAGGGCCAAATGATTTGAAAGGAAAGAAGACAATTGAAGAGGTGAATAATGAAATGAAAAAGATGTGGACTAAGAAGGAAGAAAGAAAAGAAGGAGAGAAGCATTCTAAAACTAAGTCATCATCCACTGGTGATGACAGTTCTTCTTCAAACTAAGCATACTGATGCTCAGGGGAGCCTTTTAAAAAAATAAAAAAAATAAAAAAAATCCATGGCTGATTCCCCAAAACCAAAGTGAGGTAACTCTTATTTGCATTACTTAGATGCATAAAAGCTAGCATATTGTTTGTAATTCTTCATCAATTAATTATTAAGAGTATAGGTGTTAAAGGTTGTATTGTTACCGATAAGGAAGTGACATCGGTAAACTATAAGCTATTATTGTTTGAGGTCGTACAACCTAACCGTTGTAAAAGTGCACCGAACAAATTAACAAATAAATAAGGAAATGAAAACTCATTTTGTCTACCTTTCTTTCATTTGTGCATTTGTGATCTCTAGTGCAATCAAAGGCTTTCTAAGTTTGTCAAGTGCATTATGTGCAAAGTAATTTTGGAGATCAAGCGGTGAAGTTTTGGTGATCAGAAGCCCTAACAAAAACAACAAAAGAAGTCAATCTATGAATTCTATTCAAATTCATCATGGCACCTTCCGTGTCGACTCCTGTGTTGGTTGAGGTAGTTAAGGAGCCACAACCCAATTTCAAGCTACATCCTATGAAGGGTGGAGAGATCGATATGACTAGTACCCTATCATTTGTGTCCTCTGATGTGTTACTGGTTGAAGATATATCCATTCTTTCATCTACTGTAAGCTTGAAGAAATTGGAGGCAAATTCATTCAAGATGAATTCAAAGGGTTTTGTGACAATGGTTTGTTGAAGGCAGAACATATACATCTTAAGACCAAGGGTTTGTCGTATGCTATTGATATTCTTAACCAATTCCATTTTGATTGGATCATGTATGTGCTAAGTAGAATGCATGACCAGTTTCTATGGTTGGAAGATGAAGTACCAATCAAAATCACAAAGGAGGTGATCCAAAGAGTAACAGGGTTCAACCCAATAGGTGAAAGACTTACCCTAAGGACAATATCATCTGGTGATGTCACTCAGTTGACTCAATCCTGATTTGACAAGAGAGAAATGATAGTCACTCACATTAAGGATGCAAAAGTGAGGTTTGCATCTGTAGTGATAGCTTATAGGGCTTATCAATCAAGCCACATGAACAATGTGTTGAGTGGTGCTATCCATACATCTTACTGGATCATCAAGGAGGATGCAACATACGACATTTGTGAGATGATAAGAATTCAATTCCTATTGAACATGGGCTGAATCAAGAAGGACAAAAGGCATTCATTCAAGTATAGTTCAATACTGGTATGTATCTTCTTCTATGTGCAAAAATTCTTTCCCAGTAAGGGCAATGTAGTGTGTTCTAGCAGATAAACCTATCACAGTTCATATAGGTGTAATGATTAGAGACTTAGGCGATAAGTTTGGAGAGACAATGTGGGGTTATTTAAAAAATTTCCAAACTATAATGCATCAACAATAGAGAATCCCAACTGGTATAGTCCAAAAGTTCAAGGACACTATTTGTTTTCTTGTTGATACTAATTGTTGCATTATTCAAGCGGTTCAACCTAGAACCTTCTAGGTACCCACTATGGGTTATGAGATCGAGGCAGACACTGCCAAATTATATGCAAACATGTTACCGTCTAAATTGGTAGATAGAAATGCAAAGAGATTTGGAACTTGTAAGGAGGCAAGGTCCAAAATAAAGAGGGAACTCAAGGATCCTATCATACAAAATAAATTTAGGAAAATTATTGACACAGATAAGAAGTATGGATGTGAAACATCCAGTGCCACTACTTCCACCAGTACAAGTGAACAAACATGGGCTAAATCAAGCAAAGATGGAGAACAAACAAAACAAAATAAGAAAATGTCCAAGACAAAACCCAAGGGTGATGCATCTAGTAAACCAGCAACATGCATGAAAGAAAAGGACTCAGATAGTTCTACATCTCCCAAGGTAAAGGTGGACCGGTAGGAGTCACATATGCAAGAAAGAAAAAGAATGGAAGGATAGTTGACACAAAGGCAAAAAAGAAGCCCAAGAAGGATGAAAAGGAGGGTGATAACTCTGACACCCAATTCGATAAGATAGTAAAAGAAGTCAGAAGAAGTGGTAGGAATGTAGCTCCAACTATTGATGAATTAGTCCATGGGATCAAAGAGTATGGAGGTTTAGCTAGTGTTGGGAGAAATTATCCCCTCTACAACGAGGAAGAAAAAATAAAAATTGAAGATGCACTTATCTAGAACTTACATAAATTCTGCATAACTCCCAATGAACTACATGGAATTATTCCTTTAGATTTACAAAATCTCATTGAAGGGAGATGGAAAACTGCCCTAGCAATTGAGAAGGAACACAGAAGAAAGGCACTCATGGAAGTGCACTATGAATTAGATTATAATCAAGAATCTGTAGTGGCTAAAGCATGTGTACAACATTTCAAAATAAGGAACAAAATAGGGAGAGTGACCATAGGAGATATTAAAGGTGTGCATGATGAGGGTGTTTCCATATGGAAAGCAATTTTGAGCTAGCAAAAGGAATTTGAGGAGGAAATAGAAAAAGAAGTAAAAAAGGACAAGATGTAGTTTCTTAGGAAAAGGGCAAAAGAAAAGACAAGGACACCACCAATGAGTTTGATGTATTTACAGATGAAGATATCATAGGTGATATTGTGTCAGATATTCTTAATCTGACAAAGGATGCAAAGCCACCGGTTGAACAAAAATCAACTATTGAAACTATTGATATTAATGATACAATGGCAAAGGGAACCGATCAAACTGAGCATCCGAGAGAAGATGAAGTCACAATTGAGGAGATCCCTTATGAGGAAAGACGTCAAAGGAATCCAGTGACAATAAATATTCACACAAAAAATCCTATTGACAACAAACCTCATTTACTAGAAAAAGGTGCAGAGGAAGAAACCCCAAAGGTGATAGATTCATCAATACCATCTGTTGAGGAAGAAGAGAAGAAGGAAACAAAGGAGAAGGAAGAAGAAAAGAAGGAAGAAAAAAAGAAGGAAGAAGAGAAGAAGGAAACAAAGGAAAAGAAAATAGAAAGGAAGGAAATAGAAACAAGCGATACTGGTCCAGTGGAGACCAAGGAACCAGAACAGGGCAAGAAGAAAGAGGATTCCTCATCTAGTCAACTTGAAGGCAGTAAGAAAACAATGGTGGAAACTCCTCCATTGAAAAGGAAGTTAGAATTAGAAAAAGGAAAGTGAGAAGAAGAAAGATAAAATCACCACCTTAGCTAGCTCTGAGGTAGAGGCTAAAGAAGAAGAAGAAGAAACAAAGGAGGAAGAAGAGGAAGACTCAGTAGTAGATACTAATAAGATGACCCCCAAACAGTTAATGAAAGTTTCAGAAAAATTGAGAATTCAAGCTGAAAAAGCCAAACTTAGAGCAAAGAAAAAGAAGGCAAGAATGATTAATACTGCAAAGACAATTCTATCTGATCTCATTCCTGACATTATTGTTGATGAGAATGCATCCATCATTGATCAATTGGGTACTCTTTTCAAAGCAATCATATTAGAGGCAGCTATTCTAGACAAGGTTGCAGCTAGGCAGTATGAAACCAGGAGAGGTGAGAAATTCATGGAATGAATACTAGTTGACAAAGTTGTGCTCTCTAACAACACTTAAGAGGTGAAGTCTATCTTAAAGGAAGTTGTCCATTTATTGGTCAAATTATCATGCTTCATCGATTTCATCAAAGATCTTGAAGATAAAAGAGTACAGACTCAAAAGGAAATCCAAGATCTGATAGGTACTTTTGATCCTCTTACACGCTCTATAGTGACCTTTAGTGGAAAAGTCAAATAGTTGACTCATGAAACCAACAAGCTGAAAGAGGAACAAGACAAATGAGATCTCAAACTATTAGAGCTACAATGCTACCTTGCACCCATCATTGATTTAATGCAAGGGGATGTGAAAGAATTAGAAAGCCTCATCAGTTCACCTAACTATAAGACAGTAGATGATATGGTGGATTTTTTCACAAATCTGCATGGACAAATCCACACTATGAAATAGGTGAAGCCTACATGGGAATCTTCTTTGGAGGCTGCTAAGTTCAATTTCAAAGACATTTTTTATTTACTCTCATCTTTATGAATTATTTTATCCTTTGTCATTATTGCAAAAAGGGGGAGAATAATTATATATCAGATTGTACATATGAGGAGGAAGGACTATGTGTACAAAGAAAAAAAATGTATATAGTCAGAATACCACTGGTAGAGGCACAATAGTACCGGTGATGAATACTAAGAGGGGGGGGTGAATTAGTATACCAAAAATTACTGAACTCAAACACTTAACCAATTTAGCAATTAACCGGTATAGTAGATTTACTAACAAATTGGTTAAGACAAATGCAAACCAAACATCAAATAAAGCATTCACCCACAAGAGCACAATCACCATAACACAAGAGATTTTGATGTGGAAACCCAAATGGGAAAAACCACAGTGAGATGAAACTCACAAGTAACTATCTGCAGAATAGTAACAAGACCGGTTAAGGTCATACAATGTTCTTCACCAGAACAGATCCTGTTAGGAATCTCAATCTCTGTTAGGAGATAAGTTCGATTAAAGACTACATTGTGAGATGATTTCAAATCCATAGTTGTGAACCACCTTGTTAGAGGATTTACAAAGGCTTTGCCAGGCCTACCCGATTAAGGGTTTCAGACTTGTCGAAGATGTGAGTAATCAACAAGTGAGTGATCTAAATACTAGCACAATATGCTTGGTTAGATCCTTGATAGCTTATTGTTAATGCATTTTAGCATTACTTTAGTCTTCAATATCTTCACACTCTATTTCTTCACACAGACCTAATCTTCTTCTGTGATCGCACATACAAAAACCTCATCAATCACCTTAAACCCTAACAACACCTAAAACCCTAGACATGATGTCCTTATAAAGGAATCTAATTTCATGTCAGTCCAATAAGATTACATTGCAAGTTCCTAGGTTCAGTGCATTTGGACACATTTGGTAACACAACACAAAATCACTGCTAAAGTGCCGGTGGGTGATAACTCATCATAGAAATACTAGTTGGTAACTCATCACAGAGTAATACCGGTTCATACATTTATCGATTACCGGTTCACACATTTTACCAATTACCGGTTTGTCAAAATGAAGACTGGGAAAAATGATAACAACCACTTTATTCCTTCATACCTCTTTGGGATCCTCGAACTGCTTGAGGTCTTCATACCGCTTTGGGTCTTCATATTGCTTGAGATCGGTAAACACTTTCTGCAAAACACCGATAGTCTAAAGACTATAATACATAATAACGGTTGGAACAAATACCGGTTGAGCATAAATCATACATACAAAAAGTGATCTCAAAGCAAGTGTGTGTCCATCAATGACAATCACAACATCATTATAAAAAATGCCAACAATCTCCCCCTTTAGCATTGATGGCAACACTTAGGAAAATTTTGACATCTAAGTGTTTTACAACAAAAATATGCCATAATCAAAATTACTCCCCCTAAGCATATACACTATCCCTTTTGCAGAAAATACAATGTACACTACTCCCTTAAAGAGATAACATGAAAGTATACATAGCATTCACCAAAATTTTAAATACAAAATACTACTCCCCCTTTGCCAACAATGACAAAGTATTGCAGAATAACCCCTTTTTCTCATTATCATTAATATAATAAATGTTTATGACAATAATGAGTGAAACTTATCAAAAACTGATTTAAAATCCTGCATGAAGGTCTTCATGGATAAAGACCATGATTCAAGTAATGAGGTAGCCACCTCACTTTCTATTTGCATTTGGGATACCTGTTCCTCCATGGCATCTATTGTGCTCATCTCTTGAGTGACCATTAAGGCATCCAAATTAAGATAACACTTCTTAAGTATTTGCAGTCTGGGTAGTAGAACCAGTTGAAGTTCCTACAAATATCTAGTCCGGTTGCTGATCTCCAACTCTATTTTCGCGAACTGGAGCTGAAACCAGTGAACAATTTGCCCATATGTAGTAAAGGAATCATAGGGCATCTTGAAGGTGCTTATAAGTGCCTGCAAATCAGATTGCAGTTTTTCTTTCTGTGCAAGTACATCATCACAAAATAGATGGGGTTGGCTTATCTTACTGAGCAGCAATTTTCCCTCATCCATAGCATCTCTTATGTCCTTCTATTGTTTCTGAAGTTAAGACTAGAGATCATTTAGTTTCTTCACCAAGGCAGTGTTTAGTGCCTTTTGATGCTTCTTCTGTGCATTAGCTTCAACCACCTATTCCAGGCATTGTACTTGGTCCTCCACAACTGTACATAGAAGTTTTAGTTGGGCTAGAGAGGAATCGGTATTGGGGAGGTTTGTCTCGAGAATCAAACTGGTAAGAGTTTCAACAACAGTTTGAATAACATCTTGCTCCTTTTTCCTCCTTAATTCTTCTAGTTGCTCCTATGCAAGCTTAATTCTTTGGAGAAGCTCCAATTAATTTGCAGTTTAGAGGTCAATGGGACTAGTAATGTTAGCCGATTTGGCTTGACTACCGGTTGCCTTTGGTGTCTCCACATGTGTGCTCTTTGTCGCTTCCTTCTTCACTTCAGCTCTTTGCTTTTCCTCTTTTGCCTTCTTTTGTTCCTCTACTTCTTTCTTTTTCTTCTCTTCATCCTTCTTCCTTTCTTTTCCTTCTCCTCTTCCTGTTTCCTCTTCTCCTCTTCCTTTTTCTTCTTCTCCTCTTCCTATTTCCTCTTCTCCTCTTCTTGTTTCCTTTTCTCCTCTTCCTTTTTCTTCTTCTCTTCTTCTTTTCTCTTCTCCTCTTCCTATTTCTTTTTCTCCTCTTTTGCTTGTTTCCTCTTCTCTTCCTCTTGATTCTTTTTCTCCTCTTCTGCTTGTTTCCTCTTCTCTTCCTCTTGATTCTTTTTCTCTTTCTCTGCCTGCACTTTGTCAGCCTTTTCTTTGTCCTGTTTCTCCTTGTCCACTTTCTCTTTATCAACCTTTTCCTTTGTTGCATCCGAAGTGACATTTTCACCATCCAAAGCATCAACATCAATTGTGTCCATCTATTCAGTAACCGGTTCTCCTTCACTCTCATATAACTCATCCGGTTTTCCGATTTCTGGTTCTTGCTCAACCTTCTTGTTGGCTTCAGACACTTGGTGCAATGTCAGAGTGGCTTTGGCATGTGAGTGTGTATCTTTCACCACTTCGGGAACTTTCCCTTCCAATAACAGGAGTCTTCTTCTTCTCATGAAGAAGAGACCTTTGTATTTATCCATAACTTCATAGAGTTCTAAATTTGACACATCAGGAAAATATTGTGCAAACATTTCTTCTCTTATTTCCTGTTCCTTTTCTATGGCAATGTGCCATTTGTTATCTAAAAAATTGTATAAAGAATCCGGTGTCACAGATCTAATTTCTGATGGCGACCGGTCATTAATACAAAGATATTGAATAACTTCCTGTTCGACTTCCTCCTTTTCATTTTCATTAAAATAATCAAAATGATCTATTAAATCACTTAGCACTTTTCTCCTAGTATTCTTGATAGTTCTTTGACAATGTGTCAATGGTTTGTAAGAAGAAATATCTATATTTACTAGTGTTGACGATGTCGGTTTATTACTAGTTGACTTTGTCTTCTTCCTTGTTTGCCTAGTCTTTTTAGGCTACACTTCAAGTTCTGTATCCTCAGAATCTGGTGAGGTGTTCTTAGTTTTCTGCTTTCTTTCAAAGACCTTGGCAGGTGCAACTTTTGGTTTCTTCTTGGCTAGTGACCACTTGGTCACTTTAGGACTTGCTGAAGTAACCGGTGCCGGTACCAATGGCACCACCTTTCCCTTCTTCACTGAAGGTTCTTCAACTGGTGTTACCCTTTCCATGTAGGTGTCGGTTCTCTTCTTCTTTGGATCAAGAGGTGAGGCAAGTAGGGTAGAGGCATACCCATCTAGCATGTCATACATCACCTCATATCCCATGGGCTCCACTTCTTCCTTTCTGGGCTCAATCACATCCATTATGCACTCATCTACTCTGATGATAAAGCAGATGTCCTCTTCATACTTCTTGACAATATCACCAGATATCCTCATCCTCTGGCTCATCTTCCACTTGAATCCATCAAAGTATTTTTTCAAGACTTCAGGATAACCGGTTCCCACCACTTGAAGACTTTCTCTGATTTGCTTGGTAACTGGTTGGTCAACAGACCATTGAATATCATCGACTCTCAGAAAATAGCCTTGAAAATTGAAAAACAAACCTACCAACAATTATCCAAATTTAAATCTTAAGGCATTGTCCTATTTGATAGACTTCATGTTTACCAAATGTTTCCTCTGCATATAGGTGCATAGATCAAATGATGCATCTTCCATGATCATTCTATAGGTGGCATTCACCGCAGTTACAGAGACAGAGTTTATTCTGCTAGCATAGAATGTCTGATATCTGATCACCATGCAGGCATACTTGACCAAATCATCCTTGATGGTGTTAACGGTCTTTCCCCATTGGTCGCTCACAGAACCGGTGAGCTTGGTCATTTCCATCTTAATGACTTTCCTTAGGGTTAGCACTTCTCCAACGTTACAGAAACTAGTGACAACATGAATCGCTTCCAGTGTGATGTCATGTGTCCACTCAAGATACATTTTGTCATCATGCACTCTACTTAGGTTGATGTGAATGTGATCTTCTATGAATTCTTCAAGAAAATAGACCGCATTGTGAAGTTTCTTTCTTTCTAGGATGTTGTATTCAGGTTTGATCTTCTTGTCAACCCCGCAGAATAGACCTAACTAAGAATGGATCACTAGGGATCCTAGGTCTTCTATTTTGCAATCAATCTAATCTGAAATACCTTCCTCACATATAACACTAGCGAGTATCTAAGATAGGGCATTGTATTTCATCTTCCTTTGTATGAAATCCATTGAGTCAATAGGTGCACTTGAACTGGAGTGTGAAGCAGAAGCCATGATAAACAAAGAAACTTGAAAAATACCTTCACGAATCGAGATTTAGGGCTTTGATACTGTAGCTAGCAACACACCACTTTAGTCACTTGGAACACTGCTTAGTGTTCTTCACTTGACTGATTGATACTATCTCCAGATTCTACTTCAAGGTTTTGAAATCTCTCTGAATCGCAAAACAAATTGCCTTTGGTCGCTCTGCACTTGAGAATTTCTTCGCTCACAAATTGATAAGTGAAAATGACTTGAAAATCCCTTTTAAACAAATTCTTCACCTACCATAATAAATGCTCCACCATTAGGTTATAAACCCTATTTCTGCCTTTTACTATTTCCAGTCTTCTGCCAATTGACAGGTAACACATACCGATTAAGGTCTTTTACCAGTGTAAACTGGGGGTTCGAAACATTTCAGCGATTTATTCCCCCTAAGCTTTTCTGAGGCTTAGTTTGTCGGTTTAGTGACTTCCACACAAGGTGCAGAAACTGGTTCTTCTTGTGACATTACTTCAGGTTTCTTCTTCCATGTTGTCTTCATATCTGCTTGAACAGTTTCAACATCAATCTTTCCTTCCGGAGTGACCGGTATGTCATCTGATATGTTCTTTCTCATTCTACAGGTTCTAGCTGTGTGACCCGATTTGTTGCAATGATAGCATACCATTCCAGGTGCTCTTCATGGTCCATTATTCATATTTCCATTCTTCCTTCTGCATGTTGCAATAGTGTGACTGCTGCCATGACAGATCAAACAAGTTTCTCTCCAACCGATTGCCACTTGATAGCCACCACCACCTGACTGATGGTGATAGGCATTATACCGGTTTGGATTCCGGTTCACAGAGGATTCAGGAAAAACTCCTTGACTACTTTGAGGATATCTTCCAGTGTTGTGTATAATAGACCTGCATTCAAATGATCTATGCCCAAACTTGTTGCATGCATAACAGTTACCATTGAATCTACTGGATCTATGCTTATTGTTTAGAAAATAAGGAAAATTATTGTAAGCCTTATTTTTACATACATTAGCAGTATGTCCATCCTTGAGACAATTAAAGCAAATAGGTTTAAACTTTTTCTTACCTTGATCCTTTGGTGCCAGTTGCTTCTTTGATGCTCCATCTTTTGTTCCAGAGGTCTCACCTTCCTCATAACCAAAAAAACCAAGTCCAATGGTATTCTTTACCGCTTTTGTTGATTCAAGCTTTTGTTCTAGCTTAACGGTACTCTTATTGAATTTAGCAAGTATTTCCTTTGACTCAATGAGTTCTTCGGAAATAGCAGCATTGGATTCCTTCAAGGTTGCATTATAAGAAATAGCCATGTTTAGTTCACCTTGCATTTCTTCTTTTTCCATTTTACTCTGTTGGAGATGAGTGGTAAGTGCACTGATTTCTTGCTTCATCTTGGAGATCTCATGATCTTTGTCTTTTACCAGATCTTTAGCTTTCCTCTAGTTCTCAAGCTCTTGACACATTCTGATAGTCAAACCTTCCAATTCCCTTCTTAGGTTAGCATTAGATTCATTTAGTTTTTCAACTTCTTCAACTAGGGCTTCCATGTCTACTTCATCAGAAGAACTATTTTCAGTAAGCTCCATCAGTTTCTCAGCATGCTCTCTTCTCTTTGCTAGAGAGGCTTTATATTTGACTTTGAGTTCATCAAAGGCTTTCTTAGTCTAAGTAAGACAATGAGTAAGTTCTCTCATAGTGTATTCCTCCATATCTCCTTCCAAGTGGTTAAACTTATAGAAAGGTTGGCTCTGATACCAATTGATGAATACTAAGAGGGGGGGTGAATTAGTATACCAAAAATTACTGAACTCAAACACTTAACCAATTTAGCAGTTAACCGGTATAGCAAATTTACTAACAAACCAGTTAAGACAAATGCAAACCAAACATCAAATAAAGCATTCACCCACAAGAGCACAATCACCATAGCACAAGAGATTTTGACATGGAAACCCAAATGGGAAAAACCACGATGAGATGAAACTCACAAGTAACTATCTATAGAATAGTAACCAGACCGGTTAAGGTCATACAATGTTCTTCACCAAAATAGATCCTATTAGGAATCTCAATCTCTATTAGGAGATAAGTCTGATTAAAGACTACCTTGTGAGAGGATTTTAGATCCACAGTTGTGAACCACCTTGTTAGAGGATTTACAAAGGCTTTGCCAGGCCTACCCAGTTAAGGGTTTCAGAATTGTCAAAGATGTGAGTAATCAACAAGTGAGTGATCTAAATACTAGCACAGTATGCTTGGTTAGATCCTTGATAGCTTATTGTTAATGCATTTCAGCATTACTTTAGTCTTCAATATCTCCACACTCTATTTCTTCACATAGACCTAATCTTCTTATGTGATCGCAAATACAAAAACCTCATCAATCACCTTGAACCCTAACAACACCTAAAACCCTAGACATGATGTCCTTATAAAGGAATCTGATTTCATGTCGGTCCAATAGGATTACATTGCAAGTTCCTAGGTTCAGTGCTTCTGGACACATTTGGTAACATGGCACAAAATCACCACCAAAGTGTCAGTGGATGATAACTCATCACAGAAATACCAGTTGGTAACTCATCATAGAGTAATACCGGTTCATACATTTACCGATTACCAGTTCACACATTTTACCAATTACCGGTTTGTCAAAATGAAGACTGGGAAAAATGATAACAACTGCTTTGTTCCTTCATACCGCTTTGGGATCCTTGAACTGCTTGAGGTCTTCATACCACTTTGGGTCTTCATACCACTTGAGATCGGTAAACACTTTCTGCAAAACATCGATAGTCTAAAGACTATAATACATAATACTGGTTGGAACAAATACTGGTTGAGCATAACTCATACATACAAAAAGTGATCTCAAAGAAAGTGTGTGTCCATCAATGAAAATCACAACATCATTATAAAAAATGCCAACAACCAGCAGAGAAGGCAGTACTGACAGAGAAGGTAGAGAATAGGGGGAGAACCGGAACAGGGGGTGAATTAGTAGGAATAGAGGATTAGCTACATCAGGGGGAGAACTTGAATATAGTAGAAGGTATTCGTTATTCCTCTCAATCCAGATTAATCCAGCTAGATGTTTTTCCACCAATGCCAAATGGGGAGATTGTTGGCATCATGGTGAGCATGATGAAGTTTGAGGTACCTAGAGGTTGTCATTGATGGCAAATACTAGCTCTAATGTCATCACAATCGATTGAAAAAGGGGACTAAAGACTTCAACCAATGAGAAAAGACTGGTTTACAGGAAGCAACCGGTAGTTGATCTGAGTGAAATAGGTTCACCGATAAAAAGGAAGAAACCAGTAACAGATCGTAAGGATGATTGATAAGTATGCAAAGTGAAAAGGATAAGCATGCGTAGTCATCAGCATGTTTGACTTGCTAACATGGGGATCTGACAAATTTAGAAAGAGCCAATTGAAGCCAAAGTTGTTGCTAGAGAACTGACAAGATTTGTGGCATGAACAAATAGTCCCACCGATATAATAGGTGAGATTTGTGGAACGAACGGATTGGCACATAGAATGATTTTTGAGTTCTAATTTTGGAGGAAAAGTTGGCACCAAGATTAAGACAGCTATATACATGTTTTTCATCTTGATTTTTGGTGTTGTGGGAGTTATTAGTGAATTGAGGTTGAAAATCAGAGTAAGGTGAAGAATGAGCTAAGTGCAGAAGGGTTCCTTATGAATCAGTGAAGTCATTACCGAGTAGAGATTGAATTAGATACAAATCAGATCTGTAGCGTAGAAATTAGGAATCATCACAACAAGTAGATCAATCAATCAAAACACAAGACATGCTAGCTCAATCAAAAGAACTCTCATTGAAATGAACCTAATTCCAAAGCACATTCAATAGAGGCACAAAAACAAAGCATTTAAAAGAAAATGTCATGCAAACCATATAACAATTCGGATGCTTCTTCCATGCGGCTCCATTGTTGTTCTTTCCTCTTCAATGGGTTTGTGGATCTCACCTACAAGTGCTCACACAATTGAAAGCAAAAAGCTCAAGAGTACTAGAAACGTAAGTTCGGTAGTTTGATAGAAATTTGGGATTCATGAAGGATCAAGGGATTTGATTGAAGAAGATCATCCAATTTATAGAAGAATTGGATAAATGACAAGATTAGCATGATGCAATTCAAATGGAAATTGCAAATCAATATGACAAATTATGCACTTTCCATGCACAATTTGATTGATTGACAATTTGATGACAAATTATGACACATTCTATGTCAAATTGATTGATTGTCAATTATGACAATTTATGACAAATTGAAATGCCATTCCCATGGAATTAGGAGATGAAATAGGAGGGAAAAGAATTTAGAAATTTATAAAATTAGAAAATTGAAATTGATGAAAATTAGGAATTAGAAATTGATGGAAATTAGAATTTAGTGAATTAGAAGAAATTAGGTAAATTAATTAACAATTTGTCATTTATTAATTAATTTACAAGAGGAAGAATAATTAGCCAACTAAATAAAGATTTAATTGTAACTTAGGATTAATAAATAATTTAGTAATCCTAGAGGAAGAAATGGCAAATTAGGTTAAATGAATAAATCATAAAACCCTAGAAGATGAATTAGAAATGTGAAAATGACAATTAGGTCTTGATTGAAGATAATTAATGTCATGATTTTGAATTGATAAATGACCAGTGTGACAAAATGATTTGATTAAGAAAATGTGCCAATTGACGAGGAACAATGACAAATTGATCCAAATTGACATAATTGAGACAGACAAAGATCGATGACAAATCGGTCGCAAAATGACAAGATCGACAAGAACCGATGACAAAATGGATTGCAAGATGACAAGATTGATAATGACCACGATCGATGACAAATTGATCGCAAGATGACAAGATCGAACATGACAACGATCGATGACAAATCGATCGTAAAACGACAAGATTGAAAAGAGGACAAAACCCTAATTAGGATTGACGATGTCCAAAATGATAAGATTGATGATAAGATTGATAAGAGAGCCACGATTGATGACAAATCAATCACAAGATTGACAGGAGGACAAAACCCTAATTAGGATTGACGATGTCCAAAATGATGACAAATGAATAGGCACATTGATGCGACAGGGTAAAATTAATCAAAATCATGATTGGATAATGTTATCAACAAGACCAAATTCGAAGACGAGATGATTGAAGAATGTAGAAGAATGACTCGATGTTCGCAAATGATAAAGACCAAGTGCGTGACATAGGAGAAATGTTAATGCGACGCAAAAACCTAAAATGAGGCAATGCGCAAATGTTAAAGTATGACCTCGCAAGAATTGACCATTTTTAGGTGTCTACAAGATCTATTCAACATAAAAGTGTCATCATCAGATCAATGATTTGTTGCTCTTTAATAATTGCAGAAGATTGAATCCCTTAATAGGGTGAACCTTAACCGGTTTTGCTTGTAAAATCCCCTAACAGGGTCACTCCATAATAGAAGTGTAAAATCCTTTTGCAAGGTGAATCCTAACAGTATCTAAGGTATTCTTAACAGGATACAAGTCATCTTTAATAGGGTGATGCTCTCAGAAGGAACAAGATTGTAGGATCTTAACTGGGCACTCTTTTTCATTGCAGTAAAAGAGATTGTGGGTTATCCCCACCATGGTTTTCTCCCTCTAATTGAGGGTTTCCACGTATAATTGCTGGTGCTATGTGATGTCAATTTGATGCATGCAAATCTCTCTCCTTCAATGTTCGCTCTTTCCTAATTAATGCAATGTTTTAAGTTAATTTTAAAATGGTAGTTGCAGACCAGTCAGTTTGGAATTTTGAATTGTTTATAAAATGTTTTGACTGATTCACCCCCCCCCTCTTAGTCACCAGTTAATATCAATAGGGAGAGAGGGGAAGAGAGGGATATAGATAGAGGGAGAGAGGGAGGGAGGGAGAGGGAGGGTAGAAAGGGGAGGGAGGGAGAGACGGAGAGAGAGGGTGGAAAAGGGAGAGAGAGAGAGAGATATATTAAAATTTAATTATCATTAATAAAATATCTATACACACATATTTTAAAGAACTTATTTATTTGACATGACTGCAAAATGTGAGAATATTTATTTGATGTGACTACAAAATGTGAGAATATTTATTTGACGTGACTCCAAAAATGTGAGTATATGGAAAAGGGAGAGAGAGAGAGAGAGAGAGAGAGAGAGAGAGAGAGAGAGAGAGAGAGAGAGAGAGAGAGAGAGAATATAAAGTAAGGGAGATAAAGGGGGTAGGGAGTGAGAAAGAGGGATGGGGTGTGGAGGAAGGGAGAGCATGTTGGTATGTTATTATTTTAAGAAGTATTGGTACTTCATTTTATATTGTAATAATAGTTCATCTTGCCACCTTAGGATACTGTATGACCCCTTAGGATGTCATATGCTCCTAAAGGGTCATGTGATGTTATGTGGGGTCATACTGTTGGCAATTTGGAGGAATTGATTATATTGGCATTGCATGAATATTGAATTGATGAAGTATAGTGTTGTCATTGATGTCAATAGTAACCTGTAATGAATATGTATTGCAAACTGGTAATGATGTAGTAAAGCAACCAGTAGTAAAGTAGTCAAGGGAACCGATATTATTATTGAAGCAAAGCTCAACTGGTAACCCTAACCCGTTGAGAAGAAGACCCTAACCGATGAAGTTTGGAGAATCGGTTGTGATGATCTATGACCGAATGGTGATCGGAGATGAAGATGCCATGTATGCATGATGCATGTTATGAGTTTCAAAGTGGATTTGGTGCATAGAGATAATTGTTTATCTTGGGAAAGATCAAATGCATAGCATGAAGTGAAAAATGCGTGATGAGCTAGATGATCCAATGTGTGATGATCCAGGAGTGGTTGAAGTTATCTAGAACAATGTGTAGTTGGTTGCTATGTAATCTAACAGTCAAGATTGAACCAACATGTTTGTAATCTCTATGAGATCTATAGGTTTTGTATTGTGTTACCAGCCTATTGTATTTGCTTATAAGGTCGATGAGTTGTTTTGTAATTGTGTTGGAAAATTTGGTTGTGTGATTGTTGTCAAACTAGAAGGTGTTTTTGCAGAATTTTGTGAAGGTAGATAGGAGTGATAAAGGATATGATTAGGCAAGGTAGTGCTATTTCTAGATCAACAAAGAACATGTTGTTCTCTATCCATTACAACAATTAAATCCCCTAACCGGGTAAGCTTTAATAGGCTTGGTGTTATTGAAATCCTCTAACTAGGTGATCCATTAGCTTGGATTTGAAATCCTCCTCCGAGGTTACCTTTAACAAGGTATTGTAGTCAATCCCTTAACTAGGTGGTCCTTAGCTAGATCTGTTCTTAACAGGACATTATTGTAAAAGCTTCTAACAAGGCTTGGCTCCTAATAGGGAGAACTTCAGAAGAGTTCAAAATATTTGTGGGTATTCATCTCCACCGTGGTTTTTCCCATTTGGGTTTCCATGTGAAAAACCATTATGTCAAGTGGTGAATGATTTTGTGGATGTGTTTTTGATATGGTTGATATGAATGACTAGTAAATCAACTTAGATATATTTAGATGACTGGAAAAGATCTGAAATGAGTTATTATTGGTATTGAGTGAAGTGGTTTAATATTTTGGTTAAATGGTATTTGAGTATCAAATCTATTGCATTGTATCATTGATGTTTTTGGTCAACTGGTAAAGTTTGACAGTGCAGTTGTAGTTTTTGATACAGAGACTAAACCGGTTAAGTTTAGCAATTTGATTATGAGTTGAAAGTTTGTTTGGTGAAATTTTAGTTTATTTTCTATCTACTGATTCACCCCCCACCTCTCAGTAGCTAACTGGATCCTTATGGTTTCATCATATTATCAATTGGTATCAGAGCATTTCAAGTCCTCTTGAGTTTAAGCCTAATATCTTGAGGAGTAGATCTAGGAGAACATGATGAAGAAAGAAGGTCCTAAGTTTAATAGAGAAAATTATAGAATCTGAGTGATAGGATAAAGATCTATATCAAGAGCTTAATAAGTCAATATTGGGAACACATTGTTACTAAATATAACATGCCTAGTGGTACTTTGTCAGATGATCAAAAGAAGGAGCAACAAGAGAAAAATCAAGCATTGGAGGCCATCATCAGTTCCTTGTCCAATTAAGAGTATGTTGATGTTCATGGATTGGAGACTGCATATGAAGTTTGGAAGAAACTGGAAGATACCTATAGCGGTGATGAGCATGTTAACATTGCCAAGGAAGAGAGTCTTAGAGGTAAATTTGATGATATGCGGATGGCTGAAGGAGAAAACATTCAAGAGTATGGTCAGAGGATCAAGGAGATAGTCAAAGAAATCAAAAGTGTTGGAGGTATAGTGAAGGATACCACAGTGGTTAGCAAGGTATTGAGAACCCTTCTATCGGTCTACGCTATTCGAGGTGCAACCATTTAGGAACTCAAATCTATTGATAAGACTAAGGTAACTCTTGACTCTATCATTGGTAAATTGAATTCTTTTGAATTAAATGGTTTGGATGGAAGTGTTCAGAGATCATAATTTGCATTTAAAGCCTCGGTATCAACCCCACCAGTAAGGTAAAAGTAGAGAAGTGAGCTACAGTCATGAGTCTAGATCCAACAGAGAAGTAGATGATGAAGATAGTCTGATAGATCTTGAAGCATTGTTGGCCAAGCGGTTACCTAGAGGTACCGGTAAGTACATAGGTAAACTATCTTTGAAATATTTTGCATGTAACCGGATTGGACATATTGCTGCTAACTGTCCAAATGGAGATAATGAGCAAAAATGAGAGAAGTATAGGAAGTATATAGGCAAAGGTAAAAGAAATTGTCTCATTGTAGTGGATGGAGGAATTATAGATGAATAATCTGAGGAAGATGCAAATGAGGATATTGTCTTTGTTGCTATCAAAGAAGAGATATTAGATCAGAAGGAATTAGTCTCTCACTTAGATAGTTCAGATGAGTGGATTATAGACAGTGGTTGTTCACACCACATGGCCGACGATCGGAGTAAGTTTATTACTTTGAAAGAATTTGATGGAGATGTTGTGAGATTTGGAAATGACTCTCCCTGCATGGTGAAAGGGAAAAGAACCATCTCTTTGAATGGTAAGAGTAGTGTAGATGATGTCTACTGGGTTGAAGGTCTGAAACATAGTCTTTTGAGTGTTTCTCAACTCAATGACAAAGGTTACCCATTGGAATTTAAGAATGGAGTGTGGAAGATTTATGGAAGCAAAGGTGAACTAATTGCAACCGACAAACAAACAAAAGGTAAAGTCAATAGTTGTTTGATTGCAAAAGTTGAAGATAGTTGGCTTTAGCATTGAAGATTTTGTCATATAAATTTTGATAACATTGTAAGAGTCAACAAGTCAAAATCAGTAAGAGGTTTGCCACAGTTGGTCAAACTGGTGAATGTTTTGTGCAAGGAATGTCAGTTGGGGAAAATTACATCCTCAACCTTCAAGAGCAAATCTTTTTCAGCTGAACATTTGCTAGATTTGGTTCATACTGGACTATGTGGACCAATGAGGACTAGGAGTATTCAAGGTGATTGGTACTTCATGATTTTTACCGATGATTTCTCAAGGATGATGTGGGTCACATTCTTGAAAGATAAGACATAAGCATTTAGCAAGTTTAAGGCATTTAAAGCCTTGGTTGAAAATGAAAGTGGAAGAAATCTTAAGTGCTTAAGAACTGATCAAGGTGGTGAATTTACTTCAGAGGAATTCACTAGATACTATGAAAACAATGGGATTAAGAGGCAACTTTCTGCACCTAGGACACCATAGCAGAACAATATTGCAAAAAGGAACAATTGGTTAGTTTTTGAAGCTGGTAGGACTATTTTAATTCAAGGAGGTGTAGCTAAGGCATTCTGGAGAGAGGCTGTCAGCATGGCTATTTATACAATGAACCAGATACTGGTTAAAAGAGGTAAGGATAAAACACCCTATGAATACTGGTATGGTAGATCACCTAATATCAGTTACTTTAAAAATTTTGGTAGTAGATGTTTTATCTAAAGATGTGATTATATTGGTAAGTTTGATGCCAAGAGTGATGAAGGCATATTTCTTGGTTACTCCACCAAGAACAAATCTTACAAGTGTTACAACAACCCGACTAAGAAGATCATTGAAAGTGTCAATGTCCGATTTGATGAATTTCTTGAGAAATCAGAAGAAACCAACAAGGAGAAGGAAGAAGAAGAACCTTAAACACTATTTTTGGAACCGGGACTGGTAAAGCCAAAAGTTGGTGAACTGAACAGAGAAGCCCCAGTTCAATTGGAATAGGAAGGTCTAGCAGAAGATGAAGAAAGTGAAGAAGAAGAAGAGCCTGATAACCAAAATCATGTTATTCCAAGGTATGTTAGACTCAATCATAGCCCCAATCAGATTATTGGAGATAGGGATGTAGATGTGTTAACTAGAAGAGGGATAAGAGAAAACTCTTGTATGATCTCCACCATTTAGCCTAGAACAAAAAAATAAGCCTTTGGAGATGAACAATGGATAAAGGCAATGGAAGAAGAACTTGACCAGATAGACAAGAACAATACTTGGTCATTGGTACCCAGACCAGAGAACAAAAATGTAATAGGTACAAAATGGGTATTTAGAAATAAATTGAATGATGATGGAGTAGTGGTCAGAAATAAAGCCAGACTAGTATGCAAAGGATATGCACAAGAGGAAGGTAAAGACTATGGTGATACATTTGCACCAGTAGAAAGATTGGAAGGAGTAAGGAATCTACTTGCATTTGTAGCATATAAAGGATTCAAGGTGTATCAAATGGATGTTAAATCTACATTCGTAAATGGAAGATTGGAAGAGGAAATCTACATTGAACAACCAGATGGTTATGCTTTAACCGTAGAAAAGGATATGGTGTGAAAATTACATAAGGAGTTATATGGATTGAAGCAAGCACCTAGAGCATGGTATGAAATATTGCACTCTCACTTAGTGAAGATAGGTTTTCAAAGAACCAGTGAAGATAATAACATATATCCCAAGGCAGAAGGAGATAAGATACTAGTATGCAAGGTATTTGTGGATGATATCATTTTTTGAAGGTCATGATGACATGTGTCATAATTTTGCTAATGAAATGTAGAATGAGTTTGAGATGTAACTAGTAGGTGAGAAAAAATTTCATAGGTTTGCAAATCCAACAAATGAAGGAAGGTATTTTCATCACACAATCCAAGTATGTGAAGGAAGTGTTAAGAAATTTTGGAATGGGAGACTGTAAACCAGTTGGAACACTAATGGTTACAGGTTGTAAATTGTCAAAGGAGGATGATTTTGCACTAGTTGATGAAAAGGAGTATAGAACCATGATAGGTAAACTACATTATGTTGTCCACAATAGACCAAACATTACTTCTAGAATTCAGAAAAGTCTGAAGGAGACACACATGGTTGCAACCAAAAGATTTTTTGGATGCCTAAAAGACACAATTGATTATGGATTATGGTATCCATATACATGAGACTTTGATTTAAGTCTATACAAATGCAGACTAGGTAGGCAATGTTGATGACAGGAAGAGTACAACTAGAGGATCATTTTTTCTTGGAGGCAGACTAGTGTCTTGGAGCAACAAGAAACAAAGTTGTATCTCTCAATCAACAACAAAAGATAAATATGTTGCAGCTTACATGAATTATACCCAAGCAATTTGGATGAAACACATTTTGGAAGGTTTCAAGTTGAAGATATTAGAACCGGTAAGAATTTTCTATGATAACACAAGTGCTATAAACATTTCTAAGAACCCAGTGTTGCATATTAGAACAAAGCATATTGAGCTGAAGTATCATTTCCTGAGAGAGAAAGTGCAAAGCAAAGATGTATCATTGCAGCATGTATCTACTAAAGAACAACTAGTAGATATCTTTACTAAACCTCTACCTAAGGCTACATTTGAATATCTTAGAGGTAAGTTAGGGTTTGTACCCCTACATGAAGTTAATTAAGAAGATGTGGAAGACATCAGCCTCAGAGCCTATTGAAAATATTGATGAAGGATTGGTGTAGAGTGGAGCTACTCCATAGGGGGAGAAGCTAATTGCAGATTGGTGAAGTATGGATGAGAACTAGAATGGTTTACCTTCATTTTGGCATTGTTGTCAAAGGGGGAGAAGAACTATATATGATTAATAGCCAGTTACTAGTTGAAGATATGGAGATACAGTTGAAGGATAGAATATGATTGGAAAATGTAAACCAAGATTCCTATACCTGTGTATGTGCTCTACTCTGAATCATGACAATAAATTGGTATTGATATTTGTATTGCCATCAATGCCAAAGGGGGAGAATGTTGGCATTGCATGAAGATTGCATTGATGAAGTATAGTGTTGGCATTGATGTCAATAGTAACTTGTAATGAAGATGTATTGCAAACCAGTAATGATGCAGTAAAGCAATCGGTAGTAAAGCAGTGAAGGGAACCGGTATTATTATTGAAGCAGAGCTCAACTCCTAACCCTAACTCGTAGAGAAGTAGACACTATTCGATGAAGTTTGTAGAATCAATTGTGATGATCTATGACCGAATGGTGATCGAAGATGAAGATGCCACGTATGCATGATGTACGTTATGAGTTTCAAAGTGGATTTGGTGCATAGAGATATCTATTTATCTTGGGAAAGATCAAATGCATAGCATGAAGTGAAAAATGTGTGATGAGCTATAGGATCCAATGTGCGGTGATCCAGGAGCAGTTGAAGTTGTCTAGAACAATGTGTAGTTGATTGCTATGTAATCTAACGGTCAAGATTGAATTGACATGTTTGTAATCTTTTTGAGATCTATAGGTTTTGTGTTGCGTTACCGACCTATTGTATTTTCTTATAAGGTCGATGAGTTGTTTTGAAATTGTGTTGGCAAATTTGGTTAAGTGTGATTGTTGCCGAACTAGAAGGTGTGTGTGTAGAATGTTGTGAAGGCAGATAGGAGAGATAAAGGATCTGATTAAGCAAGGTAGTGCTATTTCCATATCAGCAAAGAACCTGTTGTTCTCTAACCATTACAACAGTTAAATCCCCTAACCGGGTAAGCTTTAAAAGGCTTAGTATTGCTGAAATCCTCTAACCCAACAATCCATTAGATTGGATTTGAAATCCTCCTCTGAGGTTACCTTTAATAGGATATTGTAGTTAATCCCTTAACCAGGTGGTCCTTAACTGGATCTGTTCTTAACAGGACATTATTATAAAAAATTCTAACAAGGCTTGGCTCCTAACAGGGCGAACTTCAGAAGAGTTCAGAATACTTGTGTGTATTCATCCCCAATGTGGTTTTTCCCATTTGGGTTTCCACCAAAAAAATCATTGTGTCAAGTGGTGAATGATTTTGTGGATGTGTTTTTGATATGGTTGATATGAATGACTGGTAAATCAACTTAGATATATTTAGATGGCCAGAAAAGATCTGAAATGAGTTATTATTGGTAATAAGTGAAGTGGTTTAATGTTTTAGTTAAATGGTATTTGAGTATCGGATCTGTTGCATTGTATCATTAATATTTTTGGCTAACCGATAAAGTTCGATAGTGTAGTTGCAGTTTTTGATATAAAGACAAAACTGGTTAAGTTTAGTGATTTGATTTTGAGTTGAAAGTTTCTTTGGTGAAAGTTTAGTTTATTTTCTATTTACTGATTCACCCCCGTCTCAGTAGTTAATTGGATCCTTATAGTTTCATCATATTATCAGATTATGTGTTGCATTGATGTTTTCCATTGATGTCAACACTAGTTATTTTGCTTTCTACCGACTTCCGATAGAGTGGTTGGATGATCATGTTGATATGGAGATTTGTCTCCAGTTTTGGTCTGACTGTTGGAATTGGTTTGGATTTGTTATTCATGTGTTCTCGATGTGTATCACATTTACTTGGTTCAAGATTTGATGATGTGGATGCTATCATATGTTCTAGTAAGCCTTTTGGTTAATGGAAATGTTTTTACCAACAACGCTTTGATGAAGATCTTTTGGTGAATCTGATAAGTGGTGTTGGTGTGCCTTCTAGAAGGTTATCAAGATGCTGATGGTTATCATGTTCATGTTATATTTGTTTGTGGTGTCTCATCTATCTTATGGCAACCTATTTTGGGTCCAGTGTTATTATTTTAGGTTATGGACCGGTTTATGTAACGTGTTGGTTGATGATCCCGATGCGTCACCGGTTGGATTTATTGTTTGGTTTATATTATTTCAGTCTTAGGCTAACTTGGTTTATCATTGGTTTGTGGGATTATTTAAAAGATCTATTGTATTATCTTTTAGGTGGTTGACCTAATTGTTTAGGTCTCAGGATGGTATGAATATGATGTAAGATCTCTTTGTAGATCATGGGATTAAGGTTATGTGATTATCTGTGCGGGAATAAACTTATAATCATATGCAGAGGTTTTGGTTGATAATAGGTGATTAAATTGGGTTTGTGAAAGAGGTTTAAGACCTTTGGTATTGAGCTTAACTGGAACTATACTCAGGCATAGGAGATGTTATTCTTGTAGTTCATTCATCTTTCCAGATTGTAGTATGGATTTATTTTGTAGTTAGTGAGGCTTCTTTTATGATGAGCAGTGCACTCTAGGCTATTGGCCTTCCTACATGTGTAGGCCCCTCTTATTATAATCACATACTTGCTGCAAAAGTATTATCTAACTATGGGTAGGCTTCCCATTGTGGTTTTTCCATTTACCGGGTTTTCCACATACCAATCATGGTGTTATGTGTTATGGATGGTTGATAATTGTTTTGTTATTTATGTTTATGCTTAATTGTTATATCTTTGATTCCGGTAAAAGGTTTTGTGTGCTTAAAGTTATATAATCTATTGACAATTGATTCACTCCCCCCCTCTTAGTTGTCCATCGATTATCCTAACAATTGGTATCAAAGCTTGGTCCTCTCTGCAGAAGCTTAATCGCTTGAGGAAGATCCTATGGCAACTAATAGTTCAACTGCATCTATTTTCCAGAGAGAAACCCCAAAGCTTGATTTGACAAATTATGGGGTATCGAAGATTCAAATGGAAATTCATTTGATATGTATTGGGAAATAGATTTGGGAGGTCACAAAGAAAGGCTATACTCCTCATAATCCAGCATCTAGCAATCCTCCTCTGAAAACTTTGGATAAGGACATTGAGAATGATTGTAGAGCTAGAGAAGCACTCTTAAGTGCACTTTCTGATCAGCAAATTATGAGATTAACTAACCAATCATCTGTGAAGGCTAAATGGGATAAGTTGGAGGCTCTAAATGAAGGTGACCCTACTATTAAAATTGCTAAACTTGATGGTTACTAGGTAAGGTATGAGAATCTAAAGATGGAAGAAGATGAAAGGATCACTACTTTTATGGCAAGAGTTAATGAAATCATTTTGGCAATTCAATATTGTGGTGAATATATGAGCAAAGAAGAGATTGTTTCTAAAGTATGTTGGATACAATGGATCATTGAGAGGGGGGTGAATCAGTGATTTAAATAATTTTTACTTAATCAGAGCTATACCGGTTAGATAGGAAACAAACAAAATGCAAACCGGTTACTAAAACAATGCAGACAAGGTGTGCAGGAGAAATAACTAAAAGGTTAATACTTCACGCACATGAATATGCAACACATAACACCATATGCATGAGGAAAACCCAATGTGGGAAAAACCTTAGTGAGAATAGCTACTGGAGATCTTCTGCTCCAATCCAGTCTCACAATCAAAAGATCTGAATACAAATTTTAGAGCACCAACCCCTGATTTATGAGCACCAACTCAAAGGAGCACCAACCCCTACATAATTTATAGGCTACAACCTAAAGGATATACAACCCCTGCACTAAGCACCCACTTAGTGAAAAAAATATTAGAACTCAGTTATACAAATGAGATCCTTGTTGCCAAAAGAGTTTTGCAACCTTACAATATTCTGCTCTGTCGGTTTCAACCTTACCAGTCTGTGTTTCCTCCACACACTCTACAACTTTACTTTGTTGTTGATTCTAACTTTGCTAAGTCCCCTCTCACAATGTCTTTCCAATTCAACTCACACTGATCACTCTTTATCAGATGTTTCTTCCTTCATATTTTTACCTTTGCATCCTATGCTAACTTTGCTGGTTTGTTCCTTACACTAGTTTACCCTGCTTCTCCTTACTGGTACAGTCTTCACTCATAAACACTTCAAGTGTTTTACTCTTTGGCTCCTCGACATCAATTTCAGACTACCCTTCACTCTTCAATAGCAAAACTATATGTCTTGGGTCACCATATTTAAACTGAAGCTTTCCTGCCCAAAACCATTTCAAATAGAGGGTGGTTAGGTTTTTCTTCTACCAACCAAATCTGTTACAAATTTGATTCAATCTATCTTAAATCACACACCTTCTTTAGGGAGATGCATCTATACACATTTTTATTCATCCAATGTATTTTTTCTAAAAATAGAAAACTTTGTTGGAAATGTGCCTCTAATTCACTTGACATGTTCGGGTTGATTGAGCTAGCCTATACTGATGGAACAACAGAGTGTTACCTTCTTGGTGGTAGAACACCTTCTGATCGATATGACTTACACTGATGTATCATCTTCCATCAAAGCTCAGAGGAGTAGGTTTGATGTTATTTTGATGACCTGACGAAGTTGACTTTGGTCATCAGGATAACTTTGACTTTTGGGATGACTATATGAGAGTTGTGTCGATGATCCGATGGAGCTACCTTTGGCATTTGGGTTGATATCGGCTATCAGGTTGATGTGTTCAAGGCTACATCGACATCTCAATGAGTCTACTCTGTTTTGTCTCAAAGTGCTTTGCTTATCAGCATAGTAGTTCTGAGTGTGTTCTGGTGACCCGATGAGACCACCTTAGGTTATTAGGATAACAATGCATGTTCGGGGTAACATCTCAAGGTTGGTTCCGATGGGCTGATGAGGTGCACTCTTGGCCATCAGAGAACAGGATAACTTATCAAGGTTGGTTCTGATGGGTTGATGAGGTATGCTCTTGGCTATCAGAGATTAGGATAACTTCTCAAGGTTGGTGTCGATGTCCCGATGAGGTCCACTCTTGGTTATTGGAGATCGGGGTAACATTTTACATGCTTTACCGATGACTTGAAGGAGTCACCTTCAGTGATCGGGTATCATCAGGTGATTGGCTCTATCATTTGAGAGCTATACTGATGATCGATGGGGCAGAGGTAGACTGCGGGTGTGCGATCCAACCAAGGTCCAAAAAAGGTGAACACTTGGATACTGAAGATAGTCCCATCGGTATATATGAATATGAACTGACCCAATTTCCTAATGCATGTGGGATAATTGGTTTTCCTGGATTACAGACTGACAAAGACAATTCAACTTCCCAACCATCTCAGGCAAATGTAATGGCCGACCAGTTTGGTTTTTGAAGCCGAATGTAAACCAAATGAATGTTACGAACCATGAAAGCTATTGAGAAATCTGAAATTGTAGTGTGATTTGAGTGTTGTATGTTACATCTGGACTGATTGATTGAAAGAGTGAAAGGAAGTCTGCAGAATGAGCTTTATTGTATTTGACATATTGATAATAAAGTTATTTTCTATTGGTGGTGGGTTTTTCTCTCAAAAGGGTTTTCCCACGTTAACTTTGTGTGTTCTATCTTTATGTTGTTTAATTGTGTATGCTCATGCTTGTGCCATATTCTGTAAAAAGGAATAAATTTGTAAACACTAGTCTGTTTTCCCCTATGAATTAACATTAGGGAAGTGAATATCCACACTTGCTTTCCTTACAAACTTTACCCTACTTTAGGGCCTTGATCTTTGTCGACCTCATTTCATCCAGCTATTTCTTAACTGAAGGTCAATCTACAATCGAATTTTGTGCCTCGATCACCATGCCAACAACTACCTGATCATTCTTTGTCATCCATTCTCTCTCGAGCTACAACAATCAGATAATATCTCATGATTTGTGGATTTATCATTTAATGACTACCAACTACACGGTCAACCATGTCGATGATCATTTTATCAACCTCTTCATGTTTTCCACCTCATCTCCCCATGGCATACATCAACACACATTCATCTCACCAACACAAGGTCGGTTTAAACTTGAACATCCAACAAAATCATACCGGTACAAGCCATTACTAGTGAGACCTTCTCCTTCTGCTAACCGATAGTGCACACTATACCGGTAGCACATCTTCACCTATGGTGGTTTGTGATCTCTTTGTCACTTTACCTCTTTATCACAAACATTATCACAAGAAAGACAACCAACCTTTCTACCGGTTTATGCCTCACTAGTTAATACTCAAGCATGCCAACTCACTTCTTCATCTCGACTCGTACTGGTGGTATAATCTATTAACACATATCTGCATATCACCTCTTACCGGTGATGTTACTGATAGTCTCAATACCTACTTGTCTTCTACCATACCAGTTGACAAGCCTTCAAGTTAATCTTCCTTATGTCGGTTCAATCTCCTTCATACCGGTGACATATCTCTACCGATAGCCTGCAATGCCGGTGGACATTAATGACAACTTAATGCCAACAATCTCCCCCTTTGGCATTGATGTCAACATTGTCTGTTTTGGTTTTTCTCCCCCTTTGATAGCAATGGAAAAGGGAACTTTAGTCTGACACCAAACATACTACCAAAGTCTAACCATAATCTCTCCCTTGTCTTCAACCGGTAGGACAAATTCTCCCCATGTGTCCATGCTTCATGATTCAAGAGTCATAAGATAGTAACAATGGTTTACTCCCCCTAAATCATACATCTTTCTATGCACTTAAGTTCTACCAGATGGTGGGACAACTCCCATATTTTGTCTCAAGTACTCAAATGGGCCCAAAGGAAGTGGCTTGGTAAATATGTCGGCAATATTCTCACCAGTTGCAACATATTCAACTATTACCTTCTTGTCTGCTACCTTCTCCCTCAAGAAGTGATACTTGATTGCAATGTGTTTTTTTCTTGAGTGAATTACTAGATTCTTGGAGATGTTGATTGCACTTTAGTTATCACACCAGACTAGAATAGGTTATGGTATCTCCCCCTATATGTCCTTCAGTGTCTACTTCATCCACAATACCTATGAACAACATTTAGCATCTGCTATATACTCCGCCTTAGCAGTAGATAATGACAATGAATCTTACTTCTTGATGTGCCATGATACTAACTGGTCTCCTAATTAGAAAGCACCTCCACTTGTGCTTTTCCGGTCATCAACACTTCTTGTCCAATATGCATCAGTATAAGCTTGCAAAGAGAAGTCTCTCTTCTTTGGATACCACTGGCCATAGCTGATAGTTCCTTGCAGATAACTAAAGATCCTTCTGACTGCATTTAGGTGAGACTATTTAGGAGTAGCTTGGAATCTTTCTACCATGCACATAGCTTGTACAATATCCAGTCTAGATGTTAAATATAACAGATTACCAATCATAGACCTATACAGTGTTTGTTCAACTTCCGGTGACTCATCTAGTCTTCTCAACCTACAACCGGTAATCATGAGAGTACTTACCAGTTTGGTGTCCTCCATTTGAAATTTCTTCAACATGTCTTTAACATACTTGGTTTGTGAGATGAAAATTCCCTCTCCTACTGGGAGATCTGCAAACCAAGAAAATAGGACAACTCACCCAGCATGGAAATCTCAAATTCTATCTTCATCTGATCTATAAATTATTTTCACATGATGTCCTTGTCTCCACCAAAGATAATATCATCGACATATACAACAACTATAATCATGTGATCTCCATTTACCTTGACACACAAGTTATTTTCTGCATTCCCTTTCTGGGATCCTTGCTCCTTCAAGTATTTGTCCAACTAGGAATACCATGCTCTAGGAGCCTGCTTCAATCCATACAAGGCTTTCTTCAACCGGCATATAAAAATTTCATCGTCATGTAAAAGATAACTCTCTTGTTGTTCCATATACACCTCTTCTTCAAGGTTAGCATTCAAAAATGCAGATTTGATGTCCATTTGGTAGACCTTGTAACCTTTATAGGAGAGAAATCTAAAAACATTATTATTGCCTCTAACCTAGCAATCAGTGCAAGGGTTTCTTCAAAGTCAATACCTTCCACTTGAGCATACCCCTTGCAAACTAACCTTGCTTTATGTCGGATTATCTTAACTTCTTCATTCATCTTATTCCGGTAGACCCACTTGGTACCTATGACATTCTTGTCTTCCGGTTTGGGAACAAGTTCCCAAGTTTGATTCTTCTCAATTTGTGTCAACTCTTCATCTATGGCATTTACACATTTCTCATTTTTGTTAGCTTCACCAAAAGTTTTGGGTTCAATTTCTGTCATGAGGCAGAAATTTACCTACTCATCATTTCGGGCTAGTCTTCTTCTAGTTTGCATGTCTTCATTCCTATCTCCTATGATTTGTTCTTTCGGATGATTCTTCTACACATACCGATTGGGGATCTTGTTTGGTGCATCTTCTAATAGTCCATTGTTAGATTGATCTTCATATTCAACATATGAATCATCAATGTAATGTGCCGGTGTAGATTTTCCTCTATGTGAGTCTTCATCTATTCTCACATTTATACTCTCAACCACCTTTATCAATCTCTTGTTGTAGCATCTATAGGATTTACTGTTGATTTAGTATCCCAAGAAGATTCCTTCATCACTCTGGGAATCTGTACTTCCTAATCCATCAACATCTCTCTTGATGAAACACTTACTTCCAAATACTCTGAAGTGCTTGAGTGATGGTTTCCTTTCATACCATAACTCATAAGGTGTCATTCTACCGTTCAATCTTAACTATACCCAGTTTAATGTGTAGACTGCAGTATGAACTGCTTCCTTCTAGTGTATATTCGGTATGTTGGCCTCATTCAACATTGTCCTAGCCATCTCCTTCACTGTCCTATATTTCCTCTCAACCACCCCATTTTCTTGAGGTATCCTTGCAGCTGAATACTATCTTCGGATTCCATGTTTCTCATAGTAGTCAATAAACTCATTGGAAGATAATTCTCCACCCCGGTCTGATCTTAAGCATTTTACCCGGTACCCACTTTCATTTTCTACCATCTTCCTAAAACTCTTGAATCTCTCAAATGCTTGTGACTTATCATGTAGGAAGGTTACCCTAGTTATTCTTGAGTAATCATCTATGAGCAACATGAAATACCTTTCATCGACCAAAGCTCTTGTCCTTATTGGCCCAGATAAGTCTATATGTATCAAATCCAAAGGTCTTGAGGTGTTATATTCCTTTGTTTTAAAGATGACATTTGCTTGCTTACCTCTGACACACTCATCACATAATGTGCTTGCCGGTTTTATAATCTAAGGTATGTTTCTCACACACCGGTTCCTGCTTGTCTTAACCAGATTATCAAAGTTCACATGGCCTAGTCTTTGGTGCCACAACCAACTTTCATCAACCTATCCAATCATGCATTGGGACTCATAGCATTCCTTTAGATTATAGACATTACCATCTGTCCTCTTTCCTTCTACCACAACTTGACTGGTACTTTGTTTTCTTATTTGACAACCAATAGAGTCAAATGTAAACTTGTACCCTTTGTCACACATCTGACTTACACTTAGCAAGTTATGATTTAGTCCTTCCACATAGTACACATCATGAGCCTTGAGCTTGCCATCAATACTTAGTGTACCTTGACCTTTGATCTTGATGGAGGAGTTGTCACCAAACCGGACTGAACCACCATTCCAATCATCAAGCTTGATAAACTTTTTCTTATCTCCGGTCATGTGATTTGAGCAACCACTATCAACTACCCATAGATTCCTCCTTTCAGCATGTAGAGCAGTCTATACAATCAGGCTGGACTATGTCTTGTTCTTCTCCTTCTCTACCCAACCCTTTTTCTCTTCTTTTTTTTCCTCTTCTATCACTTTGTGTTCTGGTTTTGTTTCTAACTTCTCATCTGGTACTATTTTATTTTGCTTGTGAGTTCTCAGCCTACTATACCTTTCTATGTGACCAAAACTTTGACACTTATAACATTTAACATTAGCACATTAAGATGTGCTCAAGGCATTCTTGTAGGACGTTTGCATTTTACTTCTACATTCATAACCCTTGTGACCAAACTCATTTCAATTATAACATATGACATTTGTACTTTTTAATGCAGCAAATGAGTTTCTACTCTCAAAACTAGGATTTAATTTCATCTTCCTACAATCTGCAATTTTATTACCAAATTTATTACACCGATGATAATAACCATGGATATTTGGAACATATTGATTAGGTTGTCTTTAGCCTGCAAATGACTACCTCACTCGAGGTCTTCCTTTCATGATGCTAACTCTAGTGAATCCTTCATGATCAACAATTGAATTTCTCCTTGGATGTGGATGTCGCTACATTGAGTATGGTCTCCGGTTCATTGATTGAATATGCTGGTTTGTGTGGTGGTTTCTAGAAGCATCTGCATATGTCTTCTTGCTAGTATCCTTGCTTACTGTGAATATCTTCTTCTCTTCACCTTCATTTGAAGAAGTAAATTGTACTTCCTTACATGATGTGTCTTTTTTGTTTGAACTTTGACCTTCTTGAAAACCTAAGCCACTGATATCTTTAGATTGCTTCTGTTTGCTCAACATCTTGTCGACGGCTTTGGTGTTGCCTTCATATTTGCTTCTCACTTTTATTTCTTCCTGACTTTTCTCTAATTCCTTCCAGGGTTTCACTATTTCTGCTTCCATATTTTGATGCTCCTTTTCCTTTTCACTCAGATTGGTACTAGTAACTTAACGGATCCTCTTGGCCTCTTTCAACTGAAGTTTTAGATCTGCAATTGTTCTCTTGGATTGTTCAAAAGGTTCTTCCAACATTTCTTGTTCTTCAGCTACAACCTTTTTCACCTTATTCAGATCTCTTCTTGTTTTCTTTAGCTCTTCCAAGGTGTTGATGAGCTCTACTTCAAGATCTACTTCTCCTTCTTGCTCTTCCTCTTCTCCTTCTTCAAGTACCAAAACCTCTTGAGCCATAAAAAGGTTTGCTCTGACTTCATCTTCACTGCAACAGTCATTTGAGGTACTCTCCTCATCTGTGGTATCATTTTCATGTATGTAAAGACTTCTCTACTTCTAGTAGCCTCTTCTACCATGCTGGTGGACATTCTTCTTTTTGTCCTTACCATATGATCTGCTACCACTTTATTGATCATCTTCATTCTTATCACCATAGGGACATTTAGTAGCGAAATGTCCAATCTTTCCACAGTTGAAACATTTCAAAGGCAGCTTCCCTTTGTATTTGCTTGAACCCGTCTTGAGTCTTCTGACAAAGTTTGCCATGATTTTATCAAAGACTTCACTGGTTGCATCATGAGAAGACTCTTCTTTTCCTTTTCTTGATGTTTTGAATGCATCTTCTTTCTTCACAACCTCAGTACTGACAATCCTCATCTCATAAGCAGTTAGGGAGCCATACAACTCATCCATTCTAAAGACTTTAAGATCTTTTGCTTCTTCTATTTCTAAGACCTTTGTATCATACTTAGATGTAAGAGATCTAAGTACTTTCTTCACTACCACCTCATCTTTTATTTCTTCTCCAATCCCTCTAATGGTGTTTGACTTTTTTCCATCAATCCTTTGGAGATAGTCAACAATCTTCTCTTCATCTCTCATATTCAAACCCTCAAGTTTTTCTCTCAATGTTTGTAACTTGGCTTCCTTGACTTTAGCATCACCTTAAAATATCTTCTACAACTTATCCCAAGTTCCTTTGGTAGAGGAGTAGTGCATGACTTTAAAAAACTCATTATCATATAACCCACTAAGAATGGAATTCTTAGCTTTAACATTGTTCTCATATTCCTTCTTAGCATCTAGATCAGTAGGGAGATTATTAGGGACTATATACCCATTCAAAACCAAAATCCATACATCAAAACCTAGAGAGGACAAATAGATTTCCATTCTTATAGTCCAAAAAGCATAGTTGACACCATCAAACATAGGGGATTTTGAGGAGATAGATTCATTTCTTGCCATTGTGAACACTTAACATAATCTACCCAAGCTAGAGAATTATTTGAAAAAAAGGGTACCTACGCTCTGATACCAATTGTTGGACACAATGGATCACTAAGAGGGGGGTGAACTAGTGATTTAAACAAATTTCACTTAATCAGAGCTATACCGGTTAGATATGAAACAGGCAAAATGCAAACCGGTTACCAAAACAATGCAGAAAAGGTGTGCAGGAGAAATAACTTAAAGGTTAATACTTCACACACATGAATATGCAACACATAACACCAGATGTATGAGGAAAACCCAATGTGGGAGAAACCTCGGTGAGAATAGCTGCTGGAGATCTTCTGCTCCAATCCAGCCTCATAATGAAAAGATTTGAATACAAATTTTAGGGCACCAACCCCTGATTTATGAGCACCAAATCAAAGGAGCACCAACCCCTACACAAATTATAGGCTACAACCTAAAGGAGCTACAACTCATGCACTAAGAACCTAGTAAGTGAAAACAATATTAAAACCCAGTTATACAAATGAGAAAGGAGTTTTGTAACCTTACAATATTCAGCTCTATCAGTTTCAACCTTACCAGTTCGTGTTTCCTCCACACACTCTTCAAATTTTCTTTGTTGTTGATTCTAACTTTGCTAAGTCCCCTCTCACAATGTCTCTCCAATTCAACTCACACTGATCACTCTTTATCAGATGTTGCTTCCTTCAGATTTTCACCTCTGTATCCTATGCTAACTCTATCAGTTTGTTCCTTACATCAGTTTACCCTGCTTCTCCTTACTGGTACAGTCTTCACTATAAACACTTCAAGTGTTTTACTCTTCGGCTCCCAGACAACAATTTCACACTACCTTTTACTCTTTAGCAGTGCACTATATGTCTTGGGTCACCATATTTAAATTGAAGCTTTCCCGCCCAAAACCAATTCAAATAGAGGGTGGTTAGGTTCTTCTTCTATTGACCAAATTTGTAACAAATCTGATTCAATCTATCTTGGATTGCACACCTACTTTGGGGAGCTGCATCTATACACATTTTTATTCATCCAATGTATGTTTTCTAAAAATATCAAACTTTACCTTGCTTTATGGCCTTGATATTTTTTGACCTCATTTCATCCAGCTGTTTCTTAACTGAAGGTCAATCTGCAATCAAATTTCGTGCCTCGATCACCATGCCAACAACTACTTGATCATTCTTTGTCGTCCATTCTTCCTCAAGCTACAATGGTTAGATAATATCCCATGATTTATGGATTTATCATTTAATGACTACCAATTGCACGGTCAGCCATGTTGATGATCATTTTATCAACCTCTACATGTTTTCCACCTCATCTCCCCATGGCATACATCGACATACATTCATCTTATCGACACAAGGTCAGTTTAAACTTAAACATCCAAAAAAACATACCAGCACAAGCCCTTACCTGTGAGACCTTCTCCTTCTGCTAACTGGTAGTGCACACTATACCGGTAGCACATTTTTACCTCCGGTGGTTTGTGATCTCTTTGTCACTCTGCTTCTTTATCACAAACATTATCACAAGAAAGACAACCAACCTTTCTACCAGTTTATGCCTTACCGGTTAATACTCAAGCATGGCAACTCACTTCTGCATCTTGCCTCATATCGATGGTATCATCTATTAACACATATATTCATGTCACCTCTCACCGGTGATTTTACTAATAGTCTCAATAACTACTTGTCTTCCACCATACTGGTTGACAAGCCTTCAAGTTAATCTTCCTTATGTCAGTTCAGTCTTCTTCATACCGGTGACATATCTCTACCGGTTGGCATCAATGACAACTCAATGCCAACAAAGTATTGAGAGCTTTGCTACTAACTTACAAGATGAAGGATACTATAATTAATGAGCTAAGAATAATGGCTAACACTTCTATTAATAGGGATAATTTGGTTGGAAAATTATCTTCTTTTGAGCTTGAATAATTTGGTCCTCAAGTAACTGCAAAAACTGAATCTGCTTTTCACACATCTGCATCATCAATTGACAAGAGTTATTGGAAAGCTTTATATGCGAAGGAACTGGAATAAATGAAGAAAGAAGATGATGAGTTTGAGCAAATTGAAGCCCTATTTGCTATAAGAGTTCCTAAAGGTCCGACATGAAGTAAGTATGAAGAAAAATCACCTTTTAAATGTTTTGCATGTAATAAGATAGGTCATTTTGCATCTAGATGTCTTGAAAGGAATTTAAGATTTGAAGAGAAAGCTAGAAGATCTTTTAGGGCTAACCATGATTATCAGAACAAGCATAAGTACAGGAGAAACAAAGATAAATCATGTTACTATGTAGATGAGGAAGGTGTGACTAATTCTGATGAGGAACCAACACAAGATTCAGCTAGTAGATCTGGCAGTGGAAATGAATGGGTGTTTTTGGCTATCAATGAAGATGCTCTGACACCTCTCATTCAAAATGAGGAAAAGGCCCTTGCTACTAAAATTGAAGACCAGGATGAATGGGTGATAGACAGTGGATGTTGACATCATATGACTAGAGATAAAATGAAATTTTTATCTTTGTAAGAATTTGATGATGGACTAGTTAGATTTGGAGATGACAAAGCATGTATGATCAGAGGAAGAGGAACTATATCATTGGATGGTAAGCATAACACTAATAATGTTTATTATGTTAAAGGTTTAAGGCATAATATTTTGAGTGTAGGATAGTTGGTGGATAAGGGATTTCAATTACAATTCAAGGATGGAAAATGCAAAATCATTAATAGATCTGGTTTGGAGATTGCAACCGGTATACAGACTAAAGGTAACATCTTTCATTTGAACTTTGGTGAAAAGACATGTTTAATTGCACAAGTTGGTGAGAGTTGGCTATGGCATAATAGGTTGTGTCATGTGAATTTTAATTGCGTTGTAAAGATCAGTTCAACTAAGGTTGTTAGAGATATACCTAAGATTGTGAATCCTTATAATCTGGTATGTAAGGAATGTCAAATGGGAAAGAAAGTTAGAACTTATTTAAAGAGTACACAAGACAAATCTAATGATGTTCTTGATCTTATTCACACTGATTTTTGTGGTCTTGCTAGAATAAAAATTTTTTCAAGGTGAGAGATATTTTATGCTAATCATTTATGACTATTCTAGAATGACGTGGGATAATTTTCTATTGGAGAGAAGCTTTGAGCATGACAGTATACACATTTAATAGAGTTCATATCAAAGGAGAGACCTGGAAGACACCTTAAGAGTTATGGTTTGGTCATGTAGTGTCATAAATTGTGACCCTAACAATTTTTAATTGTATTAGGGTCCTCACGCACATGAGTTTAATTCTCTATCCTGATTGGAGACCAAATATTGCTCAGCCCTAAGAAATAGCTTCTTCCTTGGCCTCTACATCACCCCATCCACACTTTATCCTAGAGAAAGGTGTAGGATAGGGGCATGGAGCCATTGTCCCCCCTTGAATAGGGGCATGACGCCCCTGTCCCTGCCTTATTTTTGGGCAAGATCCTTCCTAGGGTTGCATTGTTGGTTGTGAATTGGGCAAGAAACTCCCCTGATGTCGGCCCGTGACAAAAATCAAATCCACTAACATGTATTTAAGGGGAATCCATCCTCTCATTGAAGGAAAGATAAGTTCAATAAGTTGGAAGGTGGAATTTTGATAAGGTCATGTTTCATAAGAGATCAAGCACTCAAGAGCATTCAAGCATTCAAGCATTCAAACATTCTTTTCCATCATTGAGCATTCTCAAGTCTCCCTTCAAGGCTAGGTGTTGCATTCAAGTCAAGGATTCAACCAGATAAAGAGGAAATTGATTTCAACACTCAATTACATACAAGAACTTCTATCAACATTGCTATCACAACCTCCCTTGAGGTGATTTATAATTCGGTCTTTAATTTACATCTACTTGCAAGTACTTTCTTTCATTACTTGGTTAATTCCAAAACTAAGGTTAGGCCTAAAGGAAAAGTCCCAATCCCTACCCATTTTCCTCTCTTTTCTATGTGTAGGTTGTAGGTGCATAGCTGTAATTTTGGATTCGAGCTCCATTTGCAGAGGCAGAAAAACCCTTTTCGTTTTGCAGATTTTTTGGAGGACCGTGTACATTCCTGCCACGTTCTAGGAAACTTTTCCTCAAATTCACAAGGTGACTTCATCTCGACATATTACTGCTAGATCCAGGTGCACAACTTCATCCCCTATTTTGATATCAAGTTATAATCAGTTCTTTGTCACTTTTGTATTACATAATTCAATCAATTCCTTTCCATTTCAAACAAGGAAGAGGGGATCAGCTTATCATTCCCAATTCATTTAGAATTCAATCTACCATCTTCGTGTGGAGAGATTGAATCTAGTGAATTATCCTCTCCTCTTCCTAATGTAACATGGTGAAAAGTGTTTGAAGGATAATCAATAGTGAGACTCTCCTCTCTCTCTGAGGGAAAGGGTAGTTTTCCTCTTGATCTATCATTCACCATTTTCCCACCATTACATTTTGGTGAACCCGACATCTTGCATGCTTTCCTTTGAACAAAATTGCATATTTTTCATTTACAAGTTTCAAATTTCTGCAAACTTAGTGGTTAAATCATTAAAAACTCTAGTTTTTAATTAAAATTGAACTTGTGATTTGTAAAAATTGCTTGTGGTTATCTTAGATCTGAAAATTGTTTTGTTTGTCAAATTCAATTTCCTCATCTTGTTGAATTTGCAATTAAAATTTACAAAATTAAGAGGTTACTTGTTAAAACCCTAATTTTCAAAAATCACATTGAACTTGTGCAAAATTTGATTTCAATTTAATTTTCAGATTTCTGATTGTTCTCATATTTGTCTTCAATCCTACAATTCAAATTTTGAAATTAAGTGGTTAAGTCATAAAACCCTAATTTCCAAATTTAATTGGATTTTGTGCAAATTTCACATCAATTTCAATCCAATTCAGATTTATAACCATTTTCCAAGGTGTCCCTATCCATTAGGTTTGACCTTTTTCAAAATTGTAATTCAATTCCTGTTTTTCTTCAAAACCCTAATAGGGTCCTATCTTTACATTTGCGCCTTCATTTCACCCATCTAGAGATCGTAAAATTCACCAATTTTTTGGGGTTAGCTTTAAAATCATTGTAATATCCATCCCTGAAAAATTTCAAAAAAAGTTGGTCGGACCATGCGCATTACCAGCATGGTCCTTAGCTTTTTTCCCGAAATTTCAGGGGACTGTTATGACTTATTTACTAGCCTAAATCCAGAAGATTGGCTGATTTTATCGATTTTTGATCCCTCTAGAATTGGAAATACCTTCAAAATTCAACATTTCAACTTTCAAGATTTTTTTTTAAATTAAGAGGTTAATTATAGTCAGCCCTGATTTTAAAAAATTCTGATTTTAAAATTAGGTGGCATTCCCTTGGCCCTAATTTTAAAATTTCAATTTCTTTTCATTTTTGGAAATTGCGTCATCCCCTTTGTTCAAAAAAGTTCAAATTGTGTAATCATTATTTTCTTAAATTTTGCATTACTCAATTTTGTAAGCTTTGTTCCAAAAATTAAAATTCAAAATTTCCCTCTAGTGCATGAGTTTTACCACTATTAGTCCTACATATCCTATCCTCGTTAGATGAAGCATTAGAATTAAGGCTTCCCAAGCTTTAATTACCGAGGAGATGGAGCCTAATTTGGGTGACTTCTTTAATGAGAATCATGATAATTATTCCCATCCTAATAATGTGCCTATTCACCCCATTAATGAATCTCATGATGAAGAATAAGCTTTAACTAGGGTTTCTTTAGATCAACTTTCCACATTAGACAATCAATTTGATAACTTTCAACAATGGATGTCCCAATAATACCCTAATAGTGAAGCTCTTCCATTAATTGAAGGCCTTAAGCGTATGATTCAAAGTGATAAGAATGGAATTGATATATTGTGTGGCATTGCACATATTATTGATTCTAATGTCATGCCTATCAAGAGTTGTGCCAAAACCCTAGGTTATTCACAACCTTCAATACAAGTCAATTCTTCAATTCCTTTGACTACTCCTATGTTGAGTATTCCTACTTTCCCATCCAACACCATAGCTACTTCAACTCAACATGTCATCCCTACAACCATTGGTCATGAGGGAAATCCCTCTTCTTCATTTAACCCTCCATCTTTACCCATGTCTTCCATCAGTGTTCATATTATTCCTCAACCAATCAGTGTGACACAAGGGGGCAACTCCTTTGAAACTTTATTCCTCCTTTAAGTGTCCCTTTTCCTACCCAATCATCACCCATGCCTACTTATCATAATGTCCCAACACCTTATTCTTAGCCCATGCCTTCTTTCAATAACATCACACCAGCTTCTTAATCAACTATGTCTAACATCTATCCTTCTACTGAAATGACAATTAACAATCTTGCTCAAACCGTGTCTTCCTTACAACAATAAAATGCTTCTATGAGTCAATCCAGGTTTAGTTTGCCCACCTTTGATGTTGCGAGCCCACTTTCTCTTGATATTATTATATCCGTACCACCTAAACATGTTGAGATCCCTCAATTGGAACTCTATAATGGAAAAGGTGATCCTCTTATGCATGTCAAAACATTTCAAACCTTGTGTACTGATTTTGCTTATGATTAAAGATTGCTTGCCAAATTGTTTACAAGAATACTAAGAGATAAGGCTTTACAATGATATTGCTCTTTGCCTTCTTATTCTATCACTTCTTTTCAACAATTGGGAAATTCTTTCATTCAACAATTTCAAAACAACATTGGCCCTAAAATCGCGTTGATTGATTTAATACTTTGTAAACAAGGTGTTAAATAAAAAGTGTCTGATTTCATTGGTAGATATAAGCATTTGTGTGCTCAAATATCTTTTCATGTACCTGATAATGATATTCAAATAATTTTCATTTCTAATTTACAAAAAGATATTAGGTAAAAGATTATTTTGTCTGAGTTTACTTCCTTTCCATAGTTGTGTGCAACACTCCACAATTATCAACTGGCTGTGAGTCAAATGGAGCAATCCACTCCTATGGCTCCAAGTGATAAGGGGGAGAGTGTTCAACAACCATTTGCGAAGTTCAAACCAATGAAAAGCTTCATCAAGTTCAATGATACAATCAACAACAACAATGTGAATGCTACAATAGGTGTGCCTTCTATTTCAAAAAAAATCCAAAGAGAAAGACAATTCACTCCTTTGAATGAATCTTTACATAGTATTATGTCTCACTTGTTGCACAGAAATGTTATCAAACTTCCTCCTATAAAAAAAATTGATCCTTCTAAACTTGCATCCCCTTATTTTGATAACAATTCTTTTTGTCAATTTCATCATAAACCTGGTCATGATACTCAGAAATGTTTTGCATTGAAAATTAAGAATCAAGACTTGATTGATAATAATACTATATCTATGGCAGATGTGTATGATAAAGGGAATAAATCAGTATCTCCTCCTAATCAAAATCTTAATATTTTCATTGATCCCTTTCCATCTCATACCTCTAATGTTATTGATATTGTGCCTAATTCTCTCTCTTCTGAAGAATTCACCACTATGGCTCCGAACTTGGTTAATATGTTAGAAACACAAGATTTGCCTAAGGGTCCTTATATCACATTTTACCCTAGAGAGACCATTAGAGCACCCGATGGCCCTTTATACATAGTTGTGAAGGTTAAGGATATCCCTTGCCATGGTACCTTGATTGATCCCTCTTGCATGGTTAATGTCATCACTAAAGAGTATCTTTTTACTTTACGATTGCATAAACCACTATATGAGGCTTCTAATGTGGTTGTGAAGTTATTTGATGGCTTATATTATCCTACCATTGGCTCTATCACCCTTCCTATTGAATTTCATGCTAAATCCATGGATGTTGACTTTGTTATCATACCATATTATGAGCAATTCCATGTGAAGTTGGGATATCCTTGGCTATCTTCCATGAAGGCTATTGCTTTTCCAATCCACAAGTGTCTCAAATTTCCTCACAATGGAAAAATCTTAACTTTGAACCATAGCTTATTTTGTGCATCTGAAAGAAGCCTTGCTGTTCCTATTGATTTCTTTTGGCCTACACAATTTCAATCTCTTCCATCAAGGAGAGATTCTCTTTTTCAATCTTATCAAAAATGGAAGAACAATGTGATCTTATCCTTAAGTCAACCTAGATCTCCAACACTTGACATTCCTATTATTCTTCAAGATAAGGTTCTTCCCCTCACGAATAGAACTAATCTCCCTCCTAAGGAAGATTGTCCACCTATACCTATGGATGTGACTTTACCTTCCCTTAAGGAGAACATCAATATTCCTCCTAAGGTTAGACCTATACCTCCTCCTTATGATGGACCTGGTCTCCTTCCTACACCTAATATTCCTCCTTTCTATGACGTAGTTCCACCTCCTTCCTCTTATCGAGAGAAGAGGCCCGCTTCTCCTCTTATTCAACCAAAAATACCTCAACCTAAAGTTTCAACTATCAAGGAGAGAAACATTCCTACTTTTTCAAGCATTCCTCCTCCTTCTCAGCCTTCCACTAAGACTCGATGAAATCCTTGTGTGAGAGAACATCGAAAAAGATGTTGTGTTCATGCTCATGAAGCTATTCCTTAAAATACTCAATCTCCTCAGACTCCAACAGTTGAAATGATTCCCTTTTCTCCTAAGCAAGATGTTCAACCAACATCTCCAAATCATAAGCTGCATAAAACATGTGATGGTTTTACTTCTATTCATGTTCTTTCTCCTCTTTCTCTAAACTTTGATCAAGAAATGGGTGAAAATGTTATTCATAAGGGAAATACAAATCCTAATGCTTCTGATAGTGAGTATGAATATGTTAATGTGGACAAGCATTTATCGGATGAGTTTTCGCAAACCCTAATCTTAGCTCCTAGAATCGAACAAAGTGACTTACCACATGAGCATAGTCCATGTTTGGATCTTGTGTTAGCTCCATCTGTTGTGATCGATGTCACTCCTCTCGCATTTTTCTCTCATTCCCGAATAGTGATCACCAAGATCGAGAGGTGGATGTCATGCTAGATTAGCAATATTAGCACTGTAGATCTTTCTCCCTCTCCTTTCTTTTGTGACCATTCTTCTATGTGTTTCCCTATTCTTCTATTGTTCCCTTAATGTCTACTTGGGGATGATGCAAAGCATTGAGATATTTTCTTTGTCTCTTTAATGTTGACTCAAAAGACATCCTCTCTTCCCTTTCTTCCAAGGTAGTGTCCTTCTTTGGGGAATGATTATTATTATATGCATATACATACATGATATACATGGGTTATCATACAACATACAAACCCCAAGGAAAGCGACACTACCTCATGTTTTGTGTTCATTATCCTTGGATTTATTCCTCGATTGTGTGATAAATCCTTGCGATTACATGTTCCCTTTCTTCTCTCTCTCTTGGGTGTATCCTACCTTAAAGAAATCACTCCCGATATGGCACGCACAATCGCTTTAATGTGGAGGCATACACTCCACTCATATTTTCCTTCTTGTGATACTTAGAATTACTTAGTGAACTTTGTTTTACTTTGTAATCTTTGGTATCCTTGCTTTCATGACTCATAGTGAAGGGAACTTTACTACTTGCAGTCATGGTTCTCCCCTTCTTGATCTTCCCTTTTACTTTGTAAATCGAAGTCATAAGATCCTAAGTCCACTAGGGGCTTGTCCTATTTTGCCTCATTGATGTGGTAAAAGTATTTCAATTGTGTTTCCTTTTACTTTATCGACACTATTGGCATACGCTTATACTCCTGCTAAAGTGGGGACTAAATCTAGTATCATGAAATTGTGACCCTAGCAATTTTAAATTGAATTAGGGTCCTCACACAAGTGAGTTTGAATCCTCTAGCCTGATCGGAGACCAGAGATTGCTCAGCCCTCAGAAATATTTTCTTTCTTGGCCTCTACATCACCCTGTCCACACTCTTCCCTGGAGAAAGGGGTAGGATAAGGGCGTGGTTCCAATGTCCCCCCTTGGACAGGGGCATGGCGCCCTTGTCATCCTAAGATAGGGGCGTGGTGCCCTTGTCCCTACCCTATTTTGGGGCAGGACCCTTCCTAGGGTTGCATTGTTGGTTGTGCATCGGGTGGGAAACTCCCTTGATGTTGACCCGTGATGAAAATCAAATCCACTAACATGTATTTAAGGGGAATTCGTCCTCATTTGAAAGAAATTTAAGTTCAATAATTTAGAAGGTGGAATTTTGATAAGGTCATGTTGCATAAGCAATCAAGCATTCAAGAGAACTCAAGCATTTTGAGGGTATGATGCAAGAATAAGGATCCGATCAAATATTGAGAGGGGGGTGGTGAATCAGTAGATAGAAAACTAATAATAACTTTCACCAATTTTAGAATCAACCTGGTGTAGGAGCACCTAGCTGAGTAAAACTCCCAATTTTTTTTAGTATTTAATGCTTTTATGTTTGTAAAGTCTTGTGTTAGGTTGTTTATGTTGTTTTAGGTTGTTTTGGGTCATTTTTAGTGGTTTTCATCTCTTTTTGGGCTCTAGAGATGAAGTTTTGCCTTTTAGGCCTTGAGTTGACAATTTTTGGCAAAAATGTGGAAAATTGCCAAAAAGGTCTCCTAATGTCTTCAAGAGAATTGAAACATGTTTGTTAAGTGTTTTTAAGAATGTCTAAGTTGTTTAGGCAAGTTGATAAGGCTAGGTTGTCAAAATTGTCATTTTCTTGCAAAATGAAGTTATTGAAGCCTCATGTCCATAATAGGGCTTTAAAACCAACTGGAGAAACTATATACGGCCTCCCTTTTCCTTGGAAAGGTTTGGTGATTGTACTTAAAAGAGAATCTTAATTGAAATCATGTTTTTTTGGCTTTTATGACTGTTTTTCCTTCCTTTTGAATAATAGTCCATACTGTAGTTGTGCAAATCCATACTGTACCTTCTTGGAAGTTGAAATTTTGATTTAATAAAGCTTCTCATGTAATTGTTTCATTGGTTTTTCATTTGCAAGGTGTTTGTACAAAAATATTTGTAAACTATGTACCTGCTGCCCTGCCAGGGGTTTGGAGTTGTAAAATGCATCAACTTGGTTGATCTAGGTCTAGTATCCCTCCAATGGTTTCTTCCAAGTTGATTCATGTGTATATAATGTACATATCTTTCATTTTGTGCCAGAGAAGTGTTTGGAAGATGCGATTGAGTGAATACTAGGCAAGTGTTTGACATTTGGCTAGTAGCATGAAGAAAACTCAAAGTTTGCACTCAAAAGTAATTTGGGTGAGAAAATGAATGTGACAGTGGTTTGGAAATTTGGCCAAGGGATTGGAGAAATCATGTTGGCTTGTTGGATTAGCTTGTTTTATCAAACATTCCTATTTTTGTAAACAAACAGTGAGTTCACTGTTTTGAGAATGGTATTTGTAAAATGCTCATTGGAACGCTTCCAAAAGCATCATCCATGCCTTGTAATTGAGAAGGCAATGTAATAGGAGTGACTCTAGTATTTTGTAAACCTCTTTGAGGTATTATACCTATACAAACTCTTCTTTATGCAGGTCTAAAGAGATGGCAGCAGTTGACTGGTAAAAGGCAAAAAAAGGACAGTGATAGGGGAAGTTTACTGTTTTCTCACTTGCTTGCCAAGTGTTTGGCATTTTGATTGTAGGGAAGAAATAGAGGAAGGTTCCTTATGATGTGGCAAAGGTCCTAAGCCATTGTGGAGGCTTGAAGAGTGGAGTTAGAGAGACTTTCCAAAATTACTTGCTCCAAACCCTACCAAACCCTCCAAATATGCCACAAAAGGTGGACAGTCCTAGATCTGCACAAACAGGGGGCTAAACCTTGAAAATATTCAAGCATAGACCTCCCTAACATCATCCAAAACAATTTTCTTGGTGGAAATGCACATCATTGGGCTAGGTGAGGAAAAAAAGGCCAATTAGGCTTCCACGGGCTAGTAGCCCTTTAGGACTGCATAACACACAATGATTGTTTTTGGTCAAAAGCATGAACCTGATGGAAAAGTGAAACTTGGGACTTAATAAACATAGTGAGAACAATCCTAAGCACTCAAAAAAGTGTTACTTGGGACCCTTAGATAGTGTGCAGCCTCATGAGGGGGTAGTTGATCTTTGTTGGTGAACTTGAGTAAGCTAAGGGTTAAAGACCTCAAACAAAATTGTGAGCATTCAAAGGTGAGTAATACCTTACTGCCCCTACATTCCCATGTGGAAGACCCCTAGTACACTCTAAAACATAAGGCTGAAGGCCCCAAGAACCAGGAATGAGAATGTGTAGTTGGAAGGAATAATCAATTTGAGTAGATCTATGCATGGGTGAGAACCATCACCTAACATGGAGTTTATTAGGCAAGTGAACCATGGAATACTTGTCATTATAACACAAGATAGATTGTGTAGACAAAAACAACAGACCCTACAAGTCTTTGGGTAATAAATTGATCCTTCTTGACCAAATTAGCCTTGTGAGCACTTTCCTAGCAAGCTCCCTATCATAGTGGTATCAGAGCCAACAAAAGATTCGGGAGGAAAGGAACATTAGGCAAACATGGTGACCAATGCAGAATTGGCTAAGAAGGTTGAGGACCAAGAAGAGGAAAATAGGGCACTCAGAGAAAGATTAGATGAACTAGCAATGAAACTAGCTGAAGTAGAAGTCAAAACTGAAGAGGTCCAGGATAAGGCTGGAGATCAGGGTAAAATGATGGCAATAGAGGATGTAGTCCCCATGCCCGACCCTGTCATTGAGCAAGAACCATTCTTGAAAGTATTGAGAAATATGAGTGGTAAGACCTTAGAAGGAGTGGCCCTTTTCAGTGGGAAGATGGATCCAGATGCTCTAATAGAGTGGATTGAAGGGTTAGAAAACCATTTTGAGTGTGATGGAGTGACTAAAGCACAAAAGGTTAAGGTGGAAAAATTAAGGCTGAGAGGGGCAGGCTTAACTTGGTGGAAGTTCATCCAAGAGGAAAGGGTGAAAGTAGGTAAGCAACCACTAGCCACCTGGAAAGCAATGGTAGCCAAAATCAAGGAGACCTACCTTCCTGAAGACTATGAAATACAACTTCACCGGAAAAGACAAAATTTGAGACAAAAAGACCTAGATGTTAGTAGCGACACTAAAGAGTTTCAGAAACTATGCATGAGATCCAGAGTAGTATAGGATGAGAGCATAAAACTAGCAAGGTACTTGAATGGGTTAAGATGGAACATCCAGGAAGAGATGAGCTTGTTATGCCCGTAAACCGTACACAAGTGCTATGAATTGACACTTAAGGTGGAAGAGAAAGGTAGGAGAAAGCAAGAAAAAAATAATAGAGGAAGAGGTAGGGGAAGAGATGGTAGAGGCCATAGAGGCAGTTCTGGGGGAAGGAACATAGATCAATGATCCCAGGGAGAGTCTAAACTTATTGAGCAAAGTGGGGATTCTCAAAGCAAACCCAACTATAGGGGTAGGGGATCAAGCAACCCGAGTAGAGGTAGATCTAATGGACCTGGGAGAGGGTCCTACTTCTCAACCATAAAGTGCTATAACTATCAAAAGTTGGGCCACCCTGCCTATAGATGCCCAGAGAAGCCTAGTTCATCCTATGGAGGTGAAAAGAGGGTAAATTATGTTCAGGAAGATGGAGGTAATACCAGAACTTCAGCATTGAACCACTTAGCTTCAGAAGATGGTGAGAGTTTGATGATCAAGAGAGTGTTAATGAAGAAGTGACATAGTATAGAGGCCTCATAGAGAAGAGAATTATTTAGGATTAAGTTTAAATCATGGGAAGGGTGTGTAAGGTGATCATAGATTTAGGATCCACATATAACATTATATCAGAAGAAGCAGTAAGCAAATTGAAACTACCTAGAATACAACACAAGGAACCATACAAAGTCACCTGGTTGAATAAGGGACAACATGTGTTGGTAAATGAGCAAGCCTGGGTAGATTTCCACATTTGGGGATATGTAGATAGGATCCTATGTGACATCCTTCCTATGGATGCTTGCCACCTGTTGTTGGGTAGACCATGGCAGTTTGACCAAAAAGTACAGCATGATGGGGAAAGAAACTCCTATTCATTTCAAAAAGATGGAGTAGCCTATCAGATTCAGTCCCTCACTAAAGAAGGAGAGAGAAGCAACAAAGTACCTAACATCTTGTTAGTGAATGAGAAAGAGTTCATAAAAACACTAGAAGAGGGTGGAGGAGTAGGATTTGCACTCATAGTGAAACCTAAGGAAGAAAAGGTAGAAAAGAAAGTTGAGATACCATATGAGGTGCAGAAAATCCTTGATAACTTCAAACAAATAATCAGTGATGGTACACCTGCAGCCTTACCACCTTCTAGAGCCATTAGCCATCAAATTGACTTCATACCTGGAGCCTCTTTGCCCAATAAGGCAGCCTACAAGATGACCCCTGAACAAAACAAAGAGGTAGCAAGACAAATACAAGAACTCTTAGACCAAGGGCTGATTAGGAAAAGCATTAGTCCTTATGCAATACCTACAGTGTTGGCACCTAAAAAGGGGGGTACATGGAGACTTTGTATAGATTCCAGAGCCATAAACAAGATCACCATCAGATATAGATTTCCCATACCCAGGATAGAGGACTTGATGGATTGTTTAGGGGATGTATAGTATTTCAGCAAGATTGATTTGAAGAGTGGCTACCATCAGATAAGAATCAAAGAGGGGGATGAGTGGAAGACAACTTTAAAAACAAATGAGGGTCTTTATGAGTGGCTTGTCATGCCATTTGGACTCTCTAATGCTCCCAGCACATTCATGAGACTCATGAATGAAGTTTTACATGATTTCATTGGCAAGTTTGTTGTTGTGTATTTAAATGATATTCTTATTTTCAGTAAGACCAAGGCAGAGCATCTAAAACATTTAGTTTTTGTTTTGAGAAAGTTATCTGATGAACAACTAACCATTAATCTTGAAAAATGTGATTTTATGAAGCAAGAATTGGTCTATCTTGGTTTTGTTGTATCAGGAGACAATCTGAAAATGGATCAATCTAAAGTTGCAGCAATAATCAGTTGGCCAACTCCTAAGACAGCAAGTGATGTCAGAAGCTTCCATGGTTTGGCACAGTTTTACAGAAAGTTCATCAGGGGATTCAGTGAGATTTGTGCTCCAATGTTAGACACCATCAAAGGGAGTGTGAAGGTAAAGTTTCAATGGACAAGTGCAGCCAATAAGGGGTTTGAATTATTGAAAACCAAAGTAGTTACTCAACCACTACTCATTTTACCTAGTTTTGATAAGCTTTTTACTATAGAATGTGATGCTAGTAATATTGTTGTAGGAGATATTTTAAGTCAAGAAAATAGACTAGTTGCATTCTTTAGTGAGAAATCGAATGATGCTAAGAAAAAGTACTCTTCCTATTATTTAGAACTTTATGCATTAGTACAAGCACTTAGGAAATGGACACACTATCTTTTTCCTAAGGAATTTGTTGTTTACACATATAGTCAGGCACTCAGTTTCTTGAACTCACAGGATAAACTGAATCATAGGCATGTTAAATGGGTAGAATATTTACAAGCTTACACTTTTACTCTTAAGCATAAGAAGGGTCAATTGAATAAAGTAGCAGATGCTTTGAGTAGAAGGTTGTTAACTATTCATGAGATTCAAGTTCAGAGCATTGGTATTGATATTTTCAAGGACATGTATCCTACTGATGATGATTTTGCTGAAGCTTATAAAGTTTGTCAAGATTTTGATAATAATTTTCATGGTGCATATGCTGATTTCACTTTACAAGATGGTTTTTTATTTAGAGGTGGATAGTTGTGTGTTCCAAAGGGTTCTATGAGAGAGAACCTTAGTCAAGAGAAGCACAATGGGTGCTTAAGTGGACATTTCGGTCTCAATAAGACCTCAGACTTGGTTCAAAGGTTCTATTATTGGCCTAAGATGCAGAGAGACATCAGAAGGTATGTAGAGCAGTGCTTGGTATGTCAGAAAGACAAAGGTAATTCCTCTAATGCTGGTTTATATCAGCCTTTTCCCATTCCACATAGGCCTTGGGATTGCATTAGTATGGATTTTGTGGTAGGATTACCTAGAACTCAAACAAGATTTGATAGCATTTTTGTAGTGGTTGACCGATTTAGCAAAATGGCTCATTTTAATCCTTGAAAAACAACACATGATGCAAGTCATATTGCTTATTTATTTTTCAAGGAAGTTGCTAGACTACATGGATTGCCTACTAGCATTGTTTCAGATAGGGATGTTAAGTTTCTTGGTCATTTCTGGAAAACATTGTGGAAGAGATTGGGTACTAATCTCTCTTTTGGTTCAGCTTATCATCCACAAACTGATGGCCAAACTGAAGTTGTGAACCAGTCTCTTGGAAACATGCTTAGGTGTTTGACAAAGGAATATGGACAGAGTTGGGATCAGCTCATTCATCAAGCAGAATATGCCTACAATAACAGTGTTAACTAGTCTATAGGTAAAAGTTCATTTGAAGTTGTTTATAGAATGCATCCAAGGGGCATAATGGAGTTGAGGGATATCACTAACTTGTAGCATAAGAGTGGGACAGCAGATGACATGGCTCACTCCATGAAGGAGGTTCATGAACAAGTGAGACAAGCTCTCCAAGATACCTCTCAAAAAGTCAAGGCAAGAGTGGATGCTACAAAGAGAGATGTTCAGTTTTCCATAGGTGATTATGTGATGGTTCATTTTAATAAGGCAAGGCTACAATAGGGAGTTCCAAGCAATCTTCAGATGAGGAGGATAGGCCCTTGCAAGATCTTGGCTAAGTATGGGTCTAATGCTTACAAAGTTGATTTGCTTACTAATGTTTCTTTGTCCCCCATTTTTAATGTTGTAGATCTAATTGCTTTCAAAGGGTAGCCACCTAAGGAGATTCAAAGAGTTTCAGATGTTTCTCAATCCCTTTCTAATCTATCTCTCCCTTCTCTTTCTTTTCCCCAAGCTGAACATGTTCTAGACTCCAGAATCCTCAAAAATACAAGGAATCACACCTACATGGAGCATCTCATCAAATGGAAGGAGCAACCAATCTTAGAGGCCACATGGATACCTGAAGCTGACTTTCAAAAAGTTGGCATTCCTTCTTCTTTGCTGCCTCAAGGAGTCACATGACTTCTTTTTTTGGGGGGGAGTATGGTGCAGGAGCACCTAGTGTTAGGGGTCCCACAGATATTGAGAGGGGGGGGTGAATCAGTATCTAACCGATGATTATAATTTCCTAACTTAAAACATGCAGAACATAATATAACAGTGTACCGGTATGCAAGAAATAATGAAATAAATAGAATCAAGAACATCCACATGAAAAATATACCATAACACAAGATTTTAATGAGGAAACCTGGTGTGGGAAAAACCTCGGTGGGATTTGTGACCCACAATATTCACTCACTGGCCAATAAGAGAATATTACTTACAATAGGGGCCTGCACATGCAGGAAGGCCAACTGCCTAGAGCTCACTGCTCAATGGGAAGTCTCATTGACTTACAATAAGGATTATACAAATCCAATATCTTTTACTATTTTACAATAGCATCTTCAATGCCTGATTCAGTACCAGTTCCTACTTTGTTCTTTACATATACCCATTGACCTATATTTCACACATTAGGTCTGCCTAATATTTTCCTTAATGCTTCTACTCATTCATTACAAAATGTCTACAATGATCTCTTTTATATATAAGAGTCATTTTACAATTTTCCAAGTCGGCTTACAATAATAAACAAAATATTATATAACAAAAATCCTATCGGCCTCTGTGCCAGTATACTTCCTTTCTTCTATGTCGGTGCCAGTGTAGAGTGTGATCTGTTGATGTCCGTATAATGCGTTTGCCGGTGCCATAGGATTGCAAGGTTGCCATCAATGACAAAACCTTCAATCACATACAATGTCTCATTGGAGTGTGCATATGCCAACAATCTCCCCCTTTGGCATTGATGGCAGCACTCATGAGAAATTTCAAAAAAAGTATCCAAAAATGTTTAGTCCAAAAATGTTACCAAAAATGTGTGTACTCCCCCTGAGCATATGGTTCCTGTCTTGTGATTTGAATTTTCTCATCCCACTACTCCCTCTTTGGCATCAATGACAAAGGTTGTCAAGATGTCAGTAGAGTTTGTGGTTTCAACCTTGTAGCTGGGTAGTTATAATTTGAAAAAGATCTCTCAAAATCAAGTTTATACTGTCCATAAACTTCTTGCTATCCTTTATTGTTGTCTATGTTCTCTTCACTGTACTGGTGAGATGCTACAAATGCTCTACCGGTGTTTTGCTTCCCTGTATTAGTGCCTCAGAAATTTCCTTCTACAGAGATGCTAGATAGTCCAATCTTGGACTTAGTTTAGATCTCAAATGTTTTGCCTTACTTATTATTCTTTCTTTCTCTCTTTCCAATTTGAGTAGTTCTTCCTCAAAATTTGTTATCTTCTCCTCAAAAACTGATAGTGTATCAGGTGAGTTGACAAAGCTGTCTGTAAGTTTATTTATCTCATCCTGTACCTTGCTCATTTTCTTGTCTATATATATAGTCAAAAAGTTTGTTTTACAGGTATCTTTGTACAAATTTTTGTACTCATTCAACAAATTACATAATTCCAGTAGAAGTGTGTCAAAATCTCTATTACACTTCTTTATTTGCTCATCAAAGAATTTTTGTTTTTCAACTTCTACTTTCTCCTTTACTGACTCTTCTTTTATTTTCTCAATATTTTCTGAGATATATTTACATAGTGTATCCAATTGTCCTAAAGAATCTTTGTTATCTATATTACAGTTAGGAGCAATTACCTTCAAAATTGGTATGGAATCATCAATTGCTTTGTAAGCTTGTGAGCTGCAGTCGGTTATTTTCTTGATAGAATCAAGTAGTACCTCAGTCACATTGGTTGATCTGAAGCTTGATGATGAATCAACAATCTGAGTACCGGTGGAAGTAACCAAGCTTGTTTTGACCTCTGGTAGGCCTGTTTGTGTCTGCATTTCTTTAAGCACTGGTTTTCCTACTTCACTAGTTGTTGGTGGCACTGTTTCCTTATGTACATGTTCCAGTTGTTGTTGTCCTGGAACCTTTAGCTCTATTTTTTTCTCTGTATGTTTCATTGCCTCAGTCTGTGTCTCAATCTCTACCTTTTTCTCTTTATCTTCTATCAATTTATCAGTTTCCCCTGCTATCGGAGGCTCACTAGCCATATCTGACTTATCAGTTGTATCTTTGTCTACTATTATGTTGATCTTCTGAGTATCAACATTCACAGTATATAGGACTTCAGGATTAGGATTATTATCTTCTATATCCATACTTTTAGTTGTCAGCTGATCTTCAGTAGTTGTTGATTTTACCAGTGGAGTATTTAAAGAAGGTGGGGGTAAGTTGTCTCTAACCTTGATACTAGGTGGTCCACCAACTTTACCTTTCCCCTTGTCTCTATCTTTCTGATAAACTTTTATGGGTTTAGGGTTCTTGTACTCTTCTTGTTTTTCTTTCTCAACCAGGAATATATCCCATCCATCTTCTGTTTCCTCTGTCACTTCATTAACTCTTCCTACCATTAGTGAAATATGTCGGTGTGCAGTAGAGAATACTGATCGGTTGGCCTTTGCAATCAGATCATCAATTTCTTGTGGAGAGTTTACCGGATATACAACAAGTAACTTCTCAATTTTTATTTTCTTATCCAATTCTATCACTGTCTGTCTTCTTGCCTCTAGTCTTTTGAATAATTCATCTGGTATTTCATTGACTATTTCCATCAAAAATTTCTTGTACATATCCATGTGCAATATAACACTGTTTTCAACTTGTTCTTTTTCATCAGCTATTAGAGTGTCATATATTTTCTCTATGTTTTTCAGTTTACCTTCCTCTGTGATTTCATTTAGCATTATATCAAGAGGGGCCAAGTCTTTGTTTGTTCTCTTCTTCTTCTTAAGTGTTAGTTTCTTCTTTGGTGTGGCCTTTCTAACTGGAGATCTCACTGCTTGTTGCTTTTGCCTTGACCTCCTAGGTTAAGGTGTGGTTGCCAGTGAGGGATCTCTTTTCCTTACAACTCTTTTAAAAGTTGTAGGTATGTCACTTCTTGAAGAAGTACCTACTGGTGATAGGTGAGTTTCAGGCTGTGGAGCCGCTAACTCATCCTCTGTTATGCCGGTTTTCTTCAATACATCTTCCTTAATGGCTTTTGCTTGTCTGGACCCTTTCCTTACAACTACCTCAACCTTTTTCACCCTTTTCTTTGATTGAATTTGGCTTTCTATGGTTTCAGCACTACCAAATACTTCTTCTTTTGGTTCTCTAGGGGCTTCCAGAAGTGCTTTGGCATATATTTCAACTATGTGATCATCTATTTCATAGCCCATCTCGGTTACCCAAACTATCCTTGGGATGACCGCTTCCATCCAGATTTCATCTTTCTTGATGACAAAGCATATATCATCTTTGTATTTGTCTACAATCTTCTGTGATAACCTTACTCTTTTCTTCATTTTGGCATTTAATGCTTGAAAGAAGTTATTAATATTGTTTTCCTTGTTCTCACCCATGTTATTGATTAGTTCAGTCAATTGTTTGCCTACCGGTATGTCATATCCAAGTTCTTTGTAGCCTATACTGGGAACCTATTTTGTTATGTATAGCATCAGACATACTAACAAATTTCCAAATCCGAAAGTTCATTTCTTGTCCTTTTTGATCTTTCCAAGATTGTCAATTAATTCATCCTTTAACCACTCACATATGTCAATTTTTGCATTATCTGTGACCATATCATAAGCACTCTTAATGCATAAACTTGAAACTGAATTAAGTCTATTAGCATGCGTAGCTTTATACCCTAATATCATACTGATGAATCTCACATTGATATCTTTTACATCATTAACCCTTAGAGACCTCTTGTAAAATGTTGCACTAGTTAGGTTTATAACTAGGTCATTGGAAACCTTCTTGGTTTTATCTGGTCTTTTACCAGTGGTCGGTAACCCTATGACAACTTTCACAGCTTCCTTGGTGATCTTACGGATTGCATCTAACTAGAAAAATTCTCCATGTACCCTACTTAAAACTATCCTAATCCAATCCTTGGGAAATTCAGGAATGCTAAGGATCTCTATAAATCCTAGGGTCTCAATGATCTTGTGTTCATCCTTTACATTGCCGGTATTATCATGTATCATGGTTTTCTACATGGTTTTAATTTCCTCATCTCCTAACTCTTCAATGTTGCAGTGGATGTACATTCTGGTGTATTCAACATACACAACTCCCTTAGGAATTTGAGAAAAAGCACCTAAGGTATCATCTTTCTTTGCTATCTCGGGAACTAACTGAAATACGGGCCTAGGTCTTTTTATTACTTCAACAACAGTAGGGTTTGCTATGTATTCAATTGCAGAGGTGGATGCCATGATTAAATACCTTTTACTGCCTTGGACAGATGATTGCTTGGAGTGTGCTTGCTTCTTACTCAAAATGCCTTAGCTCGGAGTCTTCGCGCTCTTAGAAAATTTGAAATCACGGTGAAATGAAATGGAGCCAAAACCTTAATTTTATAGTGTCTTTTCACCATCTACCACATTAATTGCATGCCGGTTAAGTATTCACTTAACATTGTTTGCCGGTAATAGGTAATTTTCAACTTCTTTTCTCTAACCGAGGGAATAATAGCACATGTGTCATTAGATTGCTAAACCCTCAAGGAAACTTTCTTCAATTAAATGAAGAACTTCTTACCAGTGGAGCACTGCTTTGTCCTTCCGATGAAGCATCACTCTATCCTGCCAGTGAAGCATTGGTTGGTTCTACCAGTGGAGGAGTATTCCCAATATTTTGATCAACTTTTCTAATCCATTGTTTTGAGAATTCTTGCTTAACCTCTTCAACTTTTTCTTTACCTTTCAAGCTAGAACTTTTGTTGTCTACCGGTGTTCCTTTACTTCTACAGAATTTAGCAATATGCCCAATCTTGTTACATGCATAACAAGTTACATTATTCTTCTGAATAGCTTTTCCATAACCTATGTTGGTTTGTGTTCTGCATTGATTAGATAAATGTCCAAATCTTCCACAAACATAACATCTCATATTCATTTTGCAGTTTTCAGAGTTGTGACCTACTTTGTTGCATTTAGAACATTGACCAGTGGGTGTGTTGATATTTTGATAATTTCTAGATCTACATTCATTTGCTCTATGACCATACTTATTACAGTTAAAGCATTTTCCATTGAATTTGTAAGCATTAGGTTGTCTTACCGGTTTGCTGTGATCCTAAGTATTTGCAGTACTGGAGCTTTCACCAACTTCAAAGCCAATTCCAGAATTGTCACCTTTAGGTTTTTGATTCTTCAGCAAGGTGCCAAGTTCCTCTGAGCTTTTCTTGAATTTTTCTTTGTGTTGATTTGCAGTTTCTAGTTTTGTTTCTAAGACTTCCTTTTGTCTCATCAATTCACTTGAGTCATTCTGAGTATGCATCAGATCTGTCTTCAACATGTTCATTTTCATAGCTAAGTCTTGTGTTCTCATTTGCTGCATCACTTAGTCTTCTGGTCAATTCTTCTTCATTCTTCTTCCTATCCTCAATTTCTTTGCAAAATCTCATAGTCATATCCTGCATTTCATTTTTTGTTGTCATGATCTCTTGTTTCAACTTTCTTATCATATCATTAAGTGATTCCTTTTCATCATTCTCATTTTACAATTTTTCACAAAGCTCTCTTCTCTTATTTCTTGCAACAGTAAAATTTTCTTGAAGTGCCTGAATGATATCCCGAGCTGCCCTTAAATCATCTTCTAATTTGATATTTTTCAATTTTTTTGCATCATAGTCTGTAAGAGCTCCTTCAAGTTGCTTCATCAGATTTTCCATCTTTACCGGTGTCAAGATCTTCCTCAAGCTATTAGGCTTTTGAAAATACAGGACCAAGCTCTGATACCAATTGTTAGGGGTCTCACAGATACTGAGAGGGGGTTGAATCAGTATCTAACCGATGATTAGAATTTCCTAACATACAACATGCAGAACATAATATAATAGTGTACTGGTATGCAAGAAATAATGCAATAAACAAAATCAAGAACATCCACATGAAAAATACACCATAACACAAGATTTTAATGAGGAAACCCGGTGTGGGAAAAACCTCGGTGGGATTTGTGACCCACAATATTCACTCACTAGCCAATAAGAGAATATTACTTACAATAGGGGCCTGCACATGCAGGAAGGCCAACTGCCTAGAGCTCACTGCTCAATGGGAAGTCTCATTGACTTACAATAAGGATTATACAAATCCAATATCTTGTATTGCTTTAAAATAGAATCTTCAATGCCTGATTCAGTACCGATTCCTGCTCTATTCTTTACATATACCCCTTGACCTATATTTTGCACATTAGGTCTACCTAATATTTTCCTTAATGCTTGTACTCATTCATTACAAAATGTCTACAATGATCTCTTTTATATATAAGAGTCATTTTACAATTTGCCAAGTCAGCTTACAATAATAAACAAAATATTATATAACAAAAATCCTGTCGGCCTCTGTGCCGGTATACTTCCTTTCTTCTGTGTCGGTACAGGTGTCCTGAGTGCTGGTGTAGAGTGTGATCTGCTGATGCCAGTATAATGCCTTTGCCAGTTCCATAGGATTGCAAGGTTGCCATCAATGACAAAACCTTCAATCACATATAATGTCCCATTCGAGTGTGCATATGCCAACACCTAGTTGAGTAAAACTCTCATTTTTTTTTAGTATTTAATGGTTTTATGTTTGTAAAGTCTTGTGTTAGGTTGATTATGTTGTTTTAGGTTGTTTTGGGTCATTTTTAGTTATTTTGATCTCTTTTTGGGCTCTAGAGATCAAGTTTTGCCTTTTAGGCCTTGAGTTGACAATTTTTGGCAAAAATGTGGAAAATTGCCAAAAAGGTCTCCTAATGTCTTCAAGAGCATTGAAACATGTTTGTTAAGTGTTTTTAAGCATGTCTAAGTTTTTTAGGCAAGTTGATAAGGCTAGGTTGTCAAAAATGCCTTTTTGAGCAAGAAAAGTTGTCATTTTCTTGCAAAATGAAGTTATTGAAGCCTCATGTCCATACTAGGGCTTGAAAACCAACTGGAGAAACTATATAAGGGCTCCCTTTGCCTTGGAAAGGGTTGGTGATTGTACTTACAAGAGAATCTTAATCGAAATCATGTTGTTTTGGCTTTTATGACTGTTTTTCCTTCCTTTTGAATAACAGTCCATACTGTAGCTGTGCAAATCCATACTGTACCTTCTTGGAAGTTGAAGTGTTGATGTAATAAAGCTTCTCATGTAATTGTTTCATTGGTTTTTCATTTGCAAGTAAAAATCCCATTTTTTTTGAGTATTTAATGCTTTTACGTTTGTAAAGTCTTGTGTTAGGTTGATTATGTTGTTTTAGGTTGTTTTGGGTCATTTTTAGTGGTTTTGATCTCTTTTTGGGCTCTAGAGATCAAGTTTTGCCTTTTAGGCCTCAAGTTGACAATTTTTGGCAAAAAATTGAAAAATTGCCAAAAAGGTCTCCTAATGTCTTCAAGAGCATTGAAATATGTTTGTTAAGTGTTTTTAAGCATGTCTAAGTTATTTAGGCAAGCTGATAAGGCTAGGTTGTCAAAAATGCCTTTTTGAGCAAGAAAAGTTGTCATTTGGCTTAAAAAGTTGTCAAAATTGTCATTTTCTTGCAAAATGAAGTTATTGAAGCCTCATGTCCATAATAGGGCTTTAAAACCAACTAGAGAAACTATATAAGGCCTCCCTTTTCCTTGGAAAGGGTTGGTGATTGTACTTAAAAGAGAATCTTAATTTCAAGGTGTTTGTACAAAAGTATTTGTAAACTGTTTATCTGCTGCCCTGCTAGGGGTTTGGAGTTGTAAAATGCACCAACTTGGTTGATCCAGGTCTAGGATCCCTCCAATTGTTTCTTCCAAGTTTATTCATGTGTATATAATGTACATATCTTTCATTTTGTGCTAGAGAAGTGTTTGGAAGATGCAATTGAGTGAATACTAGGCAAGTGTTTGTCATTTGGTTAGTAGCATGAACAAAACTCAAAGTTTGCACTCAAAAAGTAATTTGGGTGAGAAAATGAATGTGACAGTGGTTTTGAAATTTAGCCAAGGGGTTTGAGGCATCATCTTATCTTGTTGTATTAGCTTGTTTTATCAAACATTCCTATTTTTGTAAACAAACAATGAGTTCACTGGTTTGAGAATGGTATTTGTAAAATGCTCATTGGAACGCTTCCAAAAGCATCATCCATGCCTTGTAATTGAGAAGGAAATGTGATAGGAGTGACTCTAGTATTTTTTAAACCTCTTTGAGGTATTCTTCCTATACAAACTCTTCTTTATGCAGGTCTAAAGAGATGGCAACAGTTGACTAGGAAAAGGCTGAAAAAGGACAATGATAGGGGCAATTTACTGTTTTCCCACTTGCTTGCCAAGTGTTTGGCATTTTGATTGCAAGGAAGAAGTAGAGGAAGATTCCTTATGATGTGGTATAGGTCCTAAGCCATTGTGGAGGCTTGAAGAGTTGAGTTAGAGAGACTTTCTAAAATTACTTGCTCCAAACCCTACCAAACCCTCCAAATATGCCACAAAAGGTGGACAGTCCTAAATCTACACAAACATTGGGCTAAACCTTGAAAATATTCAAGCATAGACCTCCCTAACATCATCCAAAACAATTTTATTGGTGGAAATGCTCATCATTGGGATAGGTGAGGAAAAAACACCAATTAGGCCTCCACGGGCTAGTAGCCCTTTAGGACTGCATAACACACAATGACTATTTTTTGTCAAAAGCATGAACCCGATGGCAAAGTGAAACTTGGGACTTAAGAAAAATAGCGAGAAAAATCCTAAGCACTCAAAAAAGTGTTACTTCGGACCCTTAGATAGTGTGCAGCCTCATGAGGGGGTAGTTGATCTTTGTTGGTGAACTTGAGTAAGCTAAGGGTTAAAGACCTCAAACAAAATTGTGAGCATTCAAAGGTGAGTAATACCTTACTGCCCCTAAATTCCCATGTGGGAGACCCCTAGTACACTCTAAAACATAAGGCTGAAGGCCCCAAGAACCAGGAATGAGAATGTGTAGTTGGAAGGAATAAGCAATTTGAGTAGATCTATGCATGGGCAAGAACCATCACCTAACAGGGAGTTTATTAGGAAAAAGAACCATGGAATACCTAGTATTATAAAACAAGATAAATTGTGTAGACAAACACAACAGACCCTACAGGTCTTTGGGTAATAAATTGATCCTTCTTGAGAAAATTATCCTTGTGAGCACTTTCCTAGCAAGCTCCCTATCACAACCTCTCAAAGTAAACTTAGAACTGACAAGTTAAACCACTGAACTATAAATGCAATATCACTGTCAAGTTTAGTCGGTTGACTGTTATAGTAGATTAACAGTAAACAACTTGAAACTCACAAACATCCAAATACTTTACTGACATAAGTAAAACTTCATCTCATATTGTTGCTGGTTAACATAACATAACAAAGTGGATTAAGCAGTTAAGCAATTTAACCATAATAAACATAACCACAAAAACATTCACCACTTGACACAATAATTTTGACATGGAAACCGAAATGGGAAAAACTATGCTGAGATGAGACTCACAAGTTAACTATCTAAACTCTTCTGAAGTTCGTCCTGTTAGGAGCCAAGCCTGTTAAAGGTTTTACAAAAACTCCTGTTAAGAATAGATTCTGTTAGGGACCACCTAGTTAAGGGATTGACTATAATGCCCTATTAAAAGCAATACCCTTTGAGGAGTAACCTCGGTAGAGGATTTTAAATCCAAGATAATGGACCACCTGGTTAGAGGATTTGAATAACACTAAGATTGTTAGAGCTTACTCGATTAGGGCATTTTACTGCTGTAATTGTAAGAAAGCAATAGGAGTTTGTTGATTTGTTTGAATAACACTACACTTGCTTGTTCACATCCTTCTCGTGCTCCTATCTTCCTTTACACAAATTGCAGATACATCATTCAGTTGGGCAACCACACACTCAACTAGAAATTTTCTAACTCTGAAACAAAACAACTCATTGACCTTATAAACAAATCACTAGGTCAGTAACACAACAAAAACCTAATTCTCTCATAGAGATTACAAACAAGTTAGTTCAAGTATGATCGTTTGATTACATAAAAATCTCTGCACATCATTCAAGATACCCTTGACCACTCCTTGATAACCACTTCATCAAACTTAGCAACTCACCAATCAGTTTGCATTACATTCAATATACTTTCTCATTCACAAGATAAAAACCATTATCTCAACACGCCAAAAACACTTTGAAACTCTTCTCATACAACATGCATAAGTGTCATAATCATTACCGCTCATCAACAGATCATAAACCAATATAAAAAACTTCATCAAACTTAATTGGTTAGGGTTTACCAGTTCAACTCTCCATTACTTAGCAATACCGGTTCACTTCACAAACTCACCTATCGATTATAGTTCCCTTTAGTAGTGATGAGGAGGTTACTCAAAGAGAGCTTACAAATTGTCTAAGGGTAGCCAAATGTTGTCCTAGTGGGCTTCATTCTTTTTTCATATTGTCTTCAAAATAATTTGGACACCTAAGCTCCCTAGGAGTGCTCCCAATCCAGATGTGCTCCTTGATTCCTCAAGCATGGTTGAGATTCACTAGGGTAAATCCAACCTTATACTCTAAAACTCCTCACAAGTACTTGCAGGGATTGTAGTGGGTTTTTGTGATGTTTTCCTAAGTCAATCAATTGGTTTTGAGTGAGGGTTTCATTCTTTTTCCCCATCGCTCCTTCCTTTTCCTACTTTCTAGGCCTAGTAGCCCTAGAGCCCCATTTAGCCCTATCAAACCAGTTTTTGTGAATTTTCTCCTATTTTCTCCGAAGACTCACATAAAATATTTTCTAATCAGGATACCCTTTTGGAAGTACTTTCCAAATTCTAAATTTAGGAATCTAAGTCTGACCATACAGGTACAAAACTCGAGAAATGCTTGTTTTAGGTGGTTTTGGGCTTGTTTTGGTCTTTTTCCAAGGTTTAGGTATCTTCCTTGATCTTCCACACCTCCAAATTCACACATATGTTCTACCACACATCGCTTTCTCATCCCAAACACTCTGCAACTCCAACCCTGCTCTTTCCTACAAACGCTTGCATAATCTCATTCATTTCCTAACCGGGCTATGACTGAGCTCGCCTATGAAATGATGCTCATTGGCATTTCAATGAAATCCAAAGGAAAATAAAAGTTATACACTATAAAAGGGTTCCATGGCTTGAGTCCCAAGGGTTATTGGGAAGAACTCAAAGGACTTCAAGCCAGAACCATGTATGGGCCTCTCAAACCCTTACTCAAGCCGAGAGCTTACAAAATAAGAAACTTAATTTAAACTTGGAAATAAACTAATAAAATTGCTTCCTAAGCACTAAAAGAACATGAAAAAAATAATAAATAAGGTACAACAATGAAATCAATCCATTAAGTACGGATTGTTGCTCTAATTCTTGACAAAATGCAATGTAAAACTTCAAAATTAGTCTCAAAATGCATTGCAATCTAATCCAGGCATTGAACAACCTCATTAAATTGATTCTCAAAGATTTTTTTTTGCATTTTTGGCCTAACTAACTCTCCATTGGTTCCCTAACCAATCTTTTGCTCCAAAAATGCAAAAAGTTGCTCAACGTTGCAAAAAGTTGTCAAGCAACTTTGACAACTTTTGCCAAAAAAGTGCATTTTTGCCTTTCATGCTTCGTTCTCTCCTTCAAACCATCTAAGATTAATAAAAAACATTACATTGACATGTCCCAATGCCAAACAAGTCTATTCAAGGCATTTTTCATCAAAATGTAAGATTTTGCCATTTCAGGCTTACAAGGGCTTACAAGACAAAATTGAGAAAATGCATTTTCCTAAGGACATTTAACCTACCAAAGCACTAAAAAATCATATTAAGACCTAAGAGAAGAATATTATTCATCACTCCAAACCAAACTATGAACAAATAGACCAAAATGTAGAAACTGGACTCAAAACTAGCTCAAAATTAGGTGCTCCTGCAACAACTAGCTCTTCCTACCAGTTACAAAACAACACTATAACAACATCATTACCATTTACAATTGACATCAATGACAACATAAATTTTCATTAATGAAATCTTCATGCAAATGCCAACAATCTCCCCCTTTGGCATTGATGGCAAGACAAATATCAATACCATTGGTTGCTATGATTGTGAATAGGAATCCTAGTTTACACTTTACAATGTACTCTCCTTGTCTTTAGCTGGTAGCTAGCTATAGAGCTTCTATCCATCAATCATACAATTATTCTCCCCATAATCACATAGTTCTTCTCCCCCTTCGACAACAATGCCAAAGTGAAAGTAAAACATGCAATGTCAAACTTCACTACTAAGCATCAACAACCTACAACTTGATGCTCCCCCTATTGAATAACTCCACTCTACATCAATCCTGCTGTAAAACTCTACAAGTAGCTCTGAGACTAATGTACTCTACATCATGCTCAATTCACCTCATGAAGGGGTAGAACCCCTAGCTGACTTCTAAGATACTCAAAAGTAGTCTTAGGAAGAGGTTTAGTAAAGATATTTGCAAGTTGATCCTTGGTAGAAACATGCTCCAATAACACATCTTTACTCTACACTTTTTCCCTCAAGAAATGATACTTCAATTCAATATGCTTGGTTCATGCGTGCAAAATAGGGTTCTTGGAAATATTTATGTCACTGGTATTGTCACATAAGATCTTTACAGGTTCTAAAAACTTCATCTTGAAGCCTTCCATAATGTGCCTCATCTAGATACCCTGGGTACCATTCATATAAGCTGCAACATACTCAAATTTAGTAATAGACTGTGATATACAACTCTACTTCTTGCTACTCCATGAAACAAGTCTTCCTCCAAGAAAGAATGCTCCACCGGTTGTGCTTTTCCTATCATCAACATTACCTGCCCAGTCTGCATCTATATAAACCTTCAAGTCAAAGTTACTTGCATATGGATACCAAAATCCATAGTCAATAGTGCCTTTCAAATATTTGAATATCCTCTTGGTTTCTATCAAATGTGTTTCCTTAGGATTCTTCTGAAATCTAGCAACTAGACCAACTGCATCAGCTATATTCGGTCTGCTATGAACAACATAGTGCAATTTCCCAATCATTGACTTGTACTCCTTTTCATCAACAGATGTGGCTTCATCTTCCTTAGACAATTTACATCTTGTAACTATTAGTGTCCCAACTGGTTTACAATCACTCATACCAAATGTCTTTAATACCTCTTTCACATATTTAGACTGTGTGATGAAAATACCACTCTTCATTTGCTGAATTTGAAAGCCTATGAAATTTTTTATCTCTCCAACTAGAGACATTTAACTCACTTTTCATTTCATTTACAAAGCCATTGTTCATGTCACCATTACCTCTAAATATGATATCATCTACAAACACTTCATTAACCAATATCTTATCTCCTTCATATTTGAGATATATGTTGCTATCTTCACTAGTTCTTTGAAAACCTATGTTCATCAAATGTGAATGAAGCCTTTCATATCATGCTCTCGGTGCTTGCTTTAATCCATATAATACCTTGTGCAACTTACATACCATGTATTTTTCATCAGTCAAAGCATAACCATTTGGATGCTCATTGTATACTTCTTCTTCCAGTATTCCATTCAAAAATGTTGACTTCACATCCATTTGTTATACTTTGAATCCCTTATGTGCTGCAAATGCAAGTAAAGTCCTGACACCTTCCAGTATAGCAACTAGTGCAAAGTCTCACCATAATCTTCTCCTTCTTCTTGTGCATAACCTTTGCAAACCAATCTAGCTTTGTTTTAGACTACTATACCATCTTCATTCAACTTGTTCCTAAATACCCACTTAGTACCTATCACATTTTTATTCACCATTCTAGGTAGTAGGGTCCATGTATTGTTCTTCTCAATTTGATCAAGATCCTCCTCCATAGCTTTGATCCAATGATCATCTCCAAATGCTTCCTTAGCAATTCTAGGCTCAGTAGTGGAGATCATGCAAGAATTCTCTCTAATTCTTCTTTTGGTTAACACTCCAGCATCCTTATCTCCAATAATCTAGTCAAGATTGTGATTGAGTCTCACATACCTCGGAATAACATGATCATTATCTTCAGGTTCTTCTACTTCATTATCATCATCTTCTTTTGACTCTACCTATTTTGTTTGAACTAGTACAACAACATTATCTTTACCAGTTTCAGGTTTCATAGGTTCTGGTTCCAAAAACAAAATGCAAGGATCTTCATCATTTTTCTCCACACTAGTTTCCCCCAAGACTTTAGGATACTCATCCACTCGAACACCAACACTCTCAATGATTCTATGTGTCCGATTGTTGTAACATTTGTAGGCCTTACTCTTGGTGGAGTAACCAAGAAATATACCTTCATCACTTTTAGCCTCAAACTTACTAACATAGTCACCTCTCTTAATAAAACATTTGCTGCCAAATATCTTAAAATAACTAACATTAGCTGATCTACCATATCAATATTCATAAGGAGTCTTAACCTTAGCTCTTTTTACCAAAATCTAGTTCATAGTGTAGACAACATTAGCTGATCTACCATATCAATATTCATAAGGAGTCTTAACCTTAGCTCTTTTTACCAAAATCTAGTTCATAGTGTAGGAATAACATGATCATTATCTTCAGGTTCTTCTACTTCATTATCATCATCTTCTTTTGACTCTACCTATTTTGTTTGAACTAGTACAACAACATTATCTTTACCAGTTTCAGGTTTCATAGGTTCTAGTTCCAAAAACAAAATGCAAGGATCTTCATCATTTTTCTCCACACTAGTTTTCCCCAAGACTTTAGGATACTCATCCACTCGAACACCAACACTCTCAATGATTCTATGTGTCCGATTGTTGTAACATTTGTAGGCCTTACTCTTGGTGGAGTAACCAAGAAATATACCTTCATCACTTTTAGCCTCAAACTTACTAACATAGTCACCTCTCTTAATAAAACATTTGCTGCCAAATATCTTAAAATAACTAACATTAGCTGATCTACCATATCAATATTCATAAGGAGTCTTAACCTTAGCTCTTTTTACCAAAATCTAGTTCATAGTGTAGACAACTGTGCTGACAACTTCTCTCTAGAAAGTTTTTGCTACACCTCCTTGTATCAACATCATTCTAGCTACTTCAACAATTGACCAGTTGTTCCTCTCTGCAATACCATTATGTTGTGGTGTCCTCAATGCAGAAAGTTGTCGTTTGATACCATTTTCTTCACAATATCTAGTGAATTACTCAGAAGTAAATTCACCACCTTGATCAATCCTTAGACACTTTATCTTCTTACCACTCTCCTTTTCAGTTAAGGCGCTGAACAACTTGAACTTACTAAATGATTCTATTTTATACTTGAAGAATTTGACCCATGCCATTCTTTAGCAATCATCAGTGAAGATCATAAAATATCTATCACCTTGAATAATTTTGGTCCTTATCGGTCCACAGAGGTCTATATGAACCAAATCTAACAGATGTTCCACTAAAAAAGTTTTATTCTTAAAAGTTGAGGTTGTCATCTTTCCCAACTGACATTCCTTACATAAAGCATTAACCAGTTTGTCCAATTGAGGCAAACCTCTCATTGTCTTGGACTTACTCACTTTAACAATATTATCAAAATTTATATCAAAAAATCTCCTATGCCAAAGCCAACTATCATCTACTTTAGAAATTAAACAGTTGTTGACTTTAGGATTCGGGTGAAACAAGTTACCTTTATTTTGCTTGCTGGTTGCAATCAGTTCACCTTTTCTCCCATATATTTTGCACATACCATTCTTAAACTCCAATGGATATCCTCTATCATTGAGTTGAGCAACACTCAAAATATTGTGCTTTAAACCTTCAGCCCATTAGACATCATCTATACTATTCTTTCCATTAAGAGAAATAGTTCCCTTATCTTTAACAATGGAGGGTGAATCATTACCAAATCTCACAACTTTGCCATCAAATTCCTTCAAAGAAAGAAATTTTCTCCAGTCACCGGTCATGTGATGTGAACAAGCACTATCAATGATCCAATCATCACAATTATCTATGCGAGAAACTAAATCTTTATGATCATATGTCTCCTCTTTAATGGCTAGAAACACAATGTCTTTATTAGCGTCACCCTTAGATTCCTCATCAGTGATACCACCATCAACTGCAATAAGACAATCTATTTTGCCTTTTCCCTTGTACTTCTTGAACTTCTCTCGCTTATTCTCATTATCACCATTAGGATAGTTAGTTGGAATGTGTCCAATCTTGTTGCATGCAAAACATTTCAAAGGTAATTTACCTTTGTATTTACCGGTACCTCTGGGCAATCTCTTGGCCAACAATGCTTCAAGCTCAACGAAACTGTCTTCATCATCAACTTCTCTACTGGATCTAGATTGATATCTATGACTGACATCTCTACTTTTCCTCATAGATGGGTTATAAATTGAAGCTCTAAATGCAAACTCAGATTTCTTAACACTACCATCATAACCATTTAATTCAAAAGCAGTAAGCTTACCAATGATGGAGTCAAGGGTTAGCTTAGTTTTGTCAATTGACTTTAACTCTTGAATGGCTGCAACTCGGATAGTGTAGACTGATAACAGGGTTCTCAACACCTTAGTAACCACTATGGCTTCTTCCACTTTACCACCAGCACTCTTGATCTCACCAACTATCTCTTTTATCCTTTTACCATACTATTGGATATTCTCACCTTCAGCCATCTGCATGGCATCAAACTTTCCTCTTAGACTCTCTTCCTTGGGAATTTTCACATGTTCATCACCACTATAAATCTCTTCAAGTTTCTTCCATGCCTCATATGCAGTTTATAGACCATGAACATATACATACTCTGTATCAGACAAAAAACTAATAATAGACTCTAGTGCTTGATTATTTTCTTATTGCTCTTTCTTCTGATAATCAGTCATAATCCCACTAGGTGCAACATATTGAGTATTGACTTCCTAGACTCTTAATATAAATTTTCATTCTATCACTCCATATTCTGTAGTGCTCTCTATTAAACTTTGAACCTTCTTTCTTCATCATGTTCTACAAGATCTTTACCTCAATCTGTTAAGCTTAGACCTTAGAGGACCTGAGAAGATCTGATACCAATTGATAGTATGATGAAAGAATAAGGATCTAGTCAACTACTGAGAGGGGGGGGTGAATTAGTAGATAGAAAACTGATAATAACTTTCACCAATCTCAGTATCAACCTCTCAAAGTAAACTTAGAACTGACAAGTTAAACCACTAAACTATAAATGCAATATCACTATCAAGTTTGATCGGTTGACTGTTATAGCAGATTAATAGTAAACAACTTGAAACTCACAAACATCCTAATACTTTAATGACATAAGTAAAACTTCATCTCATATTTCTGTCGGTTAACATAACATATCAAAGTGGATTAAGCAGTTAAGAAATTTAACCATAGTAAACATAACCACAAAAACATTCACCACTTGACACAATATTTTTGACGTGGAAACCCAAATGGGAAAAACCACAGTGAGATGAGAATCACAAGTTAACTATCTGAACTCTTCTGAAGTTTGCCTTGTTAGGAGCCAAGCCTGTTAAAGCTTTTACAAGAAGTTCTGTTAAGAATAGATACTGTTAGGGACAACTCGGTTAAGGGATTGACTATAATGCCCTATTAAAAGCAATACCCTGTGAGGAGTAACCTCAGTAGAGGATTGAAATCCAAGCTAATGGACCACCTGGTTAGAGGATTTGAATAACACTAAGCTTGTTAGAGCTTACCCAGTTAGGGGATTTTACTACTTTAATTGTTAGAAAAGAAGAGGAGTTTGTTGATCTGTTTGAATAGCACTACATTTGCTTGTTCAGATCCTTTTCATGCTCCTATCCGCCTTTACACAAACTGCAGATACATCATCCAGTTCGGCAACCACACACTCAACTAGAAATCTGCCAACTTTGAAACAAAACAACTCATCAATCTTATAAACAAATCACTATTACATTCAATATACTTGCTCATTCCCAAGATAAAAACCATTATCTCAATGCACCAAAAACACTTTAAAACTCTTCTCATACAACATGCATACGTGTCATAATAATTACCACTCATCATCAAATCATTAACCAATATAACAAACTTTATCAAACTAAATCGGTTAGGGTTTATCAAATCAACAGGTAGGGTTTACCGGTTCACTCCACAAACTCACCTACTGGTTACAGTTCCCTTCACTAGCTCTTCCTACCAGTTACAAAACAACATTGTAACAACATTGTTATCAGTTACAATTAACATCAATGACAACATAACATTTTATTAATGCAATCTTCATGCAAATGCCAACACATTCAAGCATTCTTTTCTAGCATTGAGCATTCTCAAGTCTCCCTTCAAGGCTAGGTGTTGCATTCAAGTCAAGGATTCAACCATTGAAGATGAGATTGGTTTCAACATTCAGTTCCACACAAGCACTTCTATCAACATTACTATCACAACCTCCCTTGAGGTGATTTACAATTCAGTCTCTCATTTACATCTACTTGCAAGTACTTTCTTTCATTACTTGGTTAATTCCAAATCTGGGGTTTGACCTAAAGGTAAACCCCCAATCCCAACCTATTTTCCTCTCTTTTCTATGTGTAGGTTGCAGGTGCACAACTATACTTTTTGATTCAGGCTCCATTTGTAGAGGTGAAAAAACCCTTTTTCATTTTGTGGATTTTTCAAAGGACTGTGTACATTCCCACCACGGTCCAAACAACTTTTGTCTCAAATTTACAGAGCGACTTCATCTCGACATATTACTACCAAATCTAGGTGAACAACTTCATCTGCTATTCCGATCTCAAGTTATAATCAGTTCTTTTTCACTTTTGCATTACATAATTCAATCAATTCCTTTCCATTTCAAACAAGGAAGAGGGGATCAACTTATCATTCCTAATTCATTCAGAATTCAATTTACCATCTTTGTGTGGAGAGATTGAATCTAGTGAATTATCCTCTCCTCTTCCTAATGTAACATGGTGAAAAGTGTTTGAAGGATAGTCAATAGTGAGACTCTCATGTCTCTCTGATGGAAAGTATAGTTTTCTTCTTGATCTATCATTCACCATTTTCCCACCATTACAGGTCATACACCTACAGTTAAATATTTTAGAGTCTTTGGTAGTAAATGCTATATTACAAGGGATGATTCGATTGGAAAGTTTGATCCTAGATGTAATGAAGGGATATTTCTTGGTTATTGTAATGAAAGCAAAGCATATAGATGTTATAATAAAATATTGCAGAGAATTGTGGAAAGTGCTAATGTTAAGGTGGATGAGTTGTACAAAGGTCAAATAAGAACTTATGAGAGAGAATCAAAAGTGGAGATGATCATAACTAAACTAGTAGCACCTGTACCGGAATAGAATGTTGAGCTAGTTACCTCGACAGTATCATAAAATTCAATAGTAACTAAAGATTAGAGCAAAGGAATAGAAAGTCAGAAGACTCCTAGGTATGTAAGGTTAAATCATTCAGAAGATTAGATCATTGGAGACAAGAACAAAGGAGTAATGACAAGAAGAAGGTTGGCAACTGGCGAGGTATGCTTAATTTCTCAATTTTAACCAACATCAGCTATTGAATCTTGTAAAGATGAATGTTGGATGAAAGCTATGGAAGAGGAATTACATCAGATTGAGAAGATCAACACATGGACTTTAGCTCCCCGACCTAAAAAATAAGAATGTTATTGGAACTAAATGGTTTTTTTGGGATAAATTGAATGAGGATGGACAAGTTATGAGGAATAAGGCTAGATTGGTATGTAAAGGATATTCTCAGAAGGAAGGAGTTGATTATGATGAGACTTTTTCTCCAGTAGATAGGATTGAAGCTATGAGATTATTTCTTGCTTATGCTACCCATATGAAATACAAGATTTATTAGATACATGTTAAGTGTGCATTTTTGAATGGAGATCTTGAAGAGGAAGTTTACATTGAGCAACCTAATGTATTTTCACTTTCAAATGACAAAAACATGGTTTGCAGGTTAAGGAAAGCTTTATATGGATTGAAACAAGCCCCTAGAGCTTGGTATGCTAGATTGGACAAATATCTTTTGAATCTTGGTTTCACTAAAGGTAATGCTAACAGTAACTTATATTATAAGATTACTGATGATGACATATTGATTGTTGAAGTCTTTGTTGATGATATCATATTTGGAGTTGAGGATAAGTTATGTATGGAATTCTCTGAAAATATGAAGAATGAATTTGAGATGTCTATGATTGGGGAGATAAAAAATTTCTTAGGTTTGCAGATTACTTAGAATGATAAAGGTATTCTAATCTGTCAAACTAAGTATGCTAGAGAGTCGTTGAAGAAATTTTCTATGGAAAATTCCAAACCGGTTGGTACCCCTATGTGTTACACAACTCAGATAACCGGTAAACAACTGAGAGGTTGGGGGGAGGGGGGGGGGGGTTATTCAGTTGTTAACAGATTATAGAAATTTAAGCATTAAAACCTTATTACCGAAATAGCAGATATAAAACCCACAAATATAACCACGAACTGCAAAAAGATCTTACATCATATTTATACCAACCCAAGACCTAAACAATTAGGTCGGCCACCTAAAAAATAATACAATAAATTCATAACATAAACCCGCAATCCAATGATCAACCAAGTCTACCTAAGATTGAAACAAAATAATCCAATCAATAGATCCAAATGGAAACACATCGGGATCATCCACCAACAAGTTACATAAAATCATCCATAACATAGTAGAAGAAGATAGCATTAGGTCTGGACCCAAATCCAAGACCATTGATCAATAAGAACATGAACAAGATAACCAACAACATCTCGAAAGCCATCTAGAAGCTACACCAACACCACTTATCACGTGCATCAATAGATCTTCAACAAAGCTTGCTCTGTCGATAAAACCCTTACTGGTGACCAAAAGGCTTACTAGAACAAATCATAGCTCCCGATTCATCAAATCTCGAACCAACTGATCATGATACACATATGAGTAACATGAATGAAAGATCCAAACTAATTCCACAAACTGAAGCATATCGAAGCATACCAGATCAATATCATAAACCAACCACTCTACCAAAAACCGGTAAACAACCAAAATAGCCGGTGTTGCCATCAATGACAGAACATCAATACAACAAATAATCAATTCCTCCAATTTGCAAACAATCTCCCCCTTTGGTATTGATGGCAACACTAGATGTGAAAAACATCCAAGTGCCAAGAAATGCCAAACAAGTCTCCCTCAAAGGAAGACAACCAACAATCTCCCATTAGATGATATTACAATGAAGTTAACAAACTCCCCATGTGAATGATATCCCTGTTAAGCTTTGATCTCACTTTGACTGATAATCTATTAAGCTCTGTGTTTCACATATATCTCTTCCCCTTTGAAATCAATGCCAAAAATCAGACATAAACATAAAAGAAAAATCATAAATCCAATGAACCATACAACTGACTACTCCCCCTGAGTAGTAGCACCAACACATCAATCGAGAATGAATAGTAGCTTTGTAAATGCATACCAGACTGATGCCAATCAACATCACTTAGGTCTCTACCAAAGGGGCAGAAACCCCCAATCTATCTTTGAATTACTCAAATGATTCCTTAGGAAAAGATTTAGTGAAGATATGATTCTTCTCTTTAATGTTCACATAAATCAACCTGACTTCATTTTCTTCCACCTTCTCCTTTAAAAAGTTGTACTCGATAGATATGTGTTGTTTCTTAGAATGAAATATTGGATTCTTTGATATGTCAATAGTAGTAGAGTTATCACAGTGAATAACTACCGGTTCATTATAATCCACCCTTATATCCTTCAACATTTGCTTCATCCATAAGACTTGTATACAGTTAGTAGCAGCAATAACATACTTAGCTTCAATAGTAGATAAAGAGGTACATGATTGTTTCTTTCTGATCCATGAAACAAGTTTATTTCCACCAAAGAAATCTCCACCAGATGTTCTCTTCTGGTCATCAACATGTCCAACCCAATCTGCATCTATATATGCACATAGTGTAAAATCATCATTTTTAGGATACCACAAACCATATTTAGTTGTTCCTTGCAAATACCTAAAAATCCTTTTCACCACACTTTCATGACTCTCTCTAGGATCACTCTGATATCTTGGTACAATACAAATTGCATTCATTATATCCGGTCTAGTTTGAGTTAGATATAACAAACCTCCAATCATAGACTTGTACCTTGTAGGATTTACTGTTGTTGATGTATCTATCTTAGTCAATTTCTCACTTGTAACCATAGGAGTACCAACTGGTTTAGAATTTTCCGTACCAAATTTCTTCAACAACTCCCTAGCATTCTTAGTGTGACAGATGAAAATACCTTTATTAGTTTGAGTAATCTGCAAACCTAAGAAATTTTTTATCTCCCCAATCATAGACATCTCAAATTCATTCTTCATATTATCAGAAAATTGCATACATAACTTATCCTCGCCTCCAAAAATGATATCATCAACAAAGACTTCAACAATCAATATGTCCTCATTAGTGATCTCATAATATAAATTACTATAAGCATTACCTTTAGTGAAACCAAGCTTGAAAAGATATTTATCCAATCTTGTATACCAAGCTCTAGGGGCTTGTTTCAATCCATATAAAGATTTCCTTTACCTGCAAACCATGTTTTTGTCATCTGAAAGTGAAAATCCATCAGGTTGCTCAATGTAAACTTCCTCTTCAAGATCTCCATTCAGAAATGCACACTCAACATCCATCTGATAAACCTTATAGTTCTTATGTGTAACATAAGCAAGAAATAATCTCACAGCTTCAATCCTAGCTATCGGAGAAAAAGTTTCATCATAATCAATTCCTTCCTTCGGAGAATATCCTTTACAAATTAATCTAGCCTTATTCATCTTCATTAAATTTATTCCTAAAAACCCATTTAGTCCTAATAACATTCTTATTTAGAGGTCGGGGAACTAAAGTCCATGTATTATTCTTTTCTATCTGATCTAATTCCTCTTCCATAGCTTTTATCTAACATTCATCTTTACATGCTTCAATTATTGATGTCGGTTCAATTTGAGAAATTAAACATAACTCATTAGTTGCCAACCTTCTTCTTGTCATCACTTCTTTATTCTTGTCTCCAATGATCTGATCTTCTGAATGATTTGACCTAACATACTTAGGAGTCTTCTGATTTTCTATTCCTCTGCTCAGGTCTTCAGTTATTGTTGAATTTCTGATACTACCGAAGTAACTAGATCAACATTTTGTTTTGGTGTAGGTTCTATCGGTTCTGTTATGATCATTTCCATTGTTGGTTCTCTCTCATAAGTTCTAATTTGACTTTTGTTCAGCTCATCCACCTTGACATTAGTGCTCTCCACAATTCTCTTCAATCTTTTGTTATAACATCTATACGCTTTTCTTTCATTAGAATAACTAATAAATATCCCTTCATCACATCTACGATCAAAATTTCCAATGGAATCATCTCTTTTGATATAGTGTTTACTACCAAAGATTTTGAAATACTTAACTGTAGGTGTATGACCAACCATTACTCATAAGGTGTCTTACCAGTGTCTCCTTTGATATGAACTTTGTTGAATGCGTATACCATTGTGCTCACAGCTTCTCTCTAGTAGATATGAGGAATATTAGCTTTCATCATCATAGTTCTAGCCACATCCAAGATAGTTTTGTTCTCCCTTTCCACAACTCCATTCTATTGAGGTGTTTGGGGTGCAGATAATTGTCTCCTTATCCCATTCTTTTCACAATAACTGTTACATTCACCGGATGTGAATTCTCCACCCTGATTAGACCTTAAGCATTTAATCTTTAATCTTGTCTCTGTCTCAACTTTATCTTTAAAGATTTTAAATTTTTTGAATTCTTCAGATTTCTCCCTTAGAAAAGTAACCCACATCATTCTAGAATAGTCATCAATGATTAGCATAAAATATCTATCACCTTGAAAATTTTTGATTCTAGCAGGACCACACAAATCAATGTGAATAAGATCAAGAACATCATTAGATTTGTCTTGTATACTCTTAAAATAAGTTTTGACTTGCTTTCCCATTTGACATTCCTTACATACTAGATTATATGGCTTCACAATCTTAGGTATATCTCTAACTGCCTTAGTAGAGCTGATCTTTACAATGCAATCAAAATTCACATGACACAACCTCTTATGCCATAGCCAACTCTCATCAATTTGTGCAATCAAACATGTCTTCTCATTGGAGTTCAAATGAAAGATATTACCTTTAGTCTGAGTACCGGTTGCAATGTCCAATCCAGATCTGTTGATAATCTTACATTTCCCATCCTTGAACTGTAACTGAAATCCCTTATCCACCAGTTGTCCTACACTAAAAATATTATGCCTTAAACCTTCAACATAATAAACATTATCAGTATCATGCTTACCATCCAATGATATAGTTCCTCTTCCCTTGATCATGCATGCTTTGTCATCTCCAAATCTAACCAGACTGCCATCGAATTCTCGCAAAGATAGAAACTTCCTTTTATCTCCAGTCATATGATGTGAACATCCACTGTCTATCACCCATTCATCCTTATTTTCAACTTTAGCAGCAAGGGCCTTTTCTTTAGGTACCAGATCATCTTCCTTGATAGCTAAGAATACCCATTCCTTTCCATTATCAGATCCACTAGTTGAATCTTGTGATGGTTCATCATCAAAATTAGTCACACCTTCCTCATCCGCATAGTAGCATGATTTATCTTTGTTCCTCTTGTACCTATGCTTGTTATGATAATCATGGTTAGTCCTAAAAGATATTCTATCTCTTTCCTCAAATCTTGAATTCCTTTTAGTACATCTATATGCAAAATGACCTATCTTATTACATGCGAAACATTTAAAAGGTGATTTTCCTTCATACTTACTTCCTGTCGAACCTTTAGGTACTCTTCTAGCAAATAGGGCTTCAAGTTTCTAAAACTCTTCATCTTCTTTCTTCATTTCCTCCAGTTCCTCAGCATATAAGGCTTTCCAATCACTCTTTCTAGTAGATGATGTAGATGCATGAAAAGAATGTTCAAATTTTGCAACTCCAGAAGGACCAAATTCCTCAAGCTCAAAAGCAGATAACTTCCCTACCAAGGTATCCCTATTAACATAGGTGTTTGCCATTGTTCTCAACTCATTAATTGCAGTAGCCTTCATCTTATAAGCTAGTGGAAAAGCTCTCAATACTTTAAAAACTATTTCATCTTTACTCAGAGATCCACCACAACACTGAATTCCTAGGACAATTTCATTAACTCTTTGCATAAAAACAGTAATCCTTTCATCTTCTTCCATCTTCAGGTTCTCATATCTCACCCGGTATTGGGAATTTGGAGGAATTTATTGTGTGTTGTATTGATGTTTTTCATTGATGTCAACACTAGTTGTTTTGTTGTCTACTGATTTCTGGTAGAGTGGTTGGATTATCATGTTGATCTGGAGATTTGTCTCTAGTTTTGGTCCGGTTGTTGGAATTAGTTTGGATTGGTTATTCATGTGTTCTTGATGTGTATCACATTCAATTGGTTTGATATTTTATGATCTAGATGCTATCATATATTCTACTAAGCCTTTTGGTTATTGGTAAGGGTTCTACCAACACCGCTTTGATGAAGATCTTTTGGTGAATCAGATAAGTGGTGTTGGTGTAGATTCTAGACGGTTATCAGGATGCTAATGGTTATCATGTTCATGTTCCAGTTGTTCATGGTGTTTCATTTGGCTTATGGTGACCTATTTTGGGTTTGGTGTTATTCTGTAAGGTTATGGACCAGTTTATGTAACATGTTGGTTGATGCTCCCGATGCATCACTAGTTGGATTTATTGTTTGATTTATGTTATTTCGGTCTTAGGTCGACTTGGTTTATCATTGGTTTGTGGGATTATGTAACAGATCTATTGTATTATCTTTTAGATGGTTGACCTAATTGTTTAGGTCCTAGGTTGGTATAAATATGATGTAAGATCTCTTTGCAGATCATGGGATTAACGTTATGGGATTATCTGTGTGCGAATAAAGTTGTAATCATATGCAGAGGTTTTGGTTGATCATAGGTGATCGAATTGGGTTTGTGAAAGAGGTTTAAGACCTTTGGTATTGAGCTTAATTGGAACTATATTCAGGCATAGGAGATGTTATTCTTGTAGTTCATTCATCTTTCCGGACTTTAGGGTGGATTTATTTTGTAGTCAGTGAGGCTCCTTTTGTGATGAGTAGTGTGCTCTAAGTTGTTGGCCTTCTTGCATGTGCATACCCCTCTTATTGTAATCACATACTTTCTTCAAAGTATTATCTAACTATGGGTAGGCTTCCCACCATGGTTTTTCCCTTTACCGGGTTTGCCACGTACAAATCATGGTGCTATGTGTTATGGATGGTTGATAATTTTCTTTGATTTATGTTTATGCTTAATTGTTATATTTGCTATTTTGGTATTTGGTTTATGCATTCCAATAAAAGGTTTTGTGTGCTTAAAGTTTTATAATATTTTGACAACTGATTCACCCCCTCTCTCAGTTGTTCACTAGTTATCTTAACACATACATTGTCCTATGACCCCTTAGGACACCATATGACCCCTTAGGTGTCATTATGGGTCATGTTATGTGTCCTTAGGGATCATGTTGTGTCCTACCACCTTTTAAGACACCATATGACCCCTTAAGAAACTATATGGTGTCATTACAAGTCATATGGTGTCCTATGACCCCTTAGGACACCGTATGACCCCTTAGGTGTCGATTTTTGTAAGTAGTATTTCACTACTTTTTTATTTTGTAATAATGGTTCATCTTGCCACCTCGGGACATCGTATCACCCCTTAGGATATCATATGCTCCTAAAGGGTCATGTTGTGTTATGTGGGGTCTGGAGAGAGAGAGAGAGAGAGAGAGAGAGAGAGAGAGAGAGAGAGAGAGAGAGAGAGAGAGAGAGAACGAAAAGGGAGGGAGGGAGATGGGGGGAGAGGAATACATATCACATGATGTCATTAGGGGTCACGTGGGGTCCTAATTGAGCTACACATGTGTTACAACACCATATGACCCCTTAAGACACCATTTCAACCCTTCAGATATCATACATGGTCTGAAGAGGTCATTAGGTGTTATGTGGGGTCCTAAGAGAGTGTGTGTGTGTGTGTGTGTGAGAGAGAGAGAGAGAGAGGAATACAATACAGTACAATAAGATATTAAAAGATAATATATATCAATATACGTACATACACATATCCATATAATACACATAAATTATCAAAAGGCAATACATATACATACACACATGTGTGTGTGTGTATACATAATATATTATATATATATATATAATATATTATATATATATATAATATATTATATATATACACACATTATATATACATATATACATGAAATATCATATTTTACATATTATACATGTATACATATATGTAGGCACACACCCACATTGTAAACATAGGCAGAAGCGTGTACACATTATTTCTAGCTTTAACACCGCGTACACACTTCTTATTGTAAAGAAATCTTGTACATGATTTTGTTTTAAAAATACCCCGTACACGATGTTTATAGTATAGGGAGCCCATATGGGCTTTTGACTATTTAGGCTTGTGAATAGGCCTAGATGACAAAGTTGCAGGTTGGAAGTTTGATTTTCTTCCATTTCCCTCCTTTTTGACGTGTTTTGTTTTATCAACTTGGTTTCTCGACTTTGTCATCATCGGGTTTACACTTAATCAAGTGGGTATTTCTAAAATTGCCACCATATTTTCACCCATCTTCTCAATTTTCTAACCATATAATTTGTTTTAAATTTGAACAACAATAACATATTATTATTGAGTTTCTTTTACCAGTGTCTCCATAGTTGTTAGAGACATACGTGTACCATTTTTTTAATAACTTTTAATCTACTTATCAAAATTTTAAAAACTTTATATATTATTGTAGTCCACATGATTCTTTACAATTTTTAAAAAAATGTATTTTTGATTGTTTTGGTGCAAGTATGCTTCGCACATGAACAGGTACTTGATTTTCAGGATGTGCTTGAATGGAAAAATCATAAAAAAAAATAATCAACAAAAAATTACAAAAAATACACAATTTCTAGTGGTCACTCTTAACTATCTTTTTGCCAAAGGATTTGTCAAAATACTAAATCTAACTATGACTTTTTGATGCACACGTCAGACACTATGTTATGTTTTTTAGAAAAAATCAGGGTCTTTTTTTTTTGTACACAAACGATTTGACCCCCTTAATCTTATCCAATTTTGAAAAAAAATAGTATTTTGGAAACTAGATTCAGAGAGATACAATCTTTGTTCTTTGAGTATCTTAATATTTTTAGTGGATGGCTCTCAAATTTCTCCTCCATGTTCAGGTTTACCTGATTTCAGAAGAAAAAAAATGTCCACTTATACCCCCCTTTTTCACACCATCTTGGTGCACTTACCCCCCTCCATTTTGGGAATCACGCTAGGGGTTGAGGTATGTTTGGCATTCACAGGCTGAATGCTCCTATCACACGCACCCACTAGAGCAATTTCCCCATAACTTCATTGGTTCACACCACAAAAAAACAAACAAAGTAAAGGATCATGCCCATCACGACTCCTCTAGTCACTTCTGGACATCCTTGAGTAGCATAGAAACATGATCTTTGCCAATTGATAAAAGATAAAACCAAATTAGACAAAATTCAATAACTAAATTGGTTGTGCCTTTCTTTTGATTTATTTGATGTGATGGTTGATAATGTCTGGTTTCATAAGTTTTTGACCCTGTTTAAGACTGATCTGTCTGGTTTTGAGTGTATTCGATTTTGTCTAAGACATGATAATGATCATGTTGATATGGATATCAGCGATTGATAGGACTTGATCAATTTTGGTCGTATATTTTTAATAAGATAGTTATGTCATTTGTTTAACTTTGCATGAAGTGATTGTTGGATATCTACTAGGGTATTTGATTCTTGTGAGATATTTTATTGCAAGTTTTTGATTGTTTTTTGATTTTTTAGTTTGTTTTTGAGTTTTTCAATGTTTAGGGTTTTGTGGATCATTTCAAATATTTTTTATTTTGTTGTTTTTCGATTATTTTTGGTATTTGTTCAGGATCTTTTTCTGATTTTTTTAGGGTTTTTTTTAGGACTTTATCTAAACATTTTTTATCTTTTGTGTTTTGCAAATGTTTTTGGATTTTTGAAGATTTTATCTCAATGTTTTTGATTGATTTTGTTTAGGATCATTTTTTTATTTTTAATATTTTTTAATGACATTTTACGATTTTTAGGATATTTTCAGTTATGCCCCCAAGTATGCAGACCTATGATGATATCATGATAATTCATATGGATACAATGAATTTTTGATATGATTTATGCTAATGTAAGATGCAAGATGAAGATGCAGTTCCTATTCAAACAAGGGTGAGTGTATACGTATTTTATTCTGAAGTGCACTAATTGAATTAAAGGTGTTAAACGTTTCAGAGATAGGAGTTCAATCCATTCTCAGAATACTTTAGATCATCTAATCTTAACACACTATGTAATCAATATTTATGAATAGAGGCATGGAAAAATTCCCCATCAATTCTTGAAACTTTGATCCCCTTTTGCCCATGTGTGCGCACTTGAGTTCATTCCAACTCTTATAACCATCAAAGACCCTTGGAATCCCATGTGGCTAGCTACGTGAGTTATTCTGACTTCAAAAGCATCTTGGGTAGAGCCTTGCTTCCGGCAAGATTTTAGGGCTTCGGCAAGGTTATACACTGTAATCTCTCAACTATTGCCCCATTGCTAGTAGGCATCCATAGCCTTGATGGAGTTATTCACATGTTCCCTTATTCAAGCTTTTATTGCACATGTATGCATGATATTTCAGTTATATATCTTTGCTCTTTTTTCCATGATATTTTGATTTTGATTTTGGCATAACACTTTTTCTTTTATTTTCTTGCCTTGACTTGTAAGTAATGAAACTTACTTGGGTATGACAATTACAATGACACTGATGTAGAATTTAGGATTTTTCACTAGCCACATAACCAACTAGGTATTTATAGTGACTTAGAGAATGTGATTAATGTGTGAGATATATATCAATTGATAGATTTGGGTAACAAGACTCAATAGTGAAACCTCTACCCAACCATGGATAAATCTCAATCACAAGGTGACATTGAATATGAATGACCAAAGACCTCCTAAAAACTTTCATGAACAAGTATCTAGGAAATGAGACAACCTTTGCTCCTTTCAGTGCAAAGAGGTAAATGACTTAGACAATCACCTTGAGAAAGTAATGATGATATGCAACTATATGTTATGCAATTTGAAATGTCAATATGCAATGTAGTGAATTTTCAACTAACCCAGCCTTTAGATGTGATTTTTCCTAAGGTGGATGTTGTTATTGGGTCGGTATGAATTTTATGTAAATAGTTCATTGGTCCTTGTTTCAAGACTTGGATAAACCTTACTTTTTCAATGGTATATTCAGTTGGGTGTATTTCATCTAGAGTTTCTGCTATAGCCTCATTATTTTCAAACCAATCTAGCTGTGGTATATCTTCTTGTCCCCAGTCTATCAAGTGTGGGTGTATGAGGAAAATAGATTTTGGTTTTGAAGTTGTGACATGAACGGGTGCTATGCCTATTTTTATTGATGCACTTGAAGAGGACGATGAAGCCAACTAGGTGTTGATCTCATTAAGTGATGGCGCACATACAATTATTGACAAGCTGTCCTATGTAGTATGATCCAGATTGGTGATTTCATTGATAAGGGGTTCATGAAAAACTTGTGTAGAGGCATTGGGATCATGAGGGAGACTAGGAGAAATGGTAGGTTCACCTGGTGAGAGGAATTCTTGTGAGGGACATGGAGGATTATGACATAGAGATGAAGGGATGGAAGGATCTTGATCAGAATCTAGAGAAATGATGAGATCTTCCTTAGGACATGAAGGTGAAGGATTACTTTGACCTTCACTTGGAAACCTGAATTATTAGGAAGGATGGAAGGGATGTCCCGATCTTACTTGAGAGGTGGATGTTGGATGGGACTTGAAAGAACATCTTTCTATTGAGAAACAAGGGTGTTATTATGAGTGGAATAGAAAAGAATGAGGGGATCATCATAAGATTCTTGATAGGTGGATTCTTGATCAAAAATTGGGTAGGATGGAAGGGCTTGTCCTTGATCTTGATTTATTTCATGACTAATTTCTTCTAATTTGGGATCACTCTCCTAACACAGGGAAGGAGTTTTCATGGGAGATTTTTGGAAGGTTTCAACACTTTAGCCTAATGAGAAAGGATTTTGAATGAGATCCTCTAAATCATGACTTGAATTAGATTGGATTTGTACTATGGATAGGCCTTGGGAGATTGTGTTTTTGGATAGAGATGGTGTGGATTAATCTTGTGTAACTTCAAGGGATGATGAAATGGTGGATGTTAGGATTCCCACAGATACTGAGAGGGGGGGTGAATCAGTATCTAACCAGTTAATAGATTTTCTTAACTTAAAACATTTAGAGCATATTAATATTGTGTACCGGTAAGCAGAAAGTAATGCAATAAATAGAGATAAAAACAACCACATGAAAAACACACCATAACACAAGGATTTAATGAGGAAACCCAGTGTGGGAAAAACCTCGGTAGGATTTGTGACCCACAATATTCACTTACTGGCCAATAAGAGAATATTATTGCTACAAGAGGGGTTGCACATGCAGGAAGGCCAACTGCCTAGAGCTCACTACTCAAATACAAAATGGGAAGTCTCACTAACTTACAAAATGGACTATATAAATCTAGTGTCTTGTACTGCTTCAAAATAGCATCTATAATGCCAAATCTAGTACCAGTTTTTTCTCTGCTTCTTACATAAACTCTTAACCTATAATTCGCATAATAGGTCTGCCTTATTTTGCCTAATTACATTCCTCTTAGTTACACAAAATGTTCTACAATGATCTCTCTTATATAAGAGTCATTTTACAACTTGCCAAGTTGGCTTACAATGATTTAACAAATAATAAACAAAATATATTACAACAAAAATCTTGTCAGCCTCTGTGTCAGTATGCTACCTTTCATTGCTGGTGACGGTGATCTGAGTGTCGGTGTAGAGTCTAATCTTGCTAGTGTCGGTGGAATGCCTTGCCGATGTCATAGGATTGTAAGGTTTCAATTAATGACAAAACCTTCAATCACCTACAATATCTCATTAGAGTGTGCATATGCCAACAATCTCCCCCTTTGGCATTGATGGCAACACTCATGAGAAAATTTTAAAACTGTATTCAAAACTTGTAATCCAAAAATATGTACCAAAAATATATGAGCTCTCCTTGAGCAGATAAGTCTTCTATAGATTATTTTCTCATACTACTACTCCCCCTTTGGCATCAATGACAAAGGTTGTCAAGGTGTCAATAGAGTTGTAGTTTTTATGTCTCAACCTTGTAACTGGGTGGTTACAATTTGAAAAAGATCCGCCAAAACCAAATTTATGCCTTCCATAAACTTCTTACTATCTTTTATTGTTGCCTCTGTTCTTTGAACTGTACCTATGAGGTGCTGCATATGCTCTACCAGTGTTTTCTATCCTTGTACTAATGCCTCAGATATTTCCTTTCTCAAGGATGCTAGATAGTCCAGTCTTGGACTTAGTCTTAGTCTCAAATTTTTAGCCTTGTTTATTATTCTATCATTTTCTCTCTCTAGCTTCAGTAATTCTTCCTCAAAACTAGTTATCTTTTGCTCAAAAACTGATAATGTATCAGGTGAATTAACAAAATCGTCAGCAAGTTTATTTATTTCTTCTTGTACCTTGCTCATTTTCTTATCTATGTCAACTGTTAAGAAGTTTGTCTTGCAAGTATCTTTGTACAGAGTTTTAAATTCCTTCAATGAGTTGCATAGTTCTGGTAGAAGTGTGTCAAATTCCCTAGTACACTTCTTTATTTCATCCTCAAAGAATTTTTGTTTTTCAATTTCCAACCTGTCTTTGAATGCCTGTTCCTTTATTTGTTCTACTGTCACTATGTTGTCAGTAATATACTTCGACAAAGTGTCAAGTTGACTCAAAGAATCCTTATTATCTATGTTGCATTTTGGAGCTATCATCTTCAAAATTGGGATTGTGTCATCTATAGCTTTATAAGCTTGTGAACTACAATCAGTTATTTTCTTCAAAGAATCTAAAAGAAATTCAGTTACATTGGTTGATTTATAACCTATTGAGGAGGAACCAACATTCTGAATTCCATCGGTGGAGGAAGTAACCATGCTTGTAGTGACCTCTGGTAGGTCAGTCTATGTTTCCATTTGCAGCATCACTTAGTCTTCTAGTCAAATCTTCTTCATTCTTCTTTCTATCTTCAATCTCTTTACAGAATCTCATAGTCATAACCTGCATCTCATTCTTTGTTGTCATGTTCTCTTATTTCAGCTTGTTTATCATATCATTAAGAGTTTCTTTTTCATCATATGATTGGTTTGGATTTTGGTTGAATGGGATTTGATTTTGGTTGAAAGAGGTTGGATTTAGGTTGAAAGGGTTTTGGTTTTGGTTGAAAGAGGTTTGATTTTGGTTGAAAGAGGTCTGATTTTGGTTGAAAGGGTTTTGGTTTTGGTTGATGTGATTGCTATGTTTGATATGTTGGGTTGAAAGAAGGTTGACATGACTCTAATGTTGGTTGAAGTGAGGCGAGAATGATTCTGTTGAAGAATGAAGGTTGGCATTTTTGAGTGGTCTCACAAGAAGAAGAAGGTTGGCCTAATAATGATTCCCTCGTGGTTATCACTTCTCTCATCATTTTTTTCTAACCAACCCCTATGGTTGTTAGGACTAGTCATGTCTATCATTTGTTGTTGCAAAGTCTTGATCTGTTGAGCTAAGGTTTCTATGGATGGTGATGGAATATGAATAGAAGGAATGAATTCTTCACCTTCCCTATGAAATGTATAATGCCAATCCATGATGTTTTTTTGATTGGTATGGAGCTAGGCTCACAACATGTAAGATTTTTTCTCCATTTCTAGAATGTTGCAATGTTTGATTGATTTGTTGATCTTGGCAAGCTTGTTTGTTGCGTGGTTTTGATCTTGTTGATATTGAAACTTGACTTTGTTGAGGGGTTTGATCTTTTTGATATTGAAACTTGACTTTGTTGAGGGGTTTGATCTTGTTGATGTTGAAACTTGAATTTGTTGAGGGTGTTTGATCTTGTTGATAGTGATGTCGCGAAGACACAATAGAAAGCAAAGAAAAAATAATCTAAACTAAACAAAGAGAGCACTTGTTTAAATGACTTTTCCAAATCCTCATGAATGTTGACATCTTTTTCAAGACCCCATTTTGTTTTTGAAAGTATTTTGGAAATTCGATAGCACATTAAGCAGAATCTCCTAAGGTCAAAAGGTCACGAATATTATCACAGCCCACAGTTTGATACTCTGTCAACTCAAACAATCCCGTCACACCCTAAGGTGCGCCTTTTTTTTGCCTTTGTCCAAAAATTAAACCAAAGAGGATTGCTCCTCAATTGGCTGGTTATCTTGGGAGATATATGGTGAGTGTTTTGGAGGCAGATTCTTCCCCACCCTTACACTGTGATAATAAAGTGTCTGGTTACTAACTTAGTTGGGCTTCTAATTTTTAAGGTTTTTAATCAGGCTTTCGTTCGGGGGGGCATATATCTGGAAAATTTAATTGTCGCTATGCCATTTCAGCACCTATTGCTTATAATTTTCAATGAAAACATATTTATTTATAGTGGTTTATAATACTTAGCATTAGTCATTACCACTTTAGGTCATTCCCCTCTCACTAGCCTTATGGGCTTCTCGGGAGGGCATGCCTGCTAAAGGATTTAGCCTAATGTTGAAATTGATAGAAAGAATTAAAGAGGTGGGTCTGGAGTTTTGATCACCTAGAAGAGGGGAGAGCATATACCTATCAGCTCATAAACATAGAAAAAAAGATTCTTTTTTACCCCAAATTACAAATTTTTCTAGTCTAAATGGAGATGTTGCTCCATGAAAACATGGTGTTCATTTTACCCTTCATAGAAATTGTGAAGTAAAAAGATGGTTTGTGGTTTATTTTAATTACACCAAACTTAAGTTTTTCTAAGATACCCCTACGTAAAATGTTAGTTGATACATGGTGGGCTATCCAACCTATTTTTTTCTTTTTTTCTTTTTCAGTTACAACTTTTGACCTCTATTTGCATAAATAGAGGTAATTACTGATAAAGAATATAAAGAAAACCAAACAAAAATATTTTATCCTACTCATGAAAATGAAAACTACCTACTAAGCAATTGGGAACTACCTACTGAGAAATTGTGAATTTCTATAACAATAATTGCGAATTACTAACAAATCAGTTGCGCACTAGTTAAACTGGAAAAATTTTAGAAAATTAAACAGAATGAAAAGATAGAAGAGATAAGTTATTATGTGGTGATATCACTCTAGATTACATCATCCATCACTTCAATGTTATCATAGAAATCAAATTTGGCAAGGAATCGATGAATGTTTCTATGGTATTGAGCGATTGCCTCTTCTTCTTCAAGTTCACGAAGTTTTCTCTCTACCTTTAGAAACCTTTGGTATGCTCTCTATTATCTTCTATGTTTTCTTGTCCTCCTGGCACCTGAAATTTTAAAAGTTACCTTACTTGCCATGGGGTTAGAGACATTTTATGTAGAAAAAAAGAAATTTTCTAGAATCATGAAAGATTGATGGGTTCATCTCACAAATGGATTTAAAGCCAAAATGACAAAGAAAATTGAAATTCTGAATCAGACTTGGAATTGTGCATTAGTTTAAGCAATTGTGAATCAAAATGATGTCAAATGCGAATCAAAACAACATCAACTATGAATTAATATTTTCAATTGTGAATTTCTACAATGGCAATTGTGCACTCCACTTTCTGTACGGATCTTCCAATCAAAAAATCAGAAAATCAGATTAGTAGGTGGATTCATGTCGAGTTAACCAAATGTACTCAGGGTTAAAATTGTCATAATTAAGCAGAATAAAAGAGCAAATCACAAACTCTAAACTAATTAGAATTAATCCTAAATAACAATTGAATAATGCAAAATCAATTGAATTGGATAAATGAATCTAATTAAGACTCCCTCAATTGATTTGACTAAGCTTCCATTGTTCTTCTCCTTAGTTGTTGTTGAATTAGCTCTCAGGTATTGCATTGATTTACTGCATGGATTAGACAACTATTTCAAAGACTGTGAATCTATATTGATTTGATGAAAATGATGTTGTTTATATAGATTTTCAACATAGAAGGGGTGAGGGTTTGAACTCAAGTCATGATTGATAGTCAGCTAAGATTGATTGATTAGTGAACTAGTAATGATTGATTTGTTAACTCATTTGATTGATCTATTAACAGGATTGATTGGAGAGTGAACTCAATTGATTAACCAATAGAATAAATAGACTAGCTAGTTGACTGAATAGATGGATTAGATGATTGAATTGATTGGAGAGATAAGTGGATTGATTGACTAGTTAGAAAAGGTGATTTGGAGTGAAAAGGGTGATTGAAGAGTTCACTAAGTTAACTAATTTGATCATTTAGTTATGATTTCAACCTGCATTGTAGGATTTTGGAATTGAATTTGATTTTCATTTTCAATTTGGACTTGAATTTGGATTTTTGAATGTTGAAATGCACATGAAATTAATTGAAATTAACTGAAATTTGAATTTGGAGGATTTGGAGGAATGAAATTAATTAATTTAAATAATTTAAATGAAATTATTTAAACATTAGAAGTAGAATTAATTAAATAATAAAGATTATTTATTTAAGGAATAAATCATAATTAATTAAATAATAAGTATTTAATTAATATTTGAGAGGGGTTAAATGATTAATTAATTAGAGAATATAAATTCTAATAATTAATAAGATGAAGAATGATGATTGAGTTAGTTTAGAAGAATAATTAGCTTAATTAAATAATTAAATAATTAAATAATTACTTAATTAATTAGGATGAATAATTAGTGCATGATGAAAAAGAATTTTTTTAGTGTCTACAATGGCTATGAGTATATGTTAGTTTCCTTTATTGCTTTCCAGTTAAAAGAATATTTAGAAAACATACATTTTATGCAACGAAGGGAGTTGTACCTTCATAGCAAAATACAGAGAGCACTTGCGATTGCCATTACAAGTGACTCAATTGTTCTAGTTCTTTTTGTCTTTCAATTTGGGCATTTGTGAGTAATTTTTGAAAGGTATTTAAGAAGGACAAATATGTTAACCAATAGATTTTTAGTGACTCTATTGGGGAAAAGAAACGAAGTGCCGGTGCTTTCGTATTTCCTCAAAAATTTAAATGGTGCCTTCCCTAGAATGAAGATTGGCGACTCTGTTTATGTCTGGTTGAAGAATTTTAGTTTGAAATCATGGCTTTGGTAGTAACATAGCCACGAGGGACTCATTTTGGTCCATTTTCTCTACCACAATATGTTAGTATTTAACCGATGACTAAGAGGGGGGAGGGTGAATTAGTTAAAGCAATTTACTCATAATTCAACCAATCAAAATAACCGGTCTGCAACTATCCTTTGCATTGTATTAAACATTATGTAAATCATGAAAGAAAATAACATCATATAAAAGAGATTTGTATGCACACATACATATCACATAAAATAGGTAATTATACATTAAAACCCTCTATTAGAGGGAGAAAACTATGGTAGGGATAACCCACATTCTCTCTTACTGCATAGAAGAAAGGTGCCCTGTTAAGAGCTTAAACTCCGTTCTTTTTTAGAACATCACCCTATTAGGAGTGACTGGTATCCAATTAAGAATACCTTAGAACCTGTTAAAGTTCACCTTGCTAGAGGATTTTACAACTTCATATTTAAAGTGACTCTATTAAGAGATTTACATAAAGAACCGGTTAATGTTCACCCTATTAAGGGATTTACAATACTGCAATTGTTAGAAGGAAACAAAGATGAATGTTCTCTCCAATGACACTACCTTTGTCTCATAGATCCGCTTTGCATGCTTTGTTCAATTGATCGGTGTCAGCTTCACCGATTCATACCTATATCTGCTATACTATGTTCTGCTCCCCATGTGTTCACTTTCACTAGTCTCTTTTCACATGAACAACAACCTTCTTTGAATGAATTGTGTGAATATATTAGCCTTTGATTCTGATGCCAAGTTTCCCTCCAAAACATCAGATTCAAAATTTTTTTACCGTGCCATAAATCATTCTCCAGAGGAATATTGGTCGACAATCATTCATGCCGATAAGTCCGCCGATTGACTAGAGAAGACTGCCAGTTTAACTGGATGTCAACTGGATGTTTCCTTGTCTGTCGGTTGAGACTCCTATTATGCCAGAGTAGCGATCAAATTTTGCATAACTGGTTACCTCTTGTATACCAATCTATTATCTACTTAGCTGATTATCCTCCTATGTACCAATTTGTCCCCTTCTTAGTTGGTTGACCTCCTATCTTTCGGTCTACTCACTGCTAATCTTATCTACACATTGCTTATCTGGTCTATACTCTACTTATCTGGTTAACCTCATTATACCAGGCTACTCACTGCTGATAAGACTAAGAACTCTTGTTCTTTACCAGTTATCCTTTACTTCTTTGTCAATGGACTATGAAGACTTAGAAAATGATGTTGCCAACAATGACAACCATTTCATTCATCAGTCATACAAAATGCACCAAAATGCCAGTAAACTCCCCCTTTGGCATTGGTGGCAAACACTACAAAAATGTGTCGGTTCTGGTCTCTGTTTCTGATCCCTGTTACTCATAATGTACAAATCTCCAAAGCTCCCCCTTTTGACATCAATGACAAAAACTATACAAAATAATTTATCAAAGTAAAACAAAAATTTCTTTGAAATTTTCCTAAGCTACTGTCAAAGAGGATTCCCATTCAAAGGCTTTACCTTTTTCATGGTGGTGAAGTGTCCATGGAAAACTGCAACAAAATTCTCCATATCATCAACTGTTTTGTAGTTAGGTTCATTTAGGAGACATTCTGCTTCTTTAACATTCCTTTGCATGAAATCAATAATTGGTGCTAGATAGCATTGCAGCTCTAACAAACTAAAACCTTGTTTGTCCTCTTCTTCTTTTAACCTTTTGATTTCATGATTGAACTATTTTACCTTGCCACTAAAAATTATTGTTGAGTTGTTAAGAGGATCAAAATAACCTATCAGATCTTGAATTTATCTTTGAGTCTGAGTTCTTTTATCTTCTAGATCTTTGAATAAATCAGTAAAACTTGAAGATTTGACTAATAATTGGCCAATTTCCTGTAGTATATCTTTCACCTCTTCTGTGTGGTTGGAAAGGGCAACTTTTCCAACTGATATTTTTTTCATTAGTTTTTCTCCTCTCTTTGATTCATATTGTCTTACTGCAACCTTTTCCGGATCGGTTGCCTCTGAACCAATTGTTGTTACAAGAGTGCCCAACTAATCAATGATGGGTGCATTGTCATCAACAACAATGTTAGGAATTAGGTCAGATAGAATTGTCTTGGTAGAATTGAGAATTCTTACCATCTTTTTCTTTGCTCTCAATTTATCCTTTTCAGCTTGAATTTTTATTTTTTCTGAGACTTTCATCAATTGCTTGGGAGTCATTTTATTTATATCAATGACTGATTCTTCCTCTTCTTCCTCCTTTGTTTCATCATACTTTTCTACGGTCTCAACCTCAGAACTGGCTGCAGTGGTGAGTTTTACTTTCTTCTTTTCACTTTCCTTTTCTGTCTAACTTCTTCTTTGTTGGAGGAGTATCCATCACTACCTTCTTATCTTCTACTTTCTTCTCTTCCTCTTTGCCTTTTTCTGACAGAATAGGATTTGGTGTCACTAAAGTTCTATGAGGTGTATCTTCATAAGGAATGTCTTCAATTGTCACCTCATCTTTACCAAGATGCTTAGTTTGATTAACTTCCTTCATCGGTGTAGTATGAACCAGTTGCTCGACATCCTTTGTTAGATTGGGAATGTCTAACACAACATTTCCTATGATGTCCTCAACTAAGAAAACATCAAAAACTTTAGTAGAGTCTTTGTTTTTACCTTTCCCTTTGTCAAGGGCAGCTGCACCTTGGTCTTGTTTTGTTCCCTTTGTTATTTCATCTTCATCTTCCTTTTGTTGATTCATGATTGTTTTCATTCATGATTGTTTTCCACAAGGCAACACTTTCTTCATGTACCACTTCAACTTCACCTATAGCCACTCTCCCTATTCTATTTCTTATATTAAAATGTTGAATGCATGCTTCAACTACTAGTGAATCTGGATCAAGATCTAAATCATGTTGCACATCCATGAGTTCTTTTATCCTGTGCTCTTTCTCAATGACTAGATTTGTTTTCCATCTCCCTTCAATTTGATCTTGCAAATATGAATGAATTATTCCATATAATTCATTAGGAGTTCTATAAAACTTGTGAAAGTTCTAGATCAGGGCATCTTCAATTTTCCTTTTGTCTTTTTCATTACAGAGGGAATATGTTTTCCCAACACCAGACAGACCTCCAAATTCTTTGATCCCATGGACCAATTCATCAACTGTTGGAGCTATGTTTCTTCCACTTCTTCTAACCTCTTTAATCTCCACATCTGATTGAGTTTCAATGTTATCACCCTCTTTTTCATCCTTTTTGGGCTTCTTTTCAACCTTTGTATCAACTTTTCCTTCACTCTTCTTCTTTCTGGTATAAGTTACTCCTACCAGTCTATCTTTACTTGGGGAAAATACATGAGTACCTATGTCCTTTCCTTTTATATATGTTGTTGGCTTGGTAGCTGTAGTCCCCTTGGGTTTTGTCTTTGACACTTTCTTCTTTTCACCTGTTAGTTCTTCATCTTTATTAGGTTTGGCCCCTATTTGTTCACTAGTACTGATGGAGGTAGTGGCACTAGATGCTTCACCTCCATATTTTTTGTCAAGGGTATCAATCCTTCTTCTTACTTTTCTTTTCATGATTGGCACCTTAAGTTCCTATTTTATTTTGGAGCTTACCTCCTCACAAGTTCCAAATCTCTTTGCCTTCTGGTCTACTGGTTTGGACAGTAGCATGTTTACATGAATTTTAACAATGTCTTCTGCAACCTCATAACCCATAGGTGGAAGCCAAAAGGTTCTAAGTTGAACCACTTGAATGATGCAACAATCTGTGTCTATAAGAAAGAAAATATTGCCTTTGTACTTCGGCACTATACCGGTTGGTATTCTTTCCCTTTTGTGCATCCTAATTTGAAATTCCTTAAAATATCCCCACAATGTTTTACCAAACCTATCTCCTATATCCCTAATCATTTCACCTATCTGAACCATGATAGGTTTTTCTTCAGACCATACTACATTACCCTTATCGCAAAAAACATTTTGCACATAGAAAAATATACATACCAGTAGTGAGCCATATTTGAAAGATTACTTCTTGTCCTTCTTGATTCTCTCCATGTTCACTAGAAATTGGCTTCTGATCATCTCACAAATATCATAGGTTGCATCCTCCTTGATAATTCAATAGGTAGCATGTATAGCACCACTCGACACACTATTCATCTGACTTGATTGATAGACCCTATAACCCAGCACTGTAGAAGCAAATCTTACTTCAGCATCCTCAATATGAGCGATTTTCATTGTTCTACTGTCACATTAGGATTTGGTTAACCGAGTGACTTCAGTTGATGAAATTATTCTTAAGGTTAGTGCTTCACCAGTTTCCCTAAACCCTGTCACTCTTTGAATCACATCCTTTCTAATCTTGATCGGTGCTTGAGCTTCCAGCCATAAAAATTGATCATGTACTCTTCTTAATACATACCTAACCCAGTCAGCATGAAACTGATCGAGAAAATCAACAACATTTGACAAACCCTTAGTCTTCAGAGGTAAATATTCTACCTTCAACTGATCATTAACACAAAACCCTTTAAATTCATTTTGAATGAATTTGTCTCCAAGTTCTTCAAGCTTGCAATGGATGTAGGAGTGAATATCTTCAACCAATAATACACTAGAGGGCACATATGATAAGGCACTGGTCATGTCGATCTCACCAGCTTTCATTGGATGTAGCTTGAATTCAGGTTGAGGTTCTTTAATAGCTTCAACCAACATAGGAGTCGATATAGGCACTGCCATGATGACCTTCATAATTTTATTTTTTTCAAACAGGATTTGAATACCTTCTCCTAAAAATCACCAAACACCACTATCACTTTGCTTGAACTTTTCACACAAATATTACTAGCAAGATTTCAATCGCCTCTGGTTGCACAAGAGCTCGAGAAAGTTCACAAGACATCAGGGTAAGTGAAATGTATTGACATTTCCTTATTTATTAGTGGAGATTTATCGGTGTTATGATACAACGGTTAGTATTGAAACTTACAACTTAAAGTACACCGATTTGCCTTTTATCGGTTGTTTGTTATCGATACCGATACACAAACAACTAACTCAAAAAATTTTAGGCTAACTTTTATGCATCTCAACTATGTAGATAGACATAACCTTATATTGGTTAAGGGGATTCAAAAAATAATCTTACCATATGTGCTCCCCCTGGGCATCAGTATGCCTAGTTTGAAGAGGAACTGTCATCACTGATGGATGATGACTCGGTTTCAGAATGACTTTCTCCTTCTTTTATTTCTTCCTTCTTAATTCATGTCTTTTTCATTTCATTTCTCACTTCTTGAATTGTCTTCTTTCCTTTCAGGTCATTTTTCCCTTTCTTCTTGCCAAACCGGTTCTTGTCTTCGGACTGGTTATAGGATCAGTTCCTACACTCTCTGGCTAGGTGACCAATCTTATGGCAATTGAAACATGCCATACTAGTTGTCCTCTATGGTCCTGAATTATTTCTCTAACCCATTCTCATTTTGCAATTTGCTGCAACATGACCAAAATTACCACAAGTGGAACATGTGGCATTGAACTGATTACTCCTTTTATTAAGACTAACCGGTTTGAATGGTCATCTCGATACATTTGACTTGAACATGCATTCTTTTGATTTGTGTCCAAATTTATTGCATGTAAAGAAATGTCCATTGAATCTTCTTCTATTTGACATACTGCTAGATTGAGATCTACACTCATACATAGTGTGACCATACTTGTGACAATTCTAGCAGTAACCATCAAAGGTGAAAATATTCTTTTGACTAACCAGTTTATTTCTACTGACATCAGACTTATGACTCGGTTTACCACAATGATTACAAGAAGGTTTAGAAAACTTCATACCTTTCACTTCTGAGTGGTTCCTTTTATCATCCTTTATATTTTTGGATTTAGATGATTCTCCAGTTTCCATAGGACCTGTACCGGAGTAACCAAGACTGGTTGTTTCCTTTGTTCTTCTCTGATCTTTCAACTATTCATCTATCTTTTTAGAGCTTTCATTGAATTTTCTCAACTTCTCATTTCTCTCAGTTGCAACTTTCAAATCACTCTTGAGTTGTTCAATATCTTTCATCATCTTCTCCTTTTCCTCTGTGTTGTCATGTAGATGCTTACGTATGTATTCATTCTCCTAACTGAGAATTCGGATTTCTTCATCTTTTTCAATCATGATTGCATCATTTTCTCTCAGGGCATCTTCAACAAGCCTCTTGGCTCTTTCAGCTTTTGACAAAGCTTCTTTTGCATATGTTTTTCTTTGATCAAAACTTATGTTGGCTTCTAGTATCTTAGTCATTATCAAGGCCTGACTTTCATGTTCTCTTTTGAGATGTGTGATTTCTTCTGTTAGCTTCTTGTTCTTTTCCATGAGTTCTGAGACTGCTTCTTCTGCTTCTTCAGGTCCACTCTATTCAAAGATTTAATCTATGATATCCTGACTCTCATTTAGTTATTGAGTTAGTTCATTTCTTTTAGCAAGATATTTTATCAGTCTCTCTTTCAGCTGAGCAATAATTTCATTTGCTTCATCAATCTGCTTCTGATACCAGTATTCTTGTATGATCTTTTTCCTCAAGCTATCAAGCTTTACTTCAGAGGACTAGAGCTCTAATACCCATTGTTAGTATTTAACTAGTGACTGAGAGGGGGGTGAATTAGTTAAAGCAATTTACTCATAATTCAACCAATCAAAAAAATCGGTCTATGACTATCCTTTGCATTGTCTTAAACATTGTGTAAATCATGAAAGCAAATAACATCGTATAAAAGAGATTTGCATGCACACATACATATCACATAACATAGGTAATTATACATGGAAAACCTCGATTAGAGGGAGAAAACCACGATGGGGATAACCCACATTCTCTCTTACTGTAATGAAGAAAGGTGCCAAGTTAAGAGTTTACAATCTCTTCTTTTTGAGAACATCACCCTGTTAGGAGTGACTAGTATCTGGTTAAGAATACTTTAGAACCTGTTAAAGTTCACTTTGCTAGAGGATTTTACAACTTCATATTTGAAGTGACTCTGTTAAGAGATTTACATAAAGAATCGGTTAAGGTTCACCCTGTTAAGGGATTTACAATGCTGCAATTGTTAGAAGGTAACAAAGATGAATGATATCTCCAATGAAACTACCTCTGTCTCATAGATCCGCCTTGCATGATCTATTCAACTGATCGGTTTTGGCTTCATCAATTCATACCTGTATCTGCTATACTCTATTCTGCTTCCCCTGTGTTCACTTTCACTGATCTTTTTTCACATGAACAACAACCTTCTTTGAATAAAATGTGTGAATATATTAGCCTTTGATTCTAACACCAAGTTTCCCTCCAAAAAATCAGATTCAAAATTATGTTACCACACCATAAATCATTCTCCAGAAATCATTCCAGGAATATCGATCAAGACAGTTGTTCATGTTGATAAGTCCGTCGGTTAGCTAGAGAAGACTGCTGGTTTGACTAGATGTCAAGTGGACGTTTCTTGGTTTGTCGATTGAGACTCCTATTATCCCGAAGTGCTGAACAAATTATGCATAACCGGTCTATTACCTACTTAGTTGATTATCCTCCTGTGTACTGATTTGTTCACTACTTAGCCAATTAACCTCCTGTGTGCCAGTTTACTCACTTCTAACCTTGTCTATACATTGCTTAGCTAGTCTATACTCTAGCTAATTGGTTAACCTCTGTATACCGGTCTACTCATTGCTGATAGGACTAAGAACTCTTGTTCTTTACCGGTTATCCTTTACTTCTTTGTCGATGGACTATGAAGAATTAGAAGATGATGTTGCCAATAATGACAACCATTTCATTCACCGGTCATACAAAATGCACCAAAATGCCAACACAGTATTCAACCCTACCTCAAAGATCAAGAGAATGCTTTCCAAAGTTTGTTGGAGATAAGATTCAAGATCTAGATGATCATATTAAAGCAGTTATTGTTGCCTATGAAATTCTTGGAGTGCAAGTAGAAGATGTGTTTGTGATATTGTTTGTTCAAAGCCTCATCGGAAATGCTTCATAATGGTTTCAAAATTTAGAATATGGATGCATTACCAATTGGAATGATTTAGAGGTAAAATTTATTGAAAGATTCAAAACTGTGATTGATACATATGATTTGTTGCTTAATTTCTTTCAAATACAAAAGAAAGAATATGAGCCCATTAGAAGTGTCATTGAAAGAATTAATTGGTGTGTTGGAAAGATTCCTCATGGGTTTCAGCCAACTGAAAATAATCAATTATGTATATTTATTACTGTGTTACATCTTGAGATTAAGTTTTTGTTGAAACATAAGAAGATGCAAAATCTAGAAGATGCACAGAAAGAAGTTGTTGAGATAGAGGAGTATATGATTGTGAGTGGAATGAAATGTATGAGTAAACATGTTGTGAAAGTTCCAGAATTTGAAATTTACTTTCATAATCAGAACTTTTACCCAAGAAAGAAGCCTTTGCAAAAAATCTTGTCACGAAAGAAACGAAGCCAGTATCATCTATTTCTTATTGTCAAAACTTGATAGTTTTCAATGAAATAGATTTTTGAGAATCTTCTGAGACTGAGAATGGTTCTTCTAACATTGCAAGAGCTTAATATTTCCATGTTGATGGATTTGATCCTTCTAAAGATGTAGATGATCACATCATTCAACCAAAATAATTGGCGGCTTTCCTAGCCACACCTACTATTAAACAAACTTTCGATGATATGTATAATGAGGAATTAAACAAAAGATTTCTGGAAAAAATTCTTCTTCTGATTTTGAATCTTTCACATTTAAAATTTCTGATGCATTTTTCAGCAAATGATCAAGCAAACATAAAGGGCCAGCATGGGAAAGAAATAGATAGTCGTGGACAGTTGGAGGTTGGTACACAAATGGATTATGATTATTTTCAATTCGCTTGTAGCTATGGTGAACGACACTTGCAGACTAAGTGTTTGAGAAATTATGAGAGTGTCAGAAAACAAGTGGAAGACAATGAATTATCTACTACTGATACAATATCTAATATGCAGCTAGACTTTGAAACATTCAAATTTGGTGATGAGAGTTTTGAAAATAGATTTTTCCTAGAAGAGTCAAGCAATTACCCAACGCTGGAGTCTTTTTATTTTGAGAATGATGTCATATCAGCCCTGTCTCAGAACTAGCACATGAGGATGAGTGTTTCTATCAGAATCTTTATATTGGCTACCCAATTCAGAGTCTGGTTAATTAATTAGACAATCTGGCATAATATTTTGATATGATTAATGCAAATTTAAATCAACATGCACAACATAATGTCAAGACATCTCAGTTGGCTTGATAAGTTTTTGATGCAGAATGGCTCTTTGGATACAAGGTGTTATTTGAAGAATTTGCGCAAAACTTTATCACCAAATATTTCTTCACAATGGTTGCAGGATGGCAATTGGGATGATGTTTCTTTCTTATCAGCCACTTTTTTGCACCAACTCATATTTCTCCCAGCCAATTAATGGTTTTGCATGAGTAGCTTGGTGTACTTCCTGAGGCAAATAATTTTTTTGGTTTGCTGTAGGCTTTAGTGGTTTCGGCTTTCCAGTTTTGGCTTTTTGGTTTTCCCAGTTCCCCTCCCCCCTCTGCAAAGCAACACCCTTTATTCATGTGATTTATTTGACTCTATTACCCAATGGATAAGGCATTGGTCTCTCCCAGAGATGTTCTCAATTCTCTTCATCCTTGCAGTCCTCATCCCCCTTCAAAGCCTATTGTTACCCTAGTTTTTGAACTTGGAAATTAAAAAAAAAAGTTTTCACTTCCTCAAGTCGTAGCTTTGTTATTGAAAAATCTCATGACTTTAGTCTTTATGTTGACCTAAGTCTGTAATTTTGAACCTTCTGATTGAACCCCACGGTTCAAAGGTTCAACACTCACAAAAATGTAAAGGCAAAGTGATTAATGAAGCATATTGTGGGTGAAGTCTATAATTTTGAACCTTTTGATTGAACCCTGTGGTTCAAGGTTCAATAGTTCATTCTACGACAATCAAATTCTGCATACATATCCATCAGTCCAAAAATGCATTCGAAAAAGTTGCAAATTTTTAAAATCTAAAGACAACCCACCTGATATTTTGGTCTTAAGTATTCCCAGATTTAATTTTATGACCATAAGAGCCCATATGATATATTATTTTCTCAATGCAGTAATTTAAAACATTTTAAAAAATATTTTAAATCAGTTGGAAAGCAGCATTTCCATGGGAAGGTGAAAGGTTAAAAATAAATATCTTTGTAAATAATCTTTGAGTCATTCTATTGGCATTTTGAGAGAGGAAGAAATATATTTTAGGTCTGTATGTTTGTGTGTATTTCTTTTGACTATAATTTGGCCTGTGAGTCATTCCAATTATTCTTATAATGCTTTCTTGTGCATTCCAGTTATGCGTATGTTTGTTGCAAAGACTTTGATTTCTCATTCATTCATACATCTACAAGCAAATTATTTAATCTTTTCCCTCTTTGTTCTAGGTATTTGGGCAAGGATCTTTGTGTCTTTTACTCCAGTATCTTCTTGTTTATAAATCTATAGTTCGCATCTGTGTCATGGCTATGAGTAGATGTTAGCTACCTTTATTGCTTTCCGGTTAAAAGCATATTCAGAAAACATACATTTTATCCAACAAAGGGAGTTGTACCTTCATATCAAAATTCAGAGAGCACTTGCAATTGCCATTACACGTGACTCAACTGTTGGTTATTTTTGTCTTTCAATTTGGGCATTTGTGAGTCATTTTTGAAAGGTATTTAAGAAGGACAAATCTATTAACCAACACTTCCAAATATAATCATTTTTTAGTTTTTTATTTTCATTTTGAAGTGAAGCATAAATCCCTATCCCATTTGTGTGGCATTTCACAAAAATGGGTTCTTGAAGGAAAAATTATTAACCAACTTTAAATTTTTCTTTTTTTTTCAATAAAGGACTTCTTTTCAAAAGTCTAAATGAGACTACTTTTTTTTGCTTCCATTTTGTGCATTTGACCTTATCCACCACTTGTTAATAATCAATCTAAGACATTCTAAATGGCTCACCAAAGTGTAAAAATATACAAAATTCCATAAAGAATATGGGTCACTAAGGTTTTGTTTGGTGTCCTCATTGGTATGTTATGTGTTTGTCAGTATTTCAAAAGTTTAGGGTTATCCATACTTACATGCCTTCCCCAAAATTCTTCTTTTCCCCTCTAACCCCCCTTATTTTTGTTTTAGAGTTTCTCATCCCTCAATAACTTTTCTTTGGTATCTCATCTTTAAATTAATGGTCCCCACTCAAATTAAGTTATGAGATGATTTCATCTTCATTTTTTCTCTTTAACACTCTAATTCTCAATTTCATTTATGGATTGTCAAAATATTTCTACTAGTTGAGCTCACATGAATTTTGGTGTTGGATATTAATCTGCTCAATATAGTTCAAAGGTGCAAGTTATTAAAATAGAGATTATTAGTTTGACATCTAGATTCCCCCTCTCTATACAAAAAATTGTGAAGTATTATAGATTAGCTATTTAGTGAAATTTATATTATATGAGAATATTATAGCTTGATGTTGGTAGAGTACTATCAAGAGAGAATCCACTTAATAATGAAAACTATTCTTATGGAACTTTGGACAAATATCATTATGAAAGTTCCCATTCATGGGAATCATGCATAAAATTTGGTTTTCTATGTGTACCATTTTAATTGGGAGCATATTGTCTCATCCATTACACTATTTGTCTTGACATTTTTATCCTTCTAATTCATACAATTTCTATCCATTTCCCCTATTGACCTTGATCTTGACAAAACTAAGGGTGTACACTTAAAAAACACACATTTGGAAAAATCTTGACATGGCGATTTCTTTTTTACCATATACCATCTATTTCTATACCATCACCTACACAACACTATCCAAACCCTTGAATTATATCAAACATGTTATCCCAATGCAAGATAATATTTGGAAGTCAAATCTGTTAGTGTAATTATTTATTCTTATAGGATATAATTACATTTTACTTAAGTTAACTTAGGATAATGCATGTCATAGTAGTTTGGATATGAGACACTTAAGGAAGTGTGCACATAGGGATGTAGCTTGTAGGAGAAATTCCACATTTTGTGGTCTTATCTTGTTGTTACATTCCACCTTTAGTGAGTGATCCACCTCATGTGGAATATTATATTATTTCTCCTACCTACCCTTATTTTTTATTGAGCCAAATGTCATGATTGTGTCCTCACATATCCATTTGGCCTTGCCTATATAAGCAGGCCCATATTCATTGTATTGGTTAATCCAATTGATCATTTGTATATTGATGAGAATATAGTTTGTTCTTGTCATACTATTGTCTCTCTTTTGTGCTTTTCATTGTGCCCTTGATCTTGGCATAATCTCACATGGTATCAGATCCATTGGGTCTTCATTGATTGGTTTTGGGAGACATCTTGGAAGGCTTTTATTTTTGGATCTGAGGTACTGCACATTTTGGAGGCATCCTAGAGAGTTTTTGACCTCACCATTGCATTCGAGAGGCTGTTTCCATAAAAATTGAGTATAAACTCAACCTATTTTAGTGAAAGTCAAATTTTGGGTGTTGACAATGTTTTTTGCCCAATTTGGGCGATACGGTACAGATTTTTCAAATTTATTTTATTTTTTAAAATGTTACTTTTTCTGCAATTTTTTTTTTACATTTTGAATATGTTGTCCTTGATTTTAGCATGGCTAAAATTGTAAGACAATCCTATGAAATTGGTTGTTTCATACCTTACGACCTCCGAGAGAGCTTGATCGACTTTGTCGGTTAGCTCATTTAGCTTTTCGCTTTTTGTTTTTATTGTTTTCTAAGTTTTTAAGATTTGTAGTTTTTCCTGCAGGTTGGACTTTAAAGTCCGAACTACAGAAGTCCTTCTTTCCAAAAGGAATTTCACATCGGACTTTAAAGTCCAATGTGCAAAGATTTGTTTTTCCCCTGCAGATCGGACTTTAAAGTCCGACCTACAGGTTATCCTTCCCCTACAATTTGAACTTTAATGTTTGATCTGCAGGTTGTTTGGTCAAAAGTTGCATGTCGAACTTTAAAGTCTGACTTGCAAGGGTTTTATTCCAGCATGTCAGACTCTAAAGTCCGACATGCACAACGTAATTAGCATTAATGAGCACATTTATTGCTAATTTTTGGGTTATTTTTTTTTTTTTTTGGTTATTCTCTCATTCTTGTTTTGATTTTTGTCTCTCGTGCGTGCCCTCCTGCTCTTTTCCTCGCAAATTTGATTTTGATTCATCGTTAGTTACTTGATTATCTTTGGCCACTCGGGTTCAGGTAGGGTTTTTGTTTGTTTTCTGCCTTTTTCTTTTCCTTTTCACTTTCATTTTTTATTTTGTTTTATTGTTGTCTTCGGAGGGCAATCGGATTTTAAAATCCAATTGCTCTTAAACCTTATTGATCGGGTTGAGGGTACTTGTATTTTAAAGTCTGATTGCCTCTTTAATCCTTCTTCTTTCCCCTAGCTAGCACGTCAGGTTTCAAAGCCTGGTATGTAGTTGATTAATGGAGATTACTCTCTGCATGTCAGATGGATTTTAAAATCCGATATGCAGGAGGGTAAACTCCGCATATCGGACTTTAAAATCCAATATGCAAAGAAAAGAATGTCCGATTGACATGTCGGGCTTTAAAACCCAACATGTCAATCGGTTGCCCTTCCCCAACACATCGGACTTTAAATTCTAGTGTGCTGGTCTTTTGAATGTTTTACACATGTAGTCCGATGTGCTAATGATTTTTCCTAACTTGCACATCAGACTTTAAAGTCCGATGTGCCGATAACTTCCCCCAACTTGCACATCGGAATTTAAAGTCCGATATGCAAGTAAATATTTTTTATCTTTGCACATTGAACTTTAAGTTTCGATGTGCAAATTTTGACTCCTAAGTTGCAGATCAGACTTTTTTCCCCGACTTGCCTTTTTTGACAGTTTTGCTCCCAAGCCTGTTCTGAGCCCAATTTTCTGATCTGATTGATAAAAAAATTTTTTATTGATGATGATAACTATCAAACGAGCTAATCCTTAGTGTTGAATGTAGTCATTTGCAAATTTCAAGGCCCTCTCATGACAAATCAGAGCCTTCTTTGAGTTAGTTGGAGTCTTCACCGGGTAAAACATCAGCAAAGAAGATGAAGTACAAGTATGATAAGTACTTAAATTTGTACCCGAAAAGTTCAATTGATTCAAACATCAAGGAGATCAAAGATATAGAAATTGGACATGTCAGTATGTAGGAGTTTAATTATCGAGTTGAGAAAGCTCATTCCCGCCTTACAAAGTTGATCAAATATGAGTTGCATAAATATGCTTCATTTCTAGTTGCAGCTCATGATCCAGATTTTGTACTTGCAGTAGCGGATCACTTCGATCCAAATACAAGATAGGTTAGGGATGTTGATCAAAATGTGATCATGACTCTGGATAGTGTTTTCAAAAGTTCTTCAGTCAAGGAAGTAGCTGACATTTCTCAAGAAAGTGCTCAGGAGTACTATGAGAAAAATGAGGTCAAATGCAAGAAAGTGATCAATATTGTGTACCTCTCTGCTACTAGAAATTCTACCACCTCGCGATGGCCTAAGTATTTTCACAGAAGTGACTTCAATGAGGAGTACACTGATATGATCACCATGTTGGCAAGAGTGAAGGGTTTAAAGGACTCTCATTACTTTCAAAGTTGGATGTGTTATTACATAAATATAATCAGGAAAGGGGCCGCTAGGATTGATTGGGGTGAGCAGATCAGTAATGCACTCTACGCATAGTTGAAAGAAGTCAAAGTGACATTGAAATTTTATATGATTTCTTACTTGGTTTATGTAGCCGCTTCTATGAGGCAATATATAGGTTTGTCTACTAAAGGTGACAGGAGATTAGTGCCTATCTAGGAATACTATGATCAACTCACAATCAAGAATCAAGGTAGCCACTTTAGAAGAGTCAATGATGCCTTCTTTGTTGTGTGGAAGTGCATGTTTGATAAAAGCTTGCAGAAGAAAATATTATCAGAAGCTGCATATAATAGGGTGTATCTTTTTGGATGCATTTTTCTTCAGTTTCCAACATTCATTTACATCTGGATCGGATGTTTCTCAAGTGAAGCCTTCATTTTACCAAGGTATCCTTCTGATAAAATCATTCTCATGGATTTGTGTCGGAAACTAATCTATTTGCATGAAAAGAAATTGCAAGCACATAAGATCGAGTTGAAGTTCCCAAAATCTATTGGCAAGTACTCAATTCTAACTAACTCCAAGGCCAAGAACATGGAGGAAGAAATGCAATGGAACACTATGAGAAGATTCAAAGCACGAAATAATTTTGATTTTTGTGGCATGAAGAACAAGCTCAAGAGGATTTCCACCCATGTCTATAGGCTTGAGGATGTATGGGCGGACTGCCAAGATGAAGAAGATATAAGAAGGATGGATTTCAATCATCTTACCCTGGAACAGATTGAAAACTTGGATTTGGCAAAGGTCCCAATGACCATGGAAGACACTGATGACATAATAGACCTAGTCTATTATGAAAAGATAATTGTCGACTCTCCAGTTCCACTGGTGCAATGGTCAAAAAAGGAAAGTAAGTCCATCACTCAAAGAATCTCTCCTATTTTGGCAAATACCAATGCATGGTTGTTAAAAAAGAATCTTAGAATGAAATAACTTCCTGCTAGTTCTAGAGATGATGATAATAGTGATGGCCTAGTTGGTAAGACAGTTATGGCTGAAACAAGAACCAAGGGAAAAGCAGATTCAAAAGCATTATCCTTAGCCCCTGCAATGCAATCTAAGGGGAAGGGACCCAAAATCAAGTTCACAATTAAAGGGTCCAAAAAAGGTGAATCATCTTCAACAGTGCAGGAGACAGCCACAAAGGAACCATAATAGCAGACTGTTAGAGATACTAATAAAGAGAAAGAAACAAAAGAAGGTGAAATTCCTCAACAAGAGGAAGCATAGGTTGAAGAAATGTCACATCTTGGTGAAGTTAATGTTCCAGCCACTTCAAAGGTGCCAACTCATTCAGAAGTGATTATCCATTTCATCAATTCTAATTATGATCAAGACGAAGAGGAATTTGATGATGAGGACCTGGGCATGTGCATGACTCAGTCGGAGACTGCTCAACAATTTTTTGCATTATCCAACTTTTCTAGCTTGGATGATATTCCTTCAACCACCAATAAATCTTCAATGTTGGAGTTTTCTGATGCTATGGAGCAAGCGTTCATGGAATAGTAGATGATGACTTTACCTTCTACAATGGTCATAATAGAAATTCCATCTCTGGTAAGCACTGAAGTTATTTCTACTACGACAGTTATAACAAAAAATCCACCTCTAGTTAGTACTCAAATTGTTTCCAGTCTGCCTTCCACTATCTGCTTTGTTGCCATAACTGAAGAAGGGTTAGTATCAGCAGTTGTTACTACAACGACAAGTATATCACTGGATGCTTCAGCATTAATATGGATAACAACATCTACAACTGCTACAAGTTCAAGCCAGTATGCTATTGAATACCAAGTAAGACTCAGCAAGAAGCTACTACTCCACCTGCTAATCCAGAATTACCACTTTGGATGGAGGTAGTATCATCTAAGAGAAAGAAACAGGTGATTTTGCTTGATGAGTTTGATTTTGAGTAGTTGGTTCCTCTAAAGCCCAAGGGAACAAATAATCCCAAGACTGTTTCCCAGGTGTTAGTAGACTCAGCTTCTAAAAGGAAGTATGTTGAGGTCATGGTGCCATCATCAAATAAGAATAAAGATGATATACAACCTGAGGATTACATCATGCAAACCGTAGAGCTTGGGGAGGAGACGTATGAAAGTGTTAAGATGGATTCTTAGACGGTGGAGTTTTCTGAAGCTATGGAGCAAGCGTTCATGGAATAGTAGATGATGACTTTACCTTCTACGATGGTCATAATAGAAATTCCATCTCTGGTAAGCACTGAAGTTATTTCTACTATGACAGTTATAACAAAAACTCCACCTCTAGTTAGTACTCAAATTGTTTCCAGTCTGCCTTCCACTATCTGCTTTGTTGCCATAACTGAAGAAGGGTTAGTATCAGCAGTTGTTACTACAACGACAAGTATATCACTGGATGCTTCAGCATTAATATGGATAACAACATCTACAACTGCTACAAGTTCAAGCCAGTATGCTATTGAATACCAAGTAAGACTCAGTAAGAAGCTACTACTCCACCTGCCAATCTAGAATTACCACTTTGGATGGAGGTAGTATCATCTAAGAGAAAGAAATAGGTGATTTTGCTTGATGAGTTTGATTTTGAGTAGTTGGTTCCTCTAAATCCCAAGGGAACAAAGAATCCCAAGACTGTTTCCCGAGTGTTAGTAGACTCGGCTTCTAAAAGGAAGTATGTTGAGATCATGGTGCCATCATCAGATAAGAATAAAGATGATATACAACCTGAGGATTACATCATGCAAATCGTAGAGCTTGGGGAGGAGACGTATGAAAGTGTTAAGATTGATTCTTAGACGGCTTTTAACTCTTTGTTACAGAGACTTGACCAAGAGAGGGATCTTGGATTATGCTAAGCAAATCTCTGCCAAATTTTTGCCTCAACTAAGACTTTGAGCTTTTGTTGTGAAAATTTGATCAAGCAAATAAAGAAACCAATTTTATTTGATCCCAAACTTTGTGTTGTGTTTAAAAAAAAATTGCTTATATGAGTTGATGTTCTTACGTTCATGACTTATATATGTTCTTGAATTTCTTGATATAGGAAGTATTGTTAAGTGGATTAAAGAGCTCTTGAATTGTGAAAGTAGACTTTGTGCTCCTTGAATATTTGATAAATTTTCTATTGTTAAGTGATTAGTACTAGGCTTTGTATTGCTACTATTGTCTGTAGTTTTTAGGATTAAGGAATTATATTTGAAGACTTTGAGCTGCAAGTTGAATTCCTTACCATTGTGATAATTAGTTTAGTTAGTATTATATTCAAGAAAGACTTTGTGCTTCTTGCGTATAAAATCTTGGTATAGTTTGTTGGATAAGTTCGTTAATTTCCTTAAGTATCAAAGTGATAGGGAAATTGTAACAAAGTGAAGGGAGAATACATTAACTCTGAAAAAAGAGAGTTATATGCCCAACACTAACCCACAAATTTTAATTTCTTATTAATTAGAGAAGAGATTTCAATGGAAACCTCCCCTTGATGAGAGGAGAGATTAATTTCTCAACATACCTGTGTGTGAATCGTATATTTTGTCATTGGTACGCTAGTGACAAAATATTCACCCAACAAAACCATACAAAATTATTTTTCTTGGAATTTTTTTTTGAAAAAATAAAATAAAATAATATATATCATATCAGGGGGGTACGTTGACCCCACCGGCCATACCTACTCCCTGCATAGTTTGCAGGTGTCATAGCAGACCATACCTCCATTCCCACCATCTTCTGCCATGCATGCTGCTTCCCTGGCACCCTGCTTTCCCAACACTGCGGACTCCATAGCTGCCATCGGCTTCTAGCCCTGGTGGCCCCCGTAGCCCACTGACCACTAGCTCCAGCCTAGCCCATTGGCCACCATCACATCATTGACCAATGGCGCTCCGACCACCGACAACAACAACCCACCTACCACTAGCACCAGTGCTCCGCCCATCGGTCCCTTCGCCACCACATCAACATCTGACAAAGCATTCCCTTAGCATACCATGCCTGCCATGTGGCAGGAGGCCATTGGCCCATGAGAAATGCAGTCAGCATTTTCATATAGTACGGTCATCACCCAGTCATCTTTTTCATATGGTCAGCCAGGGGGTGCGATGACCATTTTGATGGACATACGACCATCAAATTTAACATAGTGCTTTGCTGACATCAGCCTGTGTCAACACTTTTTTGAAAATTTTAGACCCCTCTCCATTGAGCAATTTGGTTTTTTGGGTCAACTTTGGAGGCTCATAACTTGCTCAATTTCACTCCTTTTTGGGTGCATTTTTTTTTATTTGGGCTAATTTTTCATGCTCTCCATAGGGTTGTGGTCATTTTCTGATTTTGGTGCATATGTTTTTCAGAATTTTCAGATTCTCTCATTTGTACCTATCTAATCGTCATTTTTGTAACTTCAAAGGTTTTGTTTAGGCTCATACGACCTCCTTTTCATGTGCCATTTTTTTTAAAGTGCATAATTTTTTGTTTAATTTCATAATCGATGATAAGTTTGCAAAGATTTTGAGTGGATATTGTACTTTCAGATATTGGTCTTTTTTGGCCTACTTGGTACTTGTAATTTTCTTGGATCTTATTTTAGATCTCTTGCATTATTAGTTTGAGTCTCCTTTGGACTCTTTGAGGCAGTTGTAAAGTTGCAATCAAAAGTACACTTTGCCATTTTTTTTTTTGGGGGGGGGGGTTCTTTGATTGAGTGAACTTGGGGGGGTTTCTTGTGTGATTGTGCCTCTCTTTCCTTGTGCTCTTTCATTTTTGTTTCTATGAGTCCTCATAAATTTCCACCTTTAACTCCACATAATTATGCATATTGGAAAATTAAAGCATGGAGCAAATTAATGGAAATAGGACTCACACATTACATAGATGGAACAATAGCAGCACCACCAGATCCTAATGCTCAGTTAGAATGGCTCACTAAAAATTGCGTGGCTCTTGGAACTTTGTGTAAGTATGTATCAGATGACCTCATTTTTCACATTAAGAAGTGTTGTACAATCAAAGAGGCTTGGGAAATATTTTAGAAATTGTATGGTCAAGTTGATGAAATCAAAGGTTACAAGATTGACAATGAGCTCACCAACTTGGATCCCAAGAGTTCTAATACAATCCAAGATTATGTCACCAAAGCAAATGAGCTAAGAGAAAATCTTAAGGATTGTGGAATTGACAAAAAGGATGCTCAGTTGATATTCAACTTGTTGGACAAGCTTGTACCTGAATATGCAGCATTTGTTTCTAACTTCCAAACTCATTGTTTGATAGTGGGGAGTTCCTACGCTATGCCTTCATTTGATGCTTTCACAAAAATGTTGATGTTGGAACAATCTAAGTTGTTGAACATGGAGATTCTCAAGTCTTCAAAGTCTAAGGCTTCGGTGGATAATCAAGGGAATCAAGGGAGTGAATGTAAATATTCCAACAACAAGAAGAAGCAATATAAGTCAAAGCCACAATAGGAAAAAGGACAATCATCCTCTCCATGACAAGGTGGTTTTTCATCCTCTTCCAAGAAGGTGAATCCACCTAAGAAGGATAAACCAACTTGTGCTTATTTCAAGAAGTATGGTCATGATGAGAATCATTGCCACACCAAGTAAGTTGATGAGTTGATACATCTCCTTAAGAAGAACAACATCAATTTGCCTTCCACCTACAACAAGAAGGATTCATCTACTTCCTCTTCCTCATAGTCTAAGGGAAAAGGGCAAGCATTTGTGGCTAAAACAGGTTCTTCACATCAGTGGATACTTGACTCAGGTGCCTCTTATCACATGGGTTTTTCTTCATTAGAGACATCACAGGTACCTCCCATTTACATAGGTTATGATACACAAGTTGAGGTTGAAGGGAAAGGTTCAGTTGACATAGATGATGGAACATCTGAGAATGTTCTTTATGTTCCTAACTTGTCTACCATTCTTCTCTCTATCTACCAAATCACTCACTATGGGAATGGGAAAAAGGTTGAGTTTACACATGATCTAGTTGTGGTAAAGGAACTTGATAATGATGCCTTGGTAGTAGTGGGACAAATCAATAACAACTCAAGGCTTTATTCATTCTCACACTTTGTACCAAGTTCTCCTTCTTGGGCGTTGCTTACTCATTCAAATTCAGAAAGTAGGCTATGGCATGAGCGGTTTGGTCACCTCAACTACCACTATCTTCAGCAGCTCAGCACTAAAGACATGGTCATAGGTCTACCTTGAATCAGTTTTTCAGAGGGTGTATGTTCAGGGTGTTCCATGGGCAATCCCGAGGAGAAGTTTGATAAGGGGAAAGCTTGGAGCACTTTGGAAGATCTTCAACTTGTTCACAGTGATCTAGTAGATCTATTTCCATCAGCTTCATTGATGACTACTCCCGCTTCACTTGGGTCTATTTTCTTATTCATAAGGGTGAAGCGTTTGACAAATTTCTAGACTTCAAGGCTCATGTGGATAATCAATCAGGGAAAGTGGTCAAGATTCTTCGCACAAATAATGGAAGGGAATATGTGAAAAAAAGACTTGAGGATTTTTGTTCATTTGAGGGGATTGATATTCAACATTCAGTTTCCTACACTCCAAAATAGAATGGAGTTGCAGAACGTAAGAATAGAACTCTCAAAGAAATGGCTAGGTGTATGATACATGCATGTTCTCTTGATCCCACCTTTTGGGTAGAGGCTATCAATTGTGCCACACGCATCCAAAATTGGTTTCCTCACAAAGATTTGATGGGTATTACTCCCTTTGAAGCTTGGGCTAGTAGGAAACCGATTGTGAGACATTTTAGAGTCTTTAGGTGTCCAGCATGGGCTCGCATTCCTCCACAAAAACACAAGGCATTGGAACATTAGAGTAAGCCCTGTATTTTTGTTGGATATCCTGAGACTCATGAGATGTTTATTGAGAGGAGTGTTCATTTTGAGGAAAGCTCTCCTATCTTAGCCTCTCTACCTCCTCCACCTTCCTCCATTGTGGATAGTGATGGGAGTGACTCAAATGATGAGACTTCTTCAACTCAGACTCACAAAGTTACACCTCCTTAGGGTTCACTTACAATTGAGGAGCCTTGTTCTCCACCTCCACCTAGATCTTGTTGGGCTCATAAGACACTTGAGTCAATGAGTTCTCTTGTTGGGGATATTTTAGATACACAAAGGACTCGATCAAAGTATCAGGACCTTCCACATGCATACATTGCTACTGCTTCTGATCCACAGACATTTCAGGAATCATCAGGGGTTCTCGAGTGGGACCAAGCTATGGAGGAAGAGTATAGTTCCTTGATGAGGAACAACACATGAGAGTTAGTCCCTCTCCCTAAGGGGAGAAATATGGTTCGATGTAAGTGGATCTAATGGTAGTGTGGATAAGTATAAGGCTTGACTTGTTGTGAAAGGTTTCTCTTAGGTTCCAGGTGTTGACTATATTGAGACCTTTGCACCCATAGCCAAGATGAACTCCATTCACTTGACACTTGCTATTGTTGTAGCTCATGGTTGGGTTGTACATTAGATGGATGTGAAGAGTGATTTTCTTCATGGGGATCTTGATGAGGAGATATATATAGAATAGCCACAAGGTTTCATCTAGGATTCTTCCTTAGTTTTCAGACTGAGGAGATCTCTCTATGGCCTTAAGCAGGCCCCTAGGGCTTGGTATGCCAAGATGGATTCTTTCCTTCTCTCAGCAGGATTCACCAAGTGTCATTTTGATTTGAATGTCTACATTTTGTGACAGGATGACTCACACTTGATACTTGTGCTCTATGTTGATGATTTTATTATTACAGGGAGCACAACATCCATCATTAGCAGTGTCAAATTTTCTTTACATGATAGATTTTCTTTGATTGACTTGGGACTTTTGCACTACTTTCTCAGGATAGAGATTTCATAGTCATCTTCTGGGATTACTCTTTTGCAGCCCAAGTATGCTCTCGATCTACTTGCACACTTTCATATGGCTGATTGTAAGCCTGCATCAACTCCCTTTCTTTCAGGAGTCAAGCTTGAGGCTAGGTGCTATTCTCCACTAGTTGATGCCACATTGTATTGTTAGATTGTGGGTAGTCTCATCTACTTGACTCACACTTGCCCTGATATTTCATTTGCGGTTGGCATGGTTTCTCACTTCATGCAGGAACCACATGAGCTTCATTGGAAAGCCGCCAAATGCATCCTACACTACATCTACGGTACACATCATTATGGGATTCACTATGCAGAAGGGACACAACTTCACTTGGTTTGTTACACAGACTCTGATTGGGCTAGCAATCTTGATGATCGTAAGTCTACTTCTGGTTACAACTTCAACCTTGGTTCAAGCCCCATTTGTTGGTAGAGAAAGAAGCACCATACTATTTCTCTCTCTTTGAATGAGGTTGAGTATCATGGGGCTGTTAACATAGTGATTGAGACTATTTGGCTTCAGCATATTCTCACAGAGTTTGGTTTCTCCACTCTACGGCCGATAGTTCTACATTGTGACAATCAAAGTGATATTGCAATCTCAAAGAACCTGGTTTAGCATCAGCAAACCAAGCACATCGAGATTCATATGCACCACATCCAAGAATTGATTCAGGAGCATGTCATTGATTTGCAGTATTGTCCTATAACATAGCAGGTTGTAGACATATTCACCAAACCCTTCATTGAGAGTAAGTTCTAGCAGTTGTGAGCTCTCTTGGGGGTGCGGGATGTATCATTAGGGGGGGTCATCTAACTTCTCTTTCTTCTCTTATGTGGGGGACTTTTTCCTCTTTGAGGTTTTGTTCTTCTTCTTTGAGAGTCTCTTGTACATTTGTCTCTCTTTTGGGGGGAGTTTTTCCCCACTGGGTTTTCTCCCTTTCTCCATTTGTGAGAGATTGCATTGCATAGGTTTTCTTGTATTTGTATATTGTACATGGGTAGCTATCATGGCCTAGTAGCTGAGACCCATCATGCATTGTTGACTTGAGTCTTCATTCCCCTAAGTTGCACTTAAGGGGGGTGTTGGTGTAACTATTTATTCTTATAGGATATAATTACACTTTACTTAAGTTAACTTAGGATAATGCATCTCATCATAGTTTGGATATGAGACACTTAGGGAAGTGTGCACATAGGTATGTAGCTTGTCAGAGAAATTCCACCTTTTGTGGTCTTATCTTATTGTTACATTCCACCTTTGGTGGGTGATCCACCTCATGTGGAATATTATATTATTTCTCCTACCTACCCCTACTTTTTCTTACCTACCCTTGTTTCTCTTTGAGCCACATGTCATGATTGTGTGCTCACATATCCATTTGGCCTTGCCTATATAAGCAGGCCCATATTCATTGTATTGGTTAATTCAGTTGATCATTTGTATATTGATGAGAATACAATTTGTTCTTATCATACTATTGTCTCTCTTTTGTGCTTTTCATTGTGCCCTTGATCTTGGCAAAATCTCACAAAATCATCTTAATTCAATTTTGTAATAGAAATCCTCTTTAGGGTAAGTGCACCAAGATGGTGAATAGAAAAGTGGCCACATGCCAAAAAAAATCAATATTTTCATAACCCATGCGGGTTCTGAAAATTCAAAAATGTGCTAGGCTTGGTAACACCAAGCCTAGCCAAAAAGAATTAAAAAACAAAAAGTTCCTCAAAACCCGTACGGGTTTTGAGGAACATTATGTTTTATAATAGAAAATCAAAAGTTCCTCAAAACCCGTACGGGTTTTGAGGAACATTATATTTTTTGGTAGGCCATGGCTTTTGGCCATTTTCAATGACAAAACCTATGGAATAGTAGCAAAAGGAAGCCAAAAAACCATAGGAACCCACATGGGTTTGTAATCATTTTGGATTTTTCCAACATTAAGAGCAATTTTCAATAATGGCACCCCATCGAACAGGTAAGATTTGATTGGTTTGATTATTTTTGTTTCCATTTTAATTGAAGTAGGGTTTTTTAATTGATTTAAGTTTTGTTTTTATTAATTTGATGTCAGATTCTTCAAGCAATCCCCAAAAAACAAAATAGACAACAAAGACCTCCTCCTGCACAAGCAACACAAGCAAACCCTGTAAATATTGCACATAGGCAATAAGAAAACCCTCAAGATGTTGCTCCACAACCACCAATTCCTCAAAATGTTGCTCCTCAAGAACCACTGCCACCTCGAAACCCTCCACGTCCTCCATTAGATCATGCAGATGCCACACAAGAGGATCTCATCAACTGACTTACACAAAATAGTGCCCAAATTTTTATATTTTTGAATAGGTTGAGGTCCTCTAGGCTTGAGCACCACTCAACCCTTACCACAACGCTAGAAACAATGGCCAATAGTGCAAATGAGGTATCTAGGGAGGCTACAAAATGGGGTTCATGGAGGGATAGATGCCAAACATTTTATGCAGATAGGTTGTCATATGATCAAGTGAAAAAAAAAGGGCATACTTAAAGATGACATATGTGTTCTTTTCACCGATCCTATTACCAGTAACAACCTAGAACTAAATATGATTCGGTTTCCTATAGATTCGTGTGTTCATGCTAGGCTGAAAGAATCTTTTTGGGATAGGTGGTATATGGTCTTTGACCAACCACCTTGTAATAATTTGGAGGTGACTCTATATTTTTTGAAAAAGTTGTATTGTGAGTTTATCCTCGACAAGAAGCCCAATTACTTCAACATTCGACAATTTTAGGATAGAGGGAGAGGCTTTGCATAGGATAGACCTAGGGCCCATAGGGTGGTATATGTTGGAATCCAATAATAGTGAGAGGGGGGGGGGGGGGGGGGTGGTGAATCAGTGTTATACCGAATCTCTGAATTTTAGCCTTATTAAAACATGCATATACCAACCGGTATACACAACATACAGAATTGAAAGAAGTAAAACAACCAATAAGCCAATCACATAAATGAGAACCATAACACATAGAATTATACATGGAAAACCTCAAAGAGGAAAAACCACGGTGGGATTTGTGACCTACAATATCAATCCACTAGCCATATGAAGAGATATTACAAAATATAAGGGACCTTCACTTACAGGAAGGCTTACAGCCTAGAGCACACTGCTCAATCACAAAAGGAGCCTCACTAACTACATATAAATCCAGACTACAATCTGGAGAAGTGTTGAACTACAAAAGATAGCATCTTCTATGCTAGAATATAGTTCCATTTAAGCTTTGTTTGTTCCAGTCTGAAACCCTAAACCCTTTAGTGGAACTTCGCTTACATAAATATCCTCACATACATGATCTCTTTGATATATTTCATATCATATCACATCCACATATCCATAATCTCCTTTCATCTATTCTTATATCAAAATGATCTAATCCAACTGACCTATATACCCTATACAACTTATCATGCCTTATGTTGGCTTACAAGGATTATTACAATATCAAATTACATGTCGGCTAGATAACATAGATACATGAATATAAAAAACAATTGTCGATGTCGGATCCAAGAGATGTTGGCCTCCAATACCGATAACCATATTCTTAACCATGTCGGCTTGCATTTCTGGTAACCAAAGAAATCCTTTTATCCATTTGGTGCCGGTACTGGTGTAGTGTCTATGAAGTGCCTGTCGGTACACAACTGAACCAAAACATGAAGCTGAAACAAGATACCATGTTGCCATCAATGACAACATAGTAAAACCAACCAATTGAGTGTCAATTACCAACAATCTCCCCCTTTGGCATTCATGGAAACACTCATGTGAAAAATGGTCAAGGTTTCATCTGCCGGTTTCATCCTACCTACTCCCCCTGAGCTGAATATTCATCAATGCAAAATACTCCTTCTTTTCCTTTTTTCACATCTATATCATTTCCCCTTTGACATCAATGCCATCAAAAAAATTTTAAAAATGTCAAAGATCCAAAATTGTACAATGAGTATCCCAAAAATATCTTACCAGAGCTTAACAAATTTCAAAATTTCTGGATAAGCCTTCTCCAATAGCTCAAGATAAGTATCCCAACCAGACTTGAAAGTCCCAGAAATAGATACAAGTCCATTTATTATATGTGCAAATGACTCTTTCTCACTTATCTCTGCCAGTGTGGGCTTTCCAACCATATCCATACATTCCTTCTTATGTACACTAAGTGAATCCAATCGGGGACTCACCAAGCCTCATAGACTTCTGGCTCTTCTTATGATTTTTTGTCTTTTATTTTCTCAAGAGTGGAAATTTGGGCTTCCAAAATCAAAATTTGACCATCAATGGATGCAGTTAATGAAGTTAATCCATCAAAAGAATTAGCTATATTTGCAATTTTCTCCTAAAATTTCTTTATCTTCTTATCCACATTAACTGTAAGTATATCTGTGTTACAACATACCCTATAAATATTTGTACACTATTTCAAATAATTGTCTATTAGTTTCAACTTTTCATCAATCTTCTTCTTCTCAGATTCAATCACCTGACCAAATGTAGCTCTTTTAGCTTGTGTGAACCTCTCCAGTGCTTGTCAGTTTAAAATCTACTGCAAGGATTGAAAATCCTTTGAAATGTGCTCAATAATTGTCTTAAGCTTGCCGGATGGGCTTGTTTTCAATCTTGCAATCTGGGACTAGTCTGTGTAAAACAGTGATTAACTGATCAATAATCCCTTTATCTGTATATCCCTCCTTCATTAATTTCTGTGCATCCATCATCATGAGTTTAGTAGGATTCATCTCTATTATGTTTTTCTTTACAACCTACGAGGTGTCAATTGACAACAATGATGGACCTACTACTGGTTCCTTGCCAGATTCCCCTTTCTTCTCCTTTGATGATTTATCCTTTATAGCTTCCTCACTTGCAATGGTGGCTTTGCCACTTGGTGTAGTCTTTGTAACTATTGATTCCTTTGTAGGAACTATAACCTCAACCTGTACATTTGTATCTAGAGGACTGTTATCCTCAATATTATTATCTTGTACATCAACAACCTTTTCACTCTCTGTATTTTTTGGTGTCTCAACATCGATCTGTACATTTTTATCTACTGGGGGCTTGATTTCCACTATCTTAATGTTCTTCATAATTGAGGGTGAAGTACCCATAATACCTTTTCATTTTCCTTCAACCGAGATGTCTGCAGTATCCTTCTTTGATTCCAGTGAAGTAAAGAAACCTCTATTCTCTTCAGAGAACTTAACCCATGCCTTTTGAGTCTCTTTTATGATCTCATTTACCCTTCCTAGCATCAGACTAGTTACTCTATGTTTGTTGTTAAAGATGTTTCTATCTGCCACCTCAAGTGTCCTATCCAATTCCTCAAGAGTAATAGAAACACAAACAGATAACAATTCTTGAATTTTTATGTGCTTGTCTTCTTCCATAGTTGACAATCTTCTAGCATCTAACATATTATATAATTCTACTGGTATTTTGTTTTCAATTTCTATTAAGGATTTCTTATAAATATCCAAATATAATAATACTGCTTCCTCTACCTCTCTTTGTTCATTATCCTCTAAACGATCATACTAAAACTACACATTCTTTAACATGTCATCCTTAGTTATTTCATCTAATAATTATGCACAAGTTTTTGATGGAACATTACCAGATTGAATAGTCATATCAATGTCATTCTTCTTCTTCCTCTTTGTAGTACCAGATGCAACTGAAGGTGTTACCTTTGGTGCTTGCTTCTGTGCCGGTATTTTGAATGTAACCTTCCTATCTAGTTGCTTTTTAGCCTCTACCTTTGTTTCCTTTGTTTTCTTCCTTACAACCCTCTTCAAAGTCAAGCGTGTGTCATCCTCATATTCGGACTCTGCTGTAACAAGCTCAATGTGTACTTCTAGATTCTTCCTCTTCTTGCCTTTCTTTGGGACAACATCAATTAATGCTTTAATGTCCTGTGAGACCTTCTCAACAAATTTGCTTGATTTTCCTTCCTATTTCTCTCTTTTCATCCAGTTGAACTCTATTTTAACCTCTTGTGTTTTCTATTTTGCAGTACCACTGGTCTTCTCTGCCTCATCAATAGGTGCATCAATCAACATCTTTGCATAGACATCAAGGATCTATGCATCAAATTCATAGCGCATTTTCTCAATCCAAACCTTCTGGGGCTTAACTGCTTCCATAAGTGTTTCATCTTTCTTCACAATGAAGCATATGTCAGTTGAATATTTTTCAACAATATGCCTAGGAACCCTTTCCCTAGATTTCATAGATTTCTGGAATCCCTTAAAATATTCCCATACTTTATCATCTCTCTGACTGCTTAAAGTAGCAATTGACTGTTTCAATTGTCTCCCTAATAGGATATCAAATGCCCATTGCCTCTTCCCAAAACTGGGAGTGTCATTCATGAAAAATAATATTAAGCAGACAATTAAGTTGCCATATCAGAAAGTTCCTTTCTTTTCACCTTTAGTCTTTCCTAGGTTTATTAATAATTCATCTAACATCCAACCGCATAGATCCAATTTCACATTTTCTCTCATCATTTTATAAGTTGGGAAAATACAGGAACTGGAAATAGAATTCAGTCGGTTTGACTGAGTTACCTTATACTCGATGATCATGCTACCGAATCTGGCGTCTGTGTCAGTAATAGTGCTTATTCTCATAGATCTCCTGTCAGATGTTGTGTCGGTGATTTTGTTGACATAATCATTCAAAACCTTCTTATCTAATGATCTTGTAAGGTCTATCTAACCAGATAAACTCCCCATGTACTCTGCTCAAAACATACCTAATTATTTCATCTTTGAATTTTAGAATGTTTAGAATGCCGGTAAACCCTAAGTCTTCAATGTGTTTGTATGTCGGTTTGATCTTTCTAGATTCTCCCATCAGCTCGCTCATGTACATTCCCTTTATTTCAAATGTCCCCAAGTCCTCAATGTGACAATGTATGTATGCCCTAATATCTTCGACATAAACAACTCCCTCCAGAACATGCAAAAATGCTCCAATCGAATCTTCTAGGGTAGCCACATGTGGATACCATTTGAAAATTGGTTTGGGATGGTCCTTGACCTCTACAACTGTTAGATTTGTAACAAAGATTGGAATACATGATGATCCTACTTCCATGTTTAAAGATAAATACTTGTTGATCGCTTCCGGTGAGAACCTTAATAAATTCTTCTAGTCGCCAGTGAAATCACTCAAGAAGATATCTGATCACACTGAATAGCCTTTGATTGCTCTGAATCACTCTTAATAACACTGAAATCGCTCTGAGTGTAAGGTGATAAAAATAAAGTGAATTCGACCTTATATCCTCCAAGAAAAACCCTAATATTTTATTGACATCAATGACTGTCGGTGAAAGATATCGGATCTCAAAAATAACATCTCCATGTCGGATAAGCTTCTCCAATATCTGGAACATCTTCCAGAAACTCTTCCCGAGGCATATGCAGTATCTTCATGAATTTTGCCTACCCCTAAGGCATCTTCCTCAGTTACCAGATGAGCTACCTGCCGGTGCAAGAGCAACCTCCTCTATTGGATAAGTAACTAGTGCATCCCCATCTATTGATTGTTCTTCAGTCTTCCTAACCCATCTCTCAATATGATCTTTCCAGATTTCACTAAAATTCACTTTCCCTTTCTCATTTGATCCTCCATTGCCAACCGGTGTATTTCTGCTTCTACATAATTTAGCAATATGTCCAACCTCATTACATGCATAAAATGTAACATTGTTCTTTTGAATTGCTTTGCTAAAACTGCTATAATTGCTTGAATTGCACTGATTAGCCATATGTCCAAATTTTCCACATGCATAGTATTTAACATTCATTCTGCAATCTTCTATCTTATGACCATACTTATTACATTTATAACATTTATCAGGAGCAGAATCAGGGTTCTAATTTGCTCTGTTTCTACATTGTGTAGCGATGTGACCAAATTTATTGCAAACAAAACATCTACCATTAAATTTATAAGCATTAAATTGTCTTACCAGTGCCTTATGGTTTTGATCTTCATTAGTAGTACCAGAACTCTGTCCTTGCTCAAATCCAAGTCCATTGGAATCTCCAATCTGCCTTTGTCTCTTCAACAACTCATCTAGCTGTGCTGAACTAATCTTGAATTTTTCTTTATACTCACTTGCAGTAGTTAGATCTTCTCTCAAAATTATCATTTGTCTCTCAATATAATGTTCATTACTCTGGGATTGTGCTAAATCAATTCTCAACATATCATTCTCATGAACCAACCTACCACATTCTTCAAATTTGTTCTTCAGGGATACAACAAGATTTTTTTCCTTTTCTTTTGGTCCTCAATCTCTTTTGACATTCTCATAGTTATAGCTTTCATTTCATTTCTCATAACCATGTTTTCCTGACTCAATTTATGACATTGTTCCTTAAGTGCATTTTCTCTTCATCATCCTGATTTTGCAAAAGTTCTTTCCTCCTAGCCTGAATAGATGATAGCCTCTCATGTAGGACAAGAATGAATTCCTTAGCAGAATTCAATTCATCTTGTAGCTTTAAGCTCTTCAACCTTTCAGCATCATAATCTTCAAGTGCCATCTCAAGTTGCTTATCCAAGCCCATGTCCATGGATTCTGGATTCAAGATCTTCCTCAAGCTATTAAACTTCCTCCGAGAAACAAGGCTTTGATACCAATTGTTGGAATCTAATAACACTAAGAGGGGGGGGGTGAATCAGTGTTATACCAAATCTTTGAATTTTAGCCTTATTAAAACATGCATACACCAATCAGTATACCAATACATACAAAATTGAAAGAAGTAAAGCAACCAATAAACCAATCACATAAATGAGAACCATAACACACATAATTATACATGGGAAACCTCAAAGAGGAAAAACCAAGGTGGGATTTGTGACCCACAATATCAATCCACTGGCCATATGAAGAGATATTACAAAATATAAGGGGTGTGCACTTGCAGGAAGGCTTACAGCCTAAAGCACATTGCTCAATCACAAAAGGAGCCTCACTGACTACATATAAATCCAGACTACAATCTAGAGAAGTGTTGAACTACAAAAGATAGCATCTTCTATGCTAGAATACAGTTATGGTTAAGCTCTGTCTGTTCCAGTCTGAAACCCTAAACCCTTTACCAGAATAACCCTTTCATAAATATCCTCACATACATGATCTCTCTGATATATTTTGTATTATATCACATCCACCTATCCATAATCTCCTTTCATCCATTCTTATATGAAAATGATCTAATCCAACTGGCCTATATACCCTATACAACTTGTCATGCCTTATGTCGGCTTACAAGGATTATTACAATATCAAATTACATGTCGGCTAGATAAAATAAATACATGAATATCAAAAATATTTGTTGATGCCAGATCTAAGAGATGTTGGTCTCTAATACCGATAACCATATTCTTAACCATGTTGGCATGCATTGCCGATAACCAAAGAAATCCTTCTATCTTTTTGGTGTCGGTGCCGGCGTAGTGTCTGTGAAGTGCCTGCCGATACACAACTGAACCAAAACATGAATCTAGAACAAGATACCATGTTGCTATAAATGACAACATAGTGAAACCAACCAATTGAGTGTCAATTATCAACAATATAGCCACAAAATAGGAGACATACAACTCCTAAACCCATGGTTCATGTCAGTGTCCCTATATCCTTGAAAGAGTCTATGGAATTACAAACTCTTCAGGCAGCTGTATCATTGTCTGATGTCATTTTTCAATATGGCACATAGTTGGTAAGAGCAGAGGATGTACTAACATCTCTAACACCTCCTTCATCAGGGGCACCTCCTTCATCAACGTCACCTCATGAATCATTTGGCATGGGCCATCCCATTCAACATATGTGTGCCACCTTCTAGGGTGTATGTTCTAGTGTAGACAGTAACATAGATGAGAATGGTTCAACATCTCATTCATGTACATGTTGTGGGAGTCGATGCCATGCTTCCACTATAGAGGATGTGACCCTCACCGACGACCTGATCAGTATGTTTTTCCCTCGCTATCAAGCACAAGTGTGTTTAATTATGTTTATGACATGTTATCAATTAAGTGACTAAATATTATAAAAAGAAATGAATTTTAAATTTTAGAATAATTTAAAGTGACATATAAATAAAATGCATTGTAGGGTGTAGCAAGTGGTCGGAGTACACCACATATTTTTTTAGTCGACTCCACGATCATGATTAGTTTTGCTACCGGAGGTAAAGATTTGTAAATTTGTTAAAAATATAATAATACATTGGTTTCAAAATATCTGTAGTTAATATATATGTATCATTACTTGGTGTTTTATAGGGCTTATCAGGGGCTTAGATGTCCCAACTTGATGATATCATGCTTTCATCCATTGAGTTTGGCCAAAATAGCTATGCGGTACCATTTAGATTTATATATTTTTTACTTAAGTGATATATTAAATACATGCTCTTTTCCCTTATGTTAATTTTTTTTCTAATAGTTTACCCCACCTACCTCGAGGACATCTTGTGTGAGAAAGCCATCCTCTAGCACTCTGAGGTAGAAAAAGATATCCTCCCGGACACCCAAACGATAGAAGGTAATTTAGTACAATTTAAATTCATTTGTTTAAATGTATTATGATTAAACATGTATATGTAGATGTAAAGTGGAAAAATCGAACCCTAGTCGTTCTCCCCTCCCCAACTCCAAGGAGAGAGAAGGGAGAGTCACTAGGGTTGATGGTTTTCACTTAGGGGAGACTTTACATTCAAAAGAGAGGTTGAAACCCACAAGATCCAATCCCACACAATGCAAGATTGGATTCTATATGAGTTTCAAGGGTTGTGATAGCAAGGATACCCTCTTTTGTAAAGAATGTAGATAGAAAGATTAAGCTAGGAATACATAGAAAGTGAGAAAGATTCAATTATAAATAGAGATAGGGATATGATATGAAGCTGCGGACCTGGAATTAGTAGTAAAATGTCGAGACGGTGCTGTCCTACAAATTTGAGCAAAAATTGACGGGACGATGGCGCCCGGCGTGCACACGGTCCTCCGAAAAATCCGCGAAACGAAGGGGGATCTGTTCATCTCTGCGCAAGGATTCCAGATCTTCAATTTTAGCCGCGTACCTACAACCTACACACATAAAAGTGAAGACGATTGGGGGGTTAGGGATTAGGGGTTTGCCCTTAGGTCAAACCCCGGTTTTGGAATTAACCAAGCAATGAGAAATGCTGTAAATGTAAATCACTGTAATGTAAAACAAGTACTAGTACCTTGTTGTAAGGATGTTTGTATCCTTATATGCGAAGGTATAGATGTTGTTGTTTGTTGTATGTTGTATGTTGTAGTATGTGATCTCCTCTTCAATGGTTGAATCCTTGTCTTGAATGCAACACCTAGCCTTGAATGGAGACTTAGAATGATCAATTGCTTGAAGGAATGCTTGAATGCTTGAATGCTTGAATGTTTGAATAGAGTTTCCATGTCTTGTACACATATGTCCTTCCTCCCAAATGGGAGAGGAAATGTAGTTTATATACTTGCCAATTAGGGTTAAAAGACTGATTTTCCCGACCTTAGGCCAACCAGGAAATGTTATTTCCCGAATTGCAAACTTAAAGACTCGATGCCCAAAAGAGACTGGGCCCAAAATAGGGCCAGGGACCAGGGCGCTGGGCGCCATGGTCCTGGGGGACCAGGGCGCTGGGCGCCATGGTCCTGAAGGACCAGGGCGCTGGGCGCTCTGGTCCCACCTCCCGGGACAGCAGGGTGCAAGGAGGGATCAAGCAGGGTGCTGGAAAAATGCAGTTTTTGATGTCATGAACAAGTTTCGGGGTCTCCATTCAGGTTCAGTGTTGCGTCGCCATTGTGAAGACCCAAATGCGGTTGAAATTCTAAGTGTCACAATTTTAGGACGCTACATTTAGCCCCCACTTTAGCGGGAGTATAAGCGTACGCTCATACTTTCAGTAAAGTACAAGGAAACAACATTGAAAAACTTTCACCACGTCAAGGAGGCAAGATACACGAAGCCCCCAGTGGACTAAGGATCTTACGACTTCAATTGACAAAGTAAAAGGGAAGATCATGAGGGAGAACCATGACTGTCAGTAGTAAGGTTCCCTCACTATGAGTCATGCAAGAAAGATATCAAAAATTTTCAAGGCAAAGCTAAATTTGTCAAGAAATTTTCAAGTATCTTGAAAAGATATGAACGGGATGTATGCCCCCCTACGTTAAAGCGATCGCACATGCCTCACCGGGGGTGATTGCTTTAAGGTAGTGATACATATAAGAAATGAAAAAGGGAAAGGAGCACGTTACCACAAGGATTTAGCCCCCAAGTGTGAGATAAGCCCAAGGATAATGGACACAAAACACAAAGCACAAGGTAACTTCGCTTTCCTCGGGGTCAGTATGCTGTATGATAATTCATGTATATCATATGTATGTATGCATAATTGTTCTTCATTCCCCAATCAAGGAAGGTCACCTAGAAGAAGGGAACACATGTGTCTTTTGAGTCAACATGAGAGAGACCAAAAGAGATCTCAATGTTTTGCATCATCCTCAAGTAGACAACACTAAGGACAACAAATAGAAGAATGAGAATAACATATAGAAGAAGTAACAAAAGAAATAGAGGAGGAGAGAATCTGCTATGCTAATGAAACTAGTCTAGCACGTCATCTACCCCCCGATCTTGCTGATCAATATTTCGGGAAGGTAGGAAACATGTTAGAGGAGGAACATCCAACACAGCAGATGGAGCTATCACAAGATCCAAACAAGGGCTATGTTCATATCCCAAGCCACGGTGTTCTTGTCTAGGAGCTAGGATAAGTGCTTTAGAAAATTCATTAGATAAATGGTTATCAATATCCACAAGTTCATATTCACTATAAGAATGAACAGGAGTAACATTTGCATCATGAATAACATTTTCATCTATATCATCATCAAGATTTATAAAAATAGGATCTTTAACTCGCACAGGATCAAGACCATCATGCATCTTATGTTTAGGAGAATTCGGCTCAATCGTCGGCTGGGGAGAAAATGGAATAATGCTTGTTGAAGGTGTTTTTGGGGATTGCAAAGTTTGAGAGGCAGCTGCCTGAGCTCTAAGACGACGCTTTCATCGGTGTTCACGTGCAGAATGATTTCGTCTAGTCTTAGTAGGAAGTTGTGAAGATTGAGGAGGAGGAATGTTCTCATCCTTATCACTTGGGTGTTTAGGTTGTGGTCTCTTAGGTTGAATAATAGGAGAAGAGGAAGGTCTCTTCTCTCCATAAGAGGAAGGAGGAGGAACTGCTCCATACAAAGGAGGAATATTTGGTTTAGGAAGGAGACCAAACCCATCATGACGAGGAGGTATAGGTCTACTTCTAGGAAGTTTATTAATCATAATAATAGTCACATCCACAGGGATGGGTTGGGAATCTTCTTGAGGAAAGACATTAGTTTTATCTTTCAAAGGAAGAACTTCCTTCTCAAGAACGATAGGAATGTCAAGTTTGGGTGTTCTAGGTTCACTTAGACATAGGATCATATCTTTTTTCCACTTTTGATAAGATTTGAAAAGATGATCACTTCGCGGAGGAAGAGATTGGAATTGTTTAGGCCAAAAGTAATCAATAGGAACGCTAGAAGTTCTTTCAGCTGGTTTAAAGAGACTATGATTGATAGTAACAACTTCACCATTATGGGGAAATTTCAAACACTTGTGGATAGGAGAAGCAATAGCTTTCATGGAAGATAGCCAAGGATAGCCTAGCTTCACACGAAATTGTTTGGATGATGGAATAATAGCAAAGTCCACATCAAGGGATTTGTTATGGACCTCAATAGGTAATGTAATAGAACCAATTGCAGGAGAAGAAAATGCATCAAATAATTTCACAACCACATTTGTTTCATCATAGATCACTTGATTCAATTGCAAATTAAAAACAAATTCTTCAGTAACGATATTAACCATGCAAGAAGGATCAATAAGCACTCCACGGCAAGGTGTATTTTTGACTTTTGCAACTATATATAAAGGACCATCAGGTGCCCTGATAGTTTCACTAGAATCAAATGTGATCGAAGGTTCTTTAGGGATTTTCTGCTGCTCCACAAAGTTAATCACATTAGGAGTCATAGACACAAGATCATCAAGTGAGACAGAGGAATCAGTAGTATCAATCGCATTAGAGGTATGAGAAGGCAATGGATCAGTAAAAATCTTAAAATTTTGGTTAGGAGGAGCTACAGATGTGTTGCCTTTATCATTCACTCCAGAAATAGAAATAGTATTATTATCAATCAAATCTTGAATTTTACCCTTTAAAGCAAAACATTTTTCAGTATCATGCCCAGGTTGACGATGAAATTGACAAAAATATTTGTTATCAAAATAAGGTGAATTAATCTTTGCAGGATCAATTTGCCTTATAGGAGGAAGAGTAAGCACATTTTGTTCCAATAACTTATTCATAATAATATGCAATGATTCATTTAAAGGAGTAAACTTTCTTTCTCTCTTGAAAAACTTAGAAATAGGAGACACACCTGATGCTGCATTCACATTGTTGTTGATGATGTTTTCATTGAATTTAATGGACTCTCTATTCAGTTTAAACTTCCCAAATGGTTGTTGACTACTATCACCCTTATCACTCGGAGCCATAGGATGTGATTGTTCCATTTGACTCACAGTCAGTTGATAATTGTGAAGAGTTGCGCACAACTGTTGGAAAGAAGTAAACTCAGAAAACAGGAGTTTTTCTCTAATGTCTTTTTGTAAATTAGAAATAAAGATTCTTTGAATATCATTGTCAGGCACTGGAAAGGAAATTTGAGCATACAAATGCTTATATCTACCAATGAAATCAATCACTTTTTCTTTAACACCTTGTTTGCAATGCATTAAATCAATCAAAGTAACTTTAGGACTTATATTGTTTTGAAATTGTTGAATAAAAGCATTTGCAAGTTGTTCGAAAGAAGTAATAGAATAGGAAGGCAATGAGCAATACCATTGTAGGGCTTTGTCTCTTAATGTTCTAGTAAACAATTTTGCAAGCAACCTTTGGTCATAAGCAAAATCAGTACTTATTGTTTGAAAGGTCTTAACATGTGTTAGAGGATCACCCTTACCATTATAAAGCTCCAAATGCGGAATTTCAACATGTTTAGGGGGAATAGCTCGAACAATATCAATAGAAAGTGGGCTTGCAACATCAAATGTGGGCACACTAAACTTAGATTGATTCATAGAGGCAATTTGTTGTTGTAAAGAAGAGATAGTTTGTGCAAGATTGTTAATGATCGCTTCAGTCGAAGAGTTCATATTAGACGTGTTAGATTGTGATGGAGGTGTTATGTTATTGAAAGAAGGTAGAGAGTAAGGTGGTGGGACACTATGATAGTTAGTCATAGGAGATGATTGGACAGGAGGAACACTACAAGGAGGAATGGAATGGTTAAATGAATTGCCCCCTTGCGTCATGTTTATTTGTGGAGATATAATAGGAACACTCATTGAAGGAATGAATGAAGAAGTCGGATTGAATGAAGGAAGAGGGTTGATTGAAGAAGAAGGATTGCCCCCATGACTAGTGATCATAGGAGGAATGTCTTGTATTGAAGTAGTCATTATGTTTGATGTAAAAGTAGGTATACTAGCAATAGGAGTCGTCAAAGGAATAGAATGATTGTCTTGAGTAGGAGGTTGTGTATAACCCAAGGTTTCGGCACAACTTTTCATAGGAATCACATTTGAATCCACAGTGTGTGCAATACCACGCAAAATATCAATTCCATTCTTATCACTTTGAAGCATATGTTTTAGACCCTCAATTAAAGGAAGAGCTTGACTATCAGGGTATTCTTGAGACATCCACTGTCGAAAATCATCAAATTGGTTATCCAATTTTGAAAGTTGTTCTATAGAAACCTCATGGAGAGCTTCTTCATCATTAAGAGGATTAGAGGAATTACCCATGTCCTCGTTAAAAAGACCATTCAAATTAGGTTCCATCTCCTCGGTAATTACACCTTGGAAAGACTTAATTCTAAGGCTTCGTCTAACGGGAATAGTGTAAGTAGGGCTTATTGTTGTAAAACTCATGCACTAAAGAGAGAGAGAAGATTTTGAATTTTAGAGGTAGCAAATTTCAGTAAAACCAGCCAATCTTCTATATTTAAGCTGTTAAATACAATCAGGACAATCTCCCAAAATTTCGGAAAAAATGTCCAGGACCATGGCGCTCGGGGTGCACACGGTCCTCGCAACTTTTTTCGAAATTTTCAGGGATGAAAGTTATGATGATTTTAAAGCTAATCTAAAAAAATTGAGTGATTTTACGATCTGTAGATAGGCCAATTAAAGTTGCAATCTCAAAATTGAACCCTACCAAGATTGTCGAAAAATGCAAAATTTGAATTTTGGAAAAGAGAGGGAAACTGAAATTTTGAATTTTATGATTTTAGAGGGAATACCAAAAGCAATGCAAGTTTTGAAATTTGAAAGTTGACTCAATTTCACGCAAAATTCAATTTTGAAAGCGGAAATCAAAGTTGTTGTAATTAAGCACTTAATTTCAAAAGTCACAAATTGCAAAAATTTGAATGAATCACTGAAATTTCGAATGAATGCTAACACACTTTTCAGATTTAGGATAGTAAGAAACACAATTTTGACACAAATTTCAATTTCAACAATTTTTGAATGATTAGAAGCCTCAATCCAAGCAATCGCTAGACCAACTTTGACTGTAATTTTGAAAGTGTTAAAGTTGATAAAATCAGCCAAAATTCTGGATTTTAGCAGAAAAATACAGTAAGATCTAGCTCCCGAAATTTCAGAAAAAATGTCGGGGACGATGGCGCTCGGGGTGCACACGGTCCTCGTAACTTTTTTCCAAATTTTCAGGGATGAAAGATATTATGATTTTATTGCGGAATCCAAAGTTACAGCTGATTTGGAGATGTTTTGATTAGTGAAATTGTCGGACAAAGGTTGAATCAAGAGGGTTTCAAAAATTAGGGTTTTGACACTTAACCACTTAATTTTCAGAATTAAAGCACAAATATGAATTAACAATTTGCAATAGAAGGGTAGATCTGAAACAAGCATTAACAATTAAACATTTCACAAGTTTAATTACTTAAAAAGAAAATTTAGGGTTTTTATGCAATTAACCTCTAAAATTTTGCAAAAGATCAAACATGGAAATGTAATCAAGGAATCCAATTTTCAGATCTAACTATGAATAATCAGAAAGGATGTTCACATCGGGTTCACCAAAATGTAAAGCGGAAAAATCGAACCCTAGTCGTTCTCCCCTCCCCAACTCCAAGGAGAGAGAAGGGAGAGTCACTAGGGTTGATGGTTTTCACTTAGGGGAGACTTTACATTCAAAAGAGGGGTTGAAACCCACAAGATCCAATCCCACGCAATGCAAGATTGGATTCTATATGAGTTTCAAGGGTTGTGATAGCAAGGATACCCTCTTTTGTAAAGAATGTAGATAGAAAGATTAAGCTAGGAATACATAGAAAGTGAGAAAGATTCACTTATAAATAGAGATAGGGATATGATATGAAGCTGCGGACCTAGAATTAGCAGTAAAATGTCGAGACGGCGCTGTCCTGCAAATTTGAGCAAAAGTTGACGGGACGATGGTGCCCAGCATGCACACGGTCCTCCGAAAAATCCGCGAAACGAAGGGGGATCTGTTCGTCTCTACGCAAGGATTCTAGATCTTCAATTTCAGCCGCGTACCTACAACCTACACACAGAAAAGCGAAGACGATTGGGGGGTTAGGGACTAGGGGTTTGCCCTTAGGTCAAACCCCAGTTTTGGAATTAACCAAGCAATGAGAAATGCTGTAAATGTAAATGACTGTAATGTAAAACAAGTACTAGTACCTTGTTGTAAGGATGTTTGTATCCTTATATGCGAAGGTATAGATGTTGTTGTTTGTTGTATGTTGTATGTTGTAGTATGTGATCTCCTCTTCAATGGTTGAATCCTTGTCTTGAATGCAACACCTAGCCTTGAATGGAGACTTAGAATGATCAATTGCTTGAAGGAATGCTTGAATGCTTGAATGCTTGAATGTTTGAATAGAGTTTCCATGTCTTGTACACATATGTCCTTCCTCCCAAATGGGAGAGGAAATGTAGTTTATATACTTGCCAATTAGGGTTAAAAGACTGATTTTCCCGACCTTAGGCCAACCAGGAAATGTTATTTCCTGAATTGCAAACTTAAAGACCCGATGCCCAAAAGAGACCGGGCCCAAAATAGGGCCAGGGACCAGGGCGCTGGGCGCCATGGTCCTGGGGGACCAGGGTACTAGGCGCCCTAGTCCTGAAGTACTAGGGCGTTGGGCGCTCTGGTCCCACCTCCCGGGACAGCAGGGTGCAAGGAGGGATCAAGCAGGGTGCTGGAAAAATGCAGTTTTTGATGTCATGAACAAGTTTCGGGGTCTCCATTCAGGTTCAGTGTTGCGTCGCCATCGTGAAGACCCAAATGCGGTCGAAATTGCAAGTGTCACAATTTTAGGATGCTACAGTAGATATTGATAAATGCACTTAATTTATTTGTTCTATATACAGAAACATATGGGGTTTATGAAATTAATGAATGCACCTGATGTTGATGAGGTTCAATAGAGGGAAGAGGTGATATCTTCATATTCACTTTGGATTGCATTCTTTCTTGTTCGAAATAACTAAATCTTTTAATGTCTATATCATATATTATCATTTTTCATACAGGAAATGGTAATAGTTGCATTAGATTCGACTAGACCTCCTAAAGTTACAACAGAACTATACGAGGCTTCGGTGTGCATTTTTCTACATATGTTTAAAATATTTGTTCTATCTAGTTTGTCAACAACTTTGGGTTATTAACTTGTATAATTCTCTTTAACCTATTACAACCCCCTTCCAAACTTCCTACTGATGTTCTACCATTCCAATTCATTAGAAGTCTTACACATATAATATGGGATCCAACACGACAAAGGGAAAAGGTATGTCTCTCATAGATCAACTCCTTTTCACTAAGTGCATAACGGAGTTGAAACCCTCTTGTTAACTCCTTTTGGATCACTTACCATGGATATAGGAAATGATCGTAACTGATTCATCTATGACTTTTCCTCCTACGACCATAGCACATCCATCTGAGGCTTCGGTATGCTTTAGTTTTTTAGTCTATTCATTTTTAGTTATTATGTGTTATTTGACATATATGTTATTAACTTGTATTAATGTTGTTTTACCAGTTACAGTCCTTCAAGAATTTCCATGGATCCTCAACCTCACCCAATTGCAAAAGATAGAGATGAGGTAATCAAAATTTCAACTTCAAACAATTTAGAGTTCAGTATTTAGTTATTTTTATGTTATATTGAGAAAATATATCTGATTCGACATTTGAATTGTCCTTGTGTAGCCACTTGTAGAGCCACGTTCTACTTCAAAGAGGCTTGATTTTGATGATCTATCATAGTCATAGATATCGATAGAGACGTATAGTTGTAGTTGTGGTCATTGAAGGACCATTTTTTTTATATATTCAGCATTTGTATATGTATATATCGACTTTGACAGACATGGCACATGCCACATTTTTGTAACTATTATTGATTTGGAATCTATGCCATTTTTTGATATGTATACAATTATTGTTCATTTTGATATATATGAAACTTGATATTCGATACAATTTGTTCATTAATATGTATGAAACTTGATATTCTTGAAACTTAGTCATTTGCTATTGAAATGTGATCAAACTTGTTCATTATGTATATGTCTTGAAATGTGATCCAATTTGTTCATTACATGTAACTCATATGGTGTATACTTTTAAACTAGGTTGCTCATATTGTGTATACCCACATACCCAAGTATCGATACCAATAATGCTCATATTGTGTATTTTGATTGAGTGAATTTGCTTTGAGTCCTTTTGAGGATTGATGAAAGTAAGTTGCATGAGTTTGAACATTTGAATGTGCAATGAAGTAATCTTTAGCTCTTTCATAATTTTCCTCACCTCTGAGTATGTCTTGGATTTGAAAGTTTTCCTCACCTCTGAGTATGTCTTGGATTTGAAAGTTTTACTTCATGACTTCACCTTTGGATTGAACTTCAAGTGTGAGAGTTTAGGAGTGAACTTTGGCTTCAAGCAACTAGGAGAGAAATGCATATTTCAGGTATCAAAAGTGTTGAGCAAATTTTCTTGCTTCATGAATCGGTGTTTATGAGTGAAGTTGATAACTTTAAGAGTTGCAAGCTTAAAATGAAATTCTTTACTTCATGTTTGACCTAAAAGGAGTGAAATCATTCACGTCAATGGTTGCTAAGGAGGAACAAAATTGTTACTTCATGTGTTTGAGTTAAGGAGAAAACTTCATGCATGAAGAGATTGGAGTGCAGTTATTATTTCATTAACTCATGCTTCAAAGTGAAGTTTTCATGTATTGAACAAGGAGAGCGAAGTTTTATTACTTCATGAGTTGAGAACAAACAAGATAACTTTGGGAGTTGATATTATGGAGTGAAGTTCATCATTTTGTTTTGTGCATTGTGGGAGCGAACCATTAGCACAAGCACGTTCGGGTGGCTAGGTTTACGCTAGGCTTTCCCTTGTCTCTCTCCCCAAGATGTCTGATCATTTCGAGCCACCTCGTAGCAATGCTTTCCCTTGAGCACTCAAAGTGGAAAAAATAGTCAAACTTTGATGTCGTGTAAGTCAGAGACCGTAGCACTTATGGACAAGATGTTTAAACCTATGGGGTCATGTTGTTGCTGCCTAAAAAATAATCTCTTGGTTTTGATCAACTTGATTCCATTTTCTTGTGGTGATATTTTTTTTGTCGCATCAAAAACCATTAGTGAGAGGTGGAAAAATAGTGCATCTTTCATTCTGCTCATCATGGGAATGAACCGTTAGCATGAGTGCATCTGGGTGGCTAGGTTTACACTAGTTGTTCCCTTTTCTCTCTCCCCAAGACATCTGATCGTTTTGAGCCACCTCGTAGTGACACTTTCCCTTGAGCATTCAAAGTGGAAAAAATGGTCAAGCTTTGACGTCATGTAACTCATAGACCATGGCACTAATGGATGAGTAATTTGAACCTATGGGGTTGTGTTGTTACTTCCTAAAAAATCCTCTCTCATTTTTGGACAACTTGATTCTGTTTTCTTGTGTTGACATTTTTTCTATTGCATCAAAAACCGGAAAAAACCATCAATGAGAGGTGGAAAAATAGTGCATCTTTCTTTTTGCTCGTCATGGGAATGGATAGTCAGCATGAGCCTTATTGATGTAGAGCCTTGTGCCTTCTTCTAATCACACCCAATTGACTTGAAGAGAATCAAACTCCAATCATCCAATACTAGGTTTCTCACCCTTTCACACCTTGTCTCAATGCACTCTCAAGGCATCACTCAACCACTCAAATCGGGTTTTCAACTTCAATGACTTAACCAAACATAACTTAGGGGTTTAAGACACCTATGACACCCTGACACAAGGTTCCACATGCACAAGTTGACTGCTTCACTTCCCAATACACAAAACTTTCCCAAAACACTTGGAAAAAAAAAATTGCATATTCAGATACCCATTTGCATCAAACACAATTATTTATAATTAAATAGTACAAATTTATAATCAAATGGTACAAATTTTGGCTCTCAAAATTTGCAAATCAGCCCCATGGGCACTTTTATATATAAAATTTGGCATCTAATATAAATGATCAAGCTCATTACTATTTATATATACAAAATTTTGCATCTAAATATGCAAATTACAACTCATTGTTGGTTTTTTATACAAAATTTAGCATCTAGATATGCACATTACAACACATTATTGTTTATTTATGTAGGTCCTAGGGACAACTGAGAGGGGGGGGGGTGAATCAGTTGTCTAATAAATTCAAACCAAAATCTTATTAACCAACTTTAATGCTTAGTACCAGTAAGATAGTTAAGTATGCTGGTAAACAGTGTTAACAAAAAATTGCTATACCGGTAAGAATTAATGCATGAAACATAAACATAAAGTCATCCACAACACATGACACAAATATTTGTACGTGGAAACCCTGTAAGGGGAAAAACCATGATGGGAAACCTTACCCACAATTAGATGATACTACTGCAGATATTAAGTGTACAAAGAGGGGTCTGCACATGCAGAAAGGCCAACAGCCTAGAGCTCACTACTCAAACACAAATGGGAGTCACACTAACTACAGTTGGATGGTTAAATCCAATAAGAATGTACAACACAAAATAGCATCTTCATATGCTGGATTTAGTACCAGTGTAATGCTGATATGCTTCTACAAAAACCTAACTTCACCTTCAAATGATGTCTTCGTGTATATCTCTGCTTGATCTCGCATATACCCTTCCTTAAATCTTCTTCGCATTCCAAACATGATCTTACAAATAAGATCTTACATTTATACCATACCCTAAGACCAATTTTAGTAGGTCGACTCTACAAGATATTACAATAAAAACATTTTACAAATAATACAATATCTGATGCAATAACCGATTAAACATGTCGGCTTAATGCATTTACAACAATAATAAATCATCTTCATAGCGTGCCATGCTGATTTGGAAAAGATAAACCTTCCGGTGTAACCCTAGATAACCTGGACCTATTTTCCGGTAAAAGCAAATATGCAAATAAGAATATACCAATGATATTACTTCAAGGAAAAGTGTCCATATGATGTCTTCAATATTACCAAGTGTCTAAAATGTCATTGCAAGTACCGGTGAACATTATATCCTGCCGGTTAACCATATATCGGTGATTGTTTGAGCATTTTACTGATTGTCAGTGAATGTTGCTGGATCTCCAAAGTAGGTGTATTTAGCAGGTGTTGACATCAATGACAAAACCATACTAAAATACCAACAATCTCCCCCTTTGGCATTGATGGCAACACAAGATGGAAAAACCATCAAAGTGCCAAAATAGAAATGCCAAGTATAAAAACCAATTCTCCCCCTGGGAGTAATACGTGTTTATACAAAGATTTATTTACAATACCAATCTCTCCTCAAAAAGATTTTCCATATATTTTTTCTTAATGTTTTTCCATATATCTCTCCCCCTTTGACATCAAATGCCAAAGTCACAAAAAGGTCAAGTTCATACAAAATACCAATCAATTCAATATACCAACTACTCCCCCTAAGAAGTAGCTTCCTCATCAAATACCAGAATAAAAGATTTGTCCATTTAATTCTGTCGGTTGATGACAATCATCAACTATTTAAGTCTCTACCGATGGAGGTAAGACTCCGAGCTGATCTCTGAGATACTCAAAAGTTTCCTTAGGCAAAGGTTTTGTAAAAATATCTGCAAGCTATTCTTTAGTATTCACATAAACCAGTTTTATTTCCTTTTCTTCAACTTTTTCCCTTAGAAAATTCAGTTTGATAGAAACATGTTTTGTTTTAGAATGTAATACTGGATTCTTAGATATATCAATTGTTGCAGTGTTATCACAATATATAGTAATAGGTTCCTTGCATTTTACCTTTATGTCTTTCAAAATTTGCTTAAGCCAAAGTACCTATGTATAGTTTGTTGCTGCTGCAACATATTCTGATTCTTCTATTGATAAAGATGTACAACTCTATTTTGTTACTTAACCAAGAAACTAATCTCTTTCCAAGAAAGAATGCTTCTCCAGTGGTGCTCTTTCTATCATCCACATCTCCTGCCCAATTTGCATCTGTGTATGCATATAGATCAAAATTTTCATCTTTAGGATACCATAATCCAAGATTTGTTGTGCCTTGTAAGTACCGGAAAATCCTTTTTACTGCTGATTCATGATTTTCCTTAGGATTACTCTGAAATCTAGAAACTATACATACTGCATTCATAATATCAGGTCTGGTTTGTGTCAAATACAGTAAACCTCCTATCATAGATTTGTATCTAGTTGGATTAATAGGTGTGGATTCATCCCTTTGAGATAATTTGTCATTTGTAGTCATAGGTGTGCTTACCAGTTTAGAGTTCTCCATCCCAAATTTCTTGACTAGTTCTTTCAAGTACTTAGATTGTCTCAAAAATATGCCTTTATCAGTCTGTAAAATCTGCAATCCTAAAAAGAATTTTATTTCTCCAATCATAGACATTTCAAATTCATGTTGCATTTTAAGAGAAAATTCTTTGCATAATCCATCTTCTCCTCCAAAGATTATATCATCAACAAATACTTCCATAATTAAAATGTCATCATTAGTTACTTTGTAATATAAATTGCTATCTGCATTTCTTTTAGTAAAACCAATTTTTAAAAGATACTTATCCAATCTTGCATACCAGGCTCTTGGAGCTTGTTTTAGTCCATACAGAGCTTTTCTTAATCTGCAAACCATATCATTGTTATCTGTCAAAGAAAATCCATCAGGTTGTTCAATATAGACTTCCTCTTCAAGATCTCCATTCAAAAATGCACATTTAATATCCATTTGATAAACTTTGTAATCCTTGTGAGCTGCAAAGGCCAAGAATAATCTAACTGCCTCAATTCAAGCTACCGGTGCAAAGGTTTCATTGTAATCAACTCCTTCTTTCTGAGAATATCCCTTACACACTAGTCTTGCTTTATTCCTGACAACCTTACCATCTTCATTGAGTTTGTTTCTAAATACCCATTTGGTTCCAATTACATTTTTATTTTCAGGCCAGGGAACTAATGTCCAAGTATTATTTTTCTCAATTTGTCCTAATTCTTCTTCCATAGCTTTAATCTAGAATTTATCTTCACATGCCTCATTGATAGATAATGGTTCAATTTGAGAAATAAGACATACCTCTTCATTTGCTAATCTTCCTCTTGTCATGACTCCTTTAAATTTGCTTCCAATTATCTGATCTTCAGAATGATTCAGTCTTACATACCGGGGTGTCTTAGTCTGTTGTTGTTCTTCAATTACTATGGTATCCTCTGATGATACCAGGGTAACTGGGTCATCATTCTGTACCGGTGGATTTACTGTTTGTTCATTTGTCATAATTTCTATTACCAGTTCAGAGTCTATATACCTTGAAGTTCCTCTGAATTATTCATCAATTTTTACATTTGTACTCTCAACAATTTTCTGTAATCTTTTATTAAAGCATCTATAAGCTTTACTCTTAGATGAATAACCAAGAAATATTCCTTCATCACTTCTAGGATCAAACTTGCCAATATACTCATCTCTTGTAATATAACATTTACTTCCAAAAATTCTAAAATACTTAAGAGTAGGAGTATTACCAAACCATAGTTCATGAGGGGTCTTACCGGTTTCACCTTTGATGTGAACTTTGTTGAATGTATAGAAAGCAATGCTTACTACCTCTCTCCAATACACGTGGTAGATTTTCTTCTGATAACATACTTCTTGCTGCATCCAAAATAGTTCTATTTTTCCTTTCAACAACTCCATTTTGTTGTGGTGTCTGAGGTGCTGATAACTGTCTTTTGATTCCATTAACTTCGTAGAATGTATTAAAATCTCTAGATGTGAATTCTCCTCCTTGGTCTGATCTTAAACATTTAATTTTCTTACCGGTTTCATTTTCAACCGTTGCTTTGAATAGTTTGAACTTCCCAAGTGCTTCTGATTTTTCTCTGAGAAAAGTAACCCAACACATTCTAGAATAATCATCAATAATTAGCATGAAATATCTATCACCTCGTAAGCTTTTAGTTCTAGCTGGACCACATAAATCAGTGTGAATTAAATCAAGAGCATTATTGGATTTTTCTGGAATACTTTTGAAACTAGCTCTAATTTATTTTCCAAATTGACATTCTTTGCAAATTGTATTCTGAGGTTTCATGATTTTTGGTAGATCTCTAACTGCCTTAGAAGTACTGATTTTTACCATGCAATCAAAATTTACATGACATAGTCTTTTATGCCATAGCCAAATTTCATCTATATGTGCAATTAAGCATGCCTTTTCACTATTATTTTAATGAAAGATATTACCTCTAGTCTGATTACCAATTGCAATTTCCAAACCAGTTCTATTCATGATTTTGCATTTTCCATTTTTAAATTGTAACTGAAAACCTTTCTCAACTAATTGACCAACACTTAAAAGATTATGTTTTAATCCTTCAACATAGTAAACATTGTCAGTGTTATGTTTACCATCAAGAGATATTGAACCCTTACGTTTGATTGAACAGGCTTTGTCATCTCCAAATCTTACTAAACCTCCATTGTATTCTTGAAAGTTCAAGAATTTGCCTTTGTCTCCAGTCATCTGATGTGAGCATCCTGAGTCAATAATCCATTCATCCTTTGATTCAACTTTAACTGCTAGGGCTTGTTCTACCAGTGGAGTAATAGGTACCGGTTGATCTTCTGTTATAGCAACAAAGACCCATCCGTTGTCTGCTAGATCCTCATCAGAATCATCAGTCACACCTTCATCAGTAATGTAACAAGATTTATCTTTGTTTTTCTTAAATATGTATCTCTGATATTCAGGATTAGGTTTGTATGTCCTTCTAGCTTCTTCTCTTAGTCTAGCATGTCTATCAGGGCATCTTGAAGCCATATGACCAATCTTATTGTAGTTGAAACATTTAAAGGGTGCTTTACCTTCATATTTACTTCCAATTGGACCTTTTGGCATTTTTCTTGCAAATAGTGCTTCAAGTTCTTCAAGCTCTTCATTCTCCTTCCTAGTTTCTTCAAGTTCTCTTGTATAAAAGGCTCTCCAGTCTGATTTGTCAAAAGATGGAGCAGATGATATTGATGCTTTGAAGGCCAAATCAGTTTTTATAGTAGCAACAGGACCAAATTCCTCAATTTCAAAAGCTGAAAGTTTTCCAATCAATGTATCCCTAGTTACTAATGTATTAGGCATTGTTCTCAACTCATTAATAGCAGTAACCTTCATTTTATATGCTGGTGGCAAACCTCTTAAGATTTTTGAAACAATCTCATCTTCACTCAAGGTTCCTCCACAACATTTGATACCTAAAACAATTTCATTTATTCTTTCCATAAAAGCAAAAATTCATACTTGACTCAGAAGCTTTCAAGTTTTGCAATTTTGACTGTGGAATCCCCTTCATTCAATGTTTCCAAATGATCCCAAATAGCTTTTGCAGTAGATCTATGTGATAATCCCATGATTTGTTGATGTGATAATGCGCTCAAAAGTGCTTCTCTTGCTTTGCAATCATTTTCTTCATCTTTAGCTAAAGTAATAGGAGCAGGCTGACCAGCTATAGCAGTAGTATAACCATTCTTAGTAACTTCCCAGATGTCTTTACCAATGCAATTCAGATGTGTCTCCATTTTGATTTTCCATATTCCATAGTTGGTTCCATCAAGCTTAGGACTATCCTTTCTGAAATAATTAGTAGACATTGGATCTCCTCAAGTTGTTAAACTTGCACAAAAAGAGGACTAGGCTCTGATACCAATTGTAGGTCCCAGGGACAACTGAGAGGGGGGGGGATGAATCAGTTGTCTAATAAATTCAAACCAAAATCTTATTAACCAACTTTAATGCTTAGTACCGGTAAGATAGTTAAGTATGCCGGTAAATAGTGTTAACAAAAAATTGCTATACCGGTAAGAATTAATGCATGAAACATAAACATAAAGTCATTCACAACACATGACACAAATATTTGTATGTGGAAACCCTGTAAGGGGAAAAACCATGGTGGGAAACCTTACCCACAATCAGATGATACTACTGCAGATAGTAAGTGTACAAAGAGGGGTATGCACATGCAAAAAGGCCAACAGCCTAGAGCTCACTGCTCAAACACAAATGGGAGTCACATTGACTACAGTTGGATGGTTAAATCCAATAAGAATGTACTACACAAAATAGCATCTTCACATGCTGGATTCAGTACCAGTGTAATACTGATATGCTTCTACAAAAACCTAACTTCACCTTCAAATGATGTCTTCGTGTATATCTCTGCTTGATCTCGCATATACCCTTCCTTAAATCTTCTTCGCATTCCACACATGATCTTACAAATAAGATCTTACATTTATACCATACCCTAAGACCAATTTTAGTAGGTTGGCTCTACAAGATATTACAATAAAAACATTTTACAAATAATACAATATCCGATGCAATAACCGATTAAACATGTCGGCTTAATGCATTTACAACAATAATAAATCATCTCCATAGCATGCCATGCTGATCTGGAAAAGATAAACCTGCCAATGTAACCCTAGATAACCTGGACCTATTTGTTGGTAAAAGAAAATATGCAAATAAGAATATACCAATGATATTACTTCAAGGAAAAGTGTCCATATGATGTCTTCGATGTTACCAAGTGTCTTCCATGTCATTGCAGGTACCGATGAACATTATATCCTACCAGTTAACCATATACCGGTGATTGTTTGAGCATTTTACTAATTGTCGATGAATGTTGTTGGATCTCCAAAGTAGGTGTATTTAGCAGGTGTTGACATCAATGACAAAACCATACCAAAATACCAACAATTTATACAAAATTTAGCATCTAGATATGCACATTACAACTCATTGATATTTTTATATACAAAATTTGGCATCTACATATGCACATTAGAACTCATATGCATGTATAACACATCCGAAAAATCAAAGCTACAACATTTCGTAAAAGATATATACAAAATTGTCAAAATTATTCTACCATATTGTAGAATTATTCTTCTAGATGGCCTGATTGTTACTGTCTTTGAAAATCATGTGCAAAAGCAATAGGGTCTTCAAACAACTTGCAATGCTAGTTTTTAGGTCGTTGGGACTAAAATATATTAATATTTTCCCATAACTCGTATGGGTTATGGAAACCTAATGTGAACATTCACAATTTCTTATAACCCATATGGTTTATGTAGAACTAATAGTTTTGGCCTTAGTTCTACATAACCTGTACAGGTTTTGTAAAACTACGAACCAAATAGAAAGTGGGGCAGGCTATGTAAAACTAGAAACCAAGTAGGAAGTGGAGAGAGAGAGAGAGAGAGAGAGAGAGAGAGAGTTTTGGCAATTGACATTCATTGGATTCTGTGTGAGCTTGAATTCCATCCTCAAAATGTTACTTGTAATAAGTTAGTTTCACAAAATACAATGGAAATGCATACAGGAAATCCAAAATCCACCAATGAAACTACATGAAATACATACTAAAATAAATCATTATTTTACCTTCATGGCTTATGTCTCATTGTGTCCTAACTCCATTGTTCTTGGTTGTAGATGGTGTGTTCTCAGACAATGCACTATTGGCTTCCAAGATGACATATGAAGAATGGACTGATAACTTGTAGTTAATTGATACTATGATATGCACAGCTACATCATTATGCTAAAATGATAATGCTATATGATTATATTGTTAAAATGATATTTGCTAAAAAACTCATGGATGCATATGATTGATTGAAAACTATTTTGAAGACTAACTTCCTCTCAACTGAAGCTCTTGATTTTATAGAATTTGAGAGGATAAGATGATGTGGCTCAGATCAACGATCATGATCAGATCTATAGATTTGAATGGTTGTGAGCAAAGGTGAAGGTTGAGAGAAAGGGGGAAGGAGAAGACAAGTGTCACTCATCTCACCTTGACTGGGTTGCTGACTGAGGGAATATAGGGATGGTTGGAGGAAATTTAGGCATGGTAGGACAAGTGGACTCAAGTCCTTCCCAAGATGTAGGGGGTGTTGGAGAGAATATAGGAAATGGTTATGAAATGTGTGTACGTACACAATTTTCATTAAGTTTGGAGGTTGAAGATAAATCATGAATTAATATTAAGAAATATTAATTTCCTTAGCCACATGTTTGATGAGTTGGCAAAGGGAAGATGAAGTGGAGATGGAGGGTGAGTTGGAAAAGGGAGATTAAATAATTTAGGAATTATTTAATATTTTAGACTATAGGATAGGAGAATAATATTAAATATTGGATATTTAATTGCTTGGAGGAGATAATTAAATATTAGATATTTAATTAATTAGAGGAATAAGATAATTAAAAATTTAGATATTTAATTTATTCGGAAGAACAGGATAATGAATTAATTAATAAAATATTAATTAATAAAGAGATATGAAAATGAATTAAATTAATTAATCTTTTCAAATTAACTATTTAATAGAAGAATAAATATTAAATAAATATAAAATATTTATTTAATTGCTCATAGCCACTTTTTAGGTGTATACAGATTCATATGTTGTCATTGATGGCAACAGGATTCTATAGAAAGCATACACCAGCAAATACCGACAGATACTAGCTCCGGCACCGGCATTCAACACTTCAGTGAGGTCGACATCAGTCTGGGATCCGTGAAAAGCTCTTATTTGTAAAATCATTTTGTAATTATTGTATAGAGCCAACATTATATATCTTTTATAATGTGTTGTAAGCCAATATAAGGCATATTGTTTGTAAAGGGTATATAAGTCAGTTTATTAGGTCATTTTGATATAGGACAATGAATACAATGAATGTGGAGAAGAAAAGTGATGCGAAGGATATGTATGTAGATCATTTGTATGTTAAATTAATATCATGCAATGGTCAGTAAATAGTTTGTAAAGATTTCTTAGAGTAAGGGAGTTACCGGTAAAAGGGTTTAGGGTTTATGAACCGTTACAAAACAGAGCTATAACTAGAACTCTTTTTGGCATTACAGTTGCATTTTGTGAGTTCACCATTATTGTTTTATCTCAACAGAAGCCTGTAGTCAGTGAGACTCTTTTGTGTTGAGCAATGTGCCTTCCTGCATGTGCAGGCCCCCATGCTATGTAATATCTTTCATATGGCTAGTGAATTGATATTGTGGGTCACAAATCCCACCATGTTTTTTCCTCTTTGAGGTTTTCCATGTATAAAATTCAGTGTGTTGTGGTGTTCATTCATGTGGCTGGTTTATTTACTACATGTTATATTCTTCATTTACCAGTTTATATGCGTATGTTATAATAATGTAAAATATTATATCACCGGCAAAACACTAATTCACCCCCCCCCCCTCTCAGTGTTCTTGGATTCCTTCTATTCAAACAATTGGTATCAGAGCCTGGTGCCTCGGAGGAAGTTTAACAGCTTGAGGAAGATCCTGAAACTGGAATCATTGAATATGGTAATGGAGAAGCAACTTGAGATGGCACTTGAGGATTATGATGCTGAAGGTTGAAAAACTTAAAGCTGCAAGATGAATTGAATTATGCTAATGAATTCATTCTTGTTTTGCAAGAAAGGGTATCATCTGCTCAAGCTAGGAGGAAGGAAATTTTGCAAAACCAGGATGATGAAGAGAAAATGCACTTAAGGAACAATGTCAGAAGTTGAGTCAACAAAATATGCTCATGAAGAATGAAATGCAAGACCTGGCTATGAGGATGTCAAAATAAATTGAGGATAGAAAGAAGAAGGAAGAAAATCTTGTTGTATCTCTAAACAACAAATTTGAAGAATGTGGCAAATTGGCTCATGACAATGATATGTTGAGAACTGATTTGGTGCAATCCCAGAATAATGAACAAGAGATTGAAAGACAAATAATGACTCTGAAAAATGATATGACTACTGCAAGTGAGTATAAAGAAAAACTCAGGATTCATGCTGCACAACTGGATGATCTATTGAAAAGACAAAGGTAGATTGAAGATTCTAGAGGACTTGGATTTGAACAAGGTGAAGCTCTGGTACTACAAATAAAGATCAAACAACCAGTATGCAGAACTCATTAGACCAAAGGAAACCAGTAAGGCAATCTAATGCTTACAAATTCAATGGTAGATGCTTTGTTTGTAATAAATTTGGGCATGTGGCTAAACAATGTAGAAATAGAGCAAATCAAAACTACAATTCAGTTCCCAGTCAATGCATAAATTGCAAGAAATTGTTAGGAATCCCATAGATATTGAGAGGGGGGGGTGAATTAGTATCTAATCGGTGAGTAGAATTTATTGAATTAAAACATGCAGAACATATTATAACAGTGTACCGATATGCAAGAAATAATGCAATAAATAGAATCAAGAACATCCACATGAAAAGCACACCATAACACAAGGTTTTAATGAGGAAACCTGGTGTGGGAAAAACCTTGGTGGGATTTGTGACCCACAATATTCACTCACTGGCCAATAAGAGAATATTACTTACAATAGGGGCCTACACATGCAGGAAGGCCAACTGCCTAGAGCTCATAGCTCAATGGGAAGTCTCACTGACTTACAATGAGGATTATACAAATCCAATATCTTGTACTACTTTATAATAGCATCTATAATGCCTGATCTAGTACCAGTTGTTGCTCTGCTTCTTACATAAACCCTTAGCCTATATTTCGCATAATAGGTCTGCCTAATATTTTTCCTTAATGCTTCTTTTCTCATCCCAAATGTCTACAATGATCTCTTTTATATATAAGATTCATTTTACAATTTACCAAGTCGGCTTACAAAGTTTTACAATAATAAACAAAATATAATATGACAAAATCCTATCAGCCTCTGTGCTGATATACTTCTTTTCTTTGTTCCGGTGCCAGTGTCCTGAGTGCCGGTGTAGAGTGTGATCTGCTGATGGCGGTATAATGCCTTTGTCAGTTCCAGTGTCCTAAGTGCCAGTGTAGAGTGCGATCTGCTGATGCTGGTATAATGCCTTTGTCGGTGCCATAGGATTGCAAGGTTGCCATCAATGACAAAACCTTCAATCACATACAATGTCTCATTGGAGTGTGCATATGCCAACATAAATATGGTCATAAGTCATAAGATTGTAGAATGAATGTTAAGTGTCATGCATGTGGAAAGTTTGGTCATTTGGCTAACTAATGCAGATCAAGGAATAACACTGGATATGGCAAAGCAATTCAAAGAAAAATGTTACATGTTATATATGCAACAAAATAGGTCATATTGCAAAGTACTGCAGAAGCAAGATTAAATCGATTAGCAATGACAAAGAAAATGAGAAAGGAAAGGAGAAGGTAGATGAATTACATAAAGATCACAACAAGAGATGGGTTAAAAAGTCTAAAGAGCCAAGTGGAGATGAAACGACACTAGTAACTACACTAGTAACTCCATTGGTAGAATAGAGAGTTCGTGCTCCGGTAAGAAATTCAACTGTTAACTGAGGCAAATGCCATAGGGGTTGGAAAATTCATTTCAAATCTTGCATATTCCCCAGAAGAGATCTGGAAAGAGATCTAGAGAGTGGTATGGATCATTAATGGAGGTTTATCTAGCATAAAACTGTGAAACCAGCATCCGGTAGGGCACACCGCTAAGCATTTATGGCAATGAATAATTAGGGTTTACTCACTGATAAAAAGGGAAAATTGACTCATTTTCACTCACCCAGCACTCAAGAAAACCAGAGTGGAGCAAAGGCATTCTAAAGGGATTTCCAATAGTTTTCTGAGAAGTCATCAAGATCTTTCAACCGACAATTATTATCCAGGTATTTCTTTGAAATGGCATCTAGATCATCCTCTGCTCCTACTTTCATTGCAAATCCCACTAGAGTTTAGGTTAAGGATAGGCTTAGACCTGTTTTCAAAGCGGTTCCTCAAATAGCAATGAAGGAAGATTCTATTCGTGCATTTTTGAGGGTTCCCAATGGCATAGTATATGTGGAAGATGTCAGAGCTATATTCACTACACTTTGGAGGAATTAGGCACTGAGGAAATTAAGGGAATGTATCAATCTATGATACTGGGCAGCTTCAGAACAATCAAGTCGGAATTCCAAATCATTGAAGACATAGGGTTAACCAAAATACTGTATATACCAAAATCTGAGGACGAAATGGTTAGATATGTTCTGAGAAGGGTCCATAATGAATTCATCTGGCTGGACCAACCTCATATGATCACCAAAGAAGCAATTCAAGCGGTCACTAGATTACCCAAAGTCGGGCAGGAACCGACAAGATCTCCAACACTGAGGAGGAAAAGCTCACCGGTGCAACCCATGATGGAAGGTTGATGAGGATAAGCACCATTAAGGACTCAGATGTAAAATTTTCCAACATGATCATCGGTTACAAGGTAACACAATTGAATCAATTAAACTCTATTGCTAGTTCCTGTATCCATGTTGCATATCAAATGATAAAGAATGATGGAAAATACGATTTGTGTGAATGGTTAAGAAGTGAATTGATGATAAATCTTGGAAAAATCAAGGGTGTTAAGAAAGGGACATTCCGGTATGGTAGCCTTATTGTTTGTTTGATGCTATATTTCATGAATGAGCTACTGGGATTGGGAAAGAAACGATGGGCTCATGACATTCTGATAGGCATGCAGATTAAAGATGCAATCACCGGTCTTGGCAGCAATAGGGATGAGAAGTTATGGGGTTTCTTTAAATCTTTCCAAAAGAACATGCAACTGAGGGAAAGAATCTCCAAACACATTGTGGAGAAATAATCCACTGAAAACTTCTTCATGGTGAAAACAGATGAGACTCTCATGGAAGTGGTGGAACCTAGAACAATATGGGTCACTGAATTGCGCTATGAAGTTGATGACACCATTCTAGAACTATATGCAAAAATGTTGCTTGATGCTCCTTTGGATGATAAGACTGAACACTTTGGTATTGCAAAGGAGAAGGAACTTGAAGTTAAAATTGGTTTCAATAAGAAAAGGAGGGAAAAGAAAATAAACAAAATATTTTCTTTTGTTCAGAATGTAATTCACAAGATAGATACAAAACTAGGTTCTGGATCTAAACCGGTAGATCAACCGGCAATGACTTAAGTGAAAAGTTCTCTAGAGATAAAGAGGCTAGTAAACTTCATATCTCCTGACTCTGATATAAAGGATAATCAACCTCTTGCATTCAGAAGGGTACAAAGGAAAAAAGTTGACAAGCCTCTGGTAGAAGAGAAGAAGATTGGAACCTAGGATGAAGCTAGTAAGAAAAATGACAACAACATCCACACCTTCGGCAAGGGAACCTATCTAGAAGAGGAAGCCAACTCCATCCGCTCCTGCAACTCCCGACAAGAAGAAGAAAAAGAGTGAGATAGATGAAGAAATTGAATACAGTAATATGACTTGTGCAGAATTAATTGATGAGGTAACTAAAGATGGAATTTTGAAGAATGTGTCAAATTTTTAAGAGCATTTAGATGACAATGAGAAAAATAAAATGGAAGAAGCAATTTATTATATTTAGACATATAAGGAGGCTTTGGTAGAGATTTTAATGGAAATTCCTTTATCTTTGTATAATAAGTTGGATGCAATCAAGAGGGATGGAGAGATTAAAGAAGTTGAACTCTTAGGAATTTGTGGTTCTATAAATAATGAGGAAATGAAAAGATGTATAGAAGTTGCAATTAGAACAATCTTTAGTAGCAAACCTCGGCAAATAAGCTTAATGATGGGTAGAGTCAATGAAATAATAAATGAGACAAGAGAAGGATGGGCTAAATTTTTCCAAAAGAATCCTGATTTACTTACTTCCCAAGAAGAATTTGCTAAGGCAACAACTCCCACTATTCCAAACAGATCAAAAGGAAAAGAAATTTTGGGGAACTCAGATCAAATTTTGAATGAACCGGTAGATAATTTTCAGTTAGATAATTGTGTACAAACTCCACTGACAGATCAACCTAAAATTAATAAGAGTGTATAGGCTAAACTGACAGAGACAACATATGTATAGTCTGAGCAAGGTAAAATAGATAATGTACAAGATACAAATAATATTGTGGATAATAATCCACCGACAGTGATAGATACTGCACCAAGTGGTGAAGCCACTAGTGAAAAAGAGTATGAGAAAAGGGATACACCAGGAGAGGATAAGGGAAAGGAAGAAAATGAAAAGGAGACTGATAAGAGTAAAGCTGCACAAATATCCAGTACCAAACTGATAGATGATTCCTCATCAAAAATTTTGGCAATTGATACATCTCAAGTTGAGAAGAAATCCATCATAGAGACGAGTCCCATAGAGCTAATGATGATGGCTGCTCAAAAACTAATGAAGGAGGGATCTGCAGACAAGGGGATAATAGATTAGTCAATAACAGTTTTACACAAATTGATTCTAGAATGTATGATTGAAAATGAAGCAAGCCCTTCTGGCAAGCTTAAGGCATTGACAAAGCACATCTTTATAAACTTTCAATCATTATAGCAGATTTCCGATCAGTAAGCACTTGAAAGATTCACTTTGGCTAAGAAGGCCACTTTTGACTAGATTATTGAGATAGAAAAGAGGAAGATTGAAGAGAAACTTATACTTATTGAAAATTGTTTGAAACTGTGTACTAACATTTTTAGGATCTGTTGTAATATAGAGATTCTTACAGCAAATGTAGATAAGAGGATAAAGGAGTTACAAGAAAAGATTGCTAATATTGCTAATTCTTTTGACGAACTAACTTTACTTACAACATCTATTGATGGACAAATTTTGACTTTGGAGAACCAAATTTTTGCTTTTGAAAAGGAAAGAGATAAGATCATTCGGAGAGCCAGAAGTCTCAGAGGCTTGGTGAGTCCAAGATTGGATTCACTTGGTGTACATAAGAGGGAATGCATGGATATGCTTGGGAATACCACACCGACATAAGTCACTAAGAAAGAATCACTTGCACATTTACTGAGTGGACTTGTATCCATATCCAAAACATTTAAAACCAGCTAGGATACTTATATATAGTTAGTAGAGAAAGCTTATCCAGAAATCTTGAAATTGGTCAAGCTCGAGTAAGTAATCTGTAATTATTCATTCTTTTGCATAGATTCCTAACAATTATTTCAATTCTTTCATCGATCTTTGGCATTGATGCTAAAGGGGGAGTATATGTATGTGAAAAATAAAATGAAAAGGAAAGTGTTTATATAATCCTAGGGGGAGGATATCAGATAGAGTATATGAATCAAAGTGGTCAACTAGCTCAGGGGGAGCATGTTTCAGCTCAGTTGAACCGACAGGGAATCCATTTTTTACAAGATTGTTGCCATCAATGCCAAAGGGGGAGATTGTTGGCAATTGACACTCATTGGATTCATATGTTGTCATTGATGCCAATAGAATTCTATAGAAAGCATACACTGACAGATATCGGCACCGATACCAACATTCAATACTTCAGTGAAGCCTACATCAGTCTGGGATCCGGGAAAAGGTTTTATTTGTAAAATCATTTTGTAATTATTGTATAGAGCCGACATTGAATATCTTTTGTAATGTGTTGTAAGCCAACATAAGGAATATTGTTTGTAAAGGGTATGTAAGTCTATTTATTAGGTCATTTTGATATAGGACAATGAATACAATGAATGTGGAGAAGAAAAGTGATGCGAAGGATATGTATGTAGATCATTTGTATGTAAAAGTAATATCATGCAATGGTCAGTAAAATTTTGGTAATGATTTCTTAGAGTAAGGGAGTTACTAATAAAAGGGTTTACGGTTTATGAACCGGTACAGAACAAAGCTAAAATTGGAACTCTTTTTGGCATTGCAGATGCATTTTGCGAGTTCACCAATATTTTTTTCTCTGCAGAAGCCTGTAGTTAGTGAGAGTCTTTTGTGTTAAGGAGTGTGCTCTAGGCAGTGTGCCTTCCTGCATGTGCAGGCCCCCATGCTATGTAATATATTTCATATGGCCAGTGAATTGATATTGTGGGTCACAAATCTCACCATGGTTTTTCCTCTTTGAGGTTTTCCACGTATAAAATTCAGTGTTTTATGGCATTCATTCATGTGGCTGATTTATTTACTTCATGTTATATGTTTCTTCATTTACCAGTTTATATGTTAATATTATGATAAGGTAAAATCTTATATCATTGGTAGAACACTGATTCACCCCCACTATTAAGTGTTCTTGGATTCCTTCTATTCTAATAGAGAGAGAGAGGGATAAGGAGAGGGGGAGAGGGAGAGAGAGGGAGATTGGGAAAAGGAGAGAGAGAGAGAGAGAGAGAGAGAGAGAGAGAGAGAGAGAGAGAGAGAGAGAGAGAGTAGGATAAAGAGAGGGGGAGGTAGGGAGATTGGGAAAAGGAGGGGGAGAGGGGGAGATTGGAAAAATGAGAGAGAGAGAGAGAGAGAGAGAGAGAGGGGGAGAGGGGGAGATTGGAAAAATGAGAGAGAGAGAGAGAGAGAATAGGATTTGTAGACACTTAAAAAAAATATATTTTATTTGTATTAAGTTCTTTGCACAATTAATTTATTAATTGTGCCAGTTCCTCTTCCTCCTCAATATTAATTAAATATAATTAATGTTGGCACTATAGTCTATTGATTTATTTATCAAGTCTTCTCAAATTCCTCTTTTAATTAATTAATTTCAATAAATTATTTAATCTAGGTGATTCCTACAAATCACCTTTTTCCTAATCCATCATTAACCTAATGAATTCTTCTAGAAGCTCCCTAAACTCACTTAGCATTATTCTTCCAATTTTTAATTCCCCCCACTTATTCTCTCTCCTAGTAAAATCCTCCTACAAATCTTGTCTACCCTAATCCCACCTAATCATTCTTCTAACCTCTCTCCTAATGAGTTGCTAGTGGCTAATCATCATGATAAGCCACAAAGTCAACTCCTTGTCCCTTCCATCCAATCACCTTCCTTAAATGCTCTTTTTCTAGGTGAATGTGAGATTTTAAAAATCTCACATTTTTCTAGGCATCCCATCCTCCAAGGAATTTTTAATTCGTCCTTATTCCTCTAATCCCCATGAATATCCTTATTGAGGAATTTTTAATTCTTCATCCCCATCCCTAAAGGAATATTTTATTCCTTGTTATTCCCTACGCACATTGGGAAGTCTTCTTAATGAGCTTTGAGGAGTGTGGAGACAAGAAATGCCTTTAAGGGATATATCTTGGTCTCCATAGTTGTCTTGTAATCTCCTCTTGGGCCTTGTGTGGTCTTGTTATCACTGATTAAAATTGGGTTTTTCTTTTCTCATGATTGGCTATGGTATGTTGAAATTTTCGAGTAGGGTGTAATTCCAAGTGCTTCAGCTTTGTTCTAGACCTTAAGGGTTTAAGGGTTTTTGATTTTAGATCCTATCTTATTTGTTTTAAACCCTCTGGTTTCTAATTTGTCGTTACTTTATTTCACTTAAGTTATGGGTCGTGGGGTCATAGGAAGTGACCCCCCTTGTTATTTGCCTAGGCGATTACATTGATCAATTGAAAAATTTTATGTCTTGTATGTTTTTCTTCTAAAGTTGTCGGGCCCAATAACTAGTGCACATCTCGCAGATGGATCCACGGCTAGCGTTATTTCGCTAGGTGAAGTTGCGCATAGTTTATACCCCGCGAAATAGTGAAAACCACATGGCATGCCACATAGATGATCCAGCTAGTTGTTGACAGCGAGTAAAATGGTGGCATGTGGCACAAATCACAACAGTCATCAAGTCAGGATTAAAGACTGAAAGGTAGGCCCCAGAGGTGAGTCAGGTTGCAGGTGGAGATGACCTGGCAGGTACAACTGTTAACAATTTATTGAGGCCCCGTGGTTTCCTTCTAGCGAATGACAGAGTGACAAGTCAGCTCCGCAGGTGACAGGATGCCAGGTGTTCACGAAGAGTCAGCGGGCCCACCCCTCCTGAGAGCCTTTTCAAAGGATTAAATGTCGATCAGCTTATGAGATGATCCAACGCTCGGCGCTATTTCGCAAGGGTAAAGTGCTCACTCTTTATGCCCATGAAATAGCGAGAATGAACGAGAGCCGTCCACGTATCATGATGATGACCTGGACGATAGAGTTGTTGAGATGAAAGTGGGGCCCCCATGGTTTCCTTCTGGCGAATGACAGAGTGACAAGTCAGCTCCGCAGGTGATAGGATTCTAGGTGTTCACGAAGAGTCAGTGGGCCCACCCCTCCTAAGAGCCTTTTCAAAGGATTAAATGCCGATCAGCTTATGAGATGATCCAACGGTCGGTGCTATTTCGCAAGGGTAAAGTGCTCACTCTTTATGCCTGCGAAATAGCGAGAATGAACGAGAGCCATCCATGTATCATGATGATGACTTGGACGATAGAGCTATTGAGACGAAAGTGGGGCCCCTGTGGTTTCCTTCTAGTGAATGACAGAGAGACAAGTCAGCTCCACAGGTGACAGGATGCCAGGTGTTCACGAAGAGTCAGCAGGCCCACCCCTCTTGAGAGCCTTTTCAAAGGATAAATGTCGATCAGCTTATGAGACGATCCAACGGTCGACGCTATTTCGAAAGGGTAAAGTGCTCACTCTTTATGCCCATGAAATAGTGAGAATGAATGAGAGTCGTCCACGTGTCATGGTGACACGTGGTCTGAGAAGAAAGTATGGGCCCGTCAAGGTGGAAACGTCGGTATAAAAGAGAGACATGCGACCAGTATCAAGTGGAATGCGAAGGGAATTTCAAGGCCAATGATTCGACGCCAAGTGGTATTATGCAGCCAATAAAAAAGCAGGACCCAGAAAAAGGCCAAAGCCGTCAGTTAATCTAACGCTTGATCAAGTTTCTTTTGATCAAACGGTTGATGCTATTTCGCAGGACTAAGCTGCCCGATAGTTATGCTTCGCAAAGTTGCGAAAGAGAAAAATGGAACACTTGCAGGAATGTTGTGACCCATTGGAGTGAAAAATATGAATTCTCGTATGAATTCAATTTTGAAGGGACGGCCGGAGCATGCAGAATCAATGTTATAGTTAAGACCCTAAGTACAAACATTTGATTTCCTAACTACCAAGTGAAAATATCTTTTAAAAGATTTTGCAGAAGAGTAGACGCAGAGTTATTTTCTTCAGATACAGAGCAAGTCGGTTTAGTTGCAGAGAAAATTTCTTCAAGCAAAGATCAAGTTCTCTCATATTTTTGTAGCAATTCTTGTGTGGTGTTCTAAGTAAGATAATTCTTTTATTGCAGGATTGTTTAAGAGTGATATTCATTTTCTTGCATTTTCAAAATGGCTCCTAAAAGGGAATTTTCCAACAAGGTTAACTATTTAGAAAGAAGTGTATGTGATGATTTTTTAGAACAGTTGACGTTATCAACCAATCAGGCATCAAAGGCCAAAGAGTTAGTGCCCAGGGCTCCCCGTCTGAAGATAGGAGAAGGATTGTATGACAAAGGTAATTGGCTGAGAGACCCACAGGTTGGGCTGTCCGGGTTGGGGTTGTTTAAAGTTGGATTTGGAATGAGAAATTCTCCTGCTCCTCAAAACAGTATCTGGGAACTAGATGTTGGGAAATTAGTAGTCCCAAGGGTATTCATGGATACAAACCTGCTAACCCAAATGGCATTAAATTATGATCTAATCACAAGATGCATCTGGGATGTAAATGGGAAAACCCTTGCTGAAGAATTTAGGACAGCATTTGGACTTAATGAGTTCACAAATTTCTTGGAACCTATAAATTTCATAGCATTAGCCCAAATTTACGGTGCACGGAGGAGTCATCTCAGGAATGGGCCTCTCAAGGAACTTTTTGTGAAAATAGGAGGGTTAACAGTTGTAGGACCCAACACGCAAGAGCCCTTCTCATTAAGTATGTTTACCCTGAGGGCTAAAGGAATGTATTGGGCACTTTGTCAAGTTATAGGAGAGGATGTTGAAGCAAATATGCCAAATCATTACTTGCTAATGATTGCCCAGATTTTGAATCCTTCTCTTGCTATCACATTTGATTATGCCTCTTTCATTGCCGATGCTATCCATGGAGGGTTGATAGGAATAAAGAATAGAAAGGTGGACAGACCTTTCGGATGGTATTCACTCTTAATGCACCTTTTTCTCTTCAAAGGTGGTGATTATTTCGCCAGTGGGCTAGACCTAGTTAAGGAGAAGGAAGGAGAAAAAATGCCAGTACAATTATGGAGTACTGTGTTGTCATGGGATAGAGAAGATGCTAGTTTTTTAAAGTTTGATTTCAAGTTTGTTCACAAATTTATTTACTGTTTTTATTATGAATAATCTAGGGTTGTTCTGTTTAAAATGGAATTGCAAAGCAATTTTAGTATAAGTGTTTGTTAGCTTTTCTCTTTAGGAGAGAAATTAAACACGCGAGATCACTCATACCAGTAATTTCTTTGGGAGGAACTTTGAATTTTGAGGACCATAGCTTAGTTTGGAATGCTTGAATTCTTGTATGTGTCAGGCATATATAAGGATTAATAGAAACCAAGCCGACGAGAGGTATAAAGATGTATTGTTTAAGGAGTTTTATTTGAGTTTAGATGACTCTATGACCTTAGATAAGGCACTGGTATTAATTGAAGTTGTTTATTGCATGCTTTGTTGATCGAAATGCTGAATTTAAGTACAATTTTCATCCTTTGTTTTCAGTTGATTTCAAGGTGAATAAATCTACTGGTTTTCTGGACTGGTTTGTTGTGGGTTTATGTTTGAAAGTGTGAATTTAATTCACAAAGGTATATCCACCTGGGCTCCGAGGAAGCCCGAAGTGTAGAAGGTTTAATCAAACCTTGTCATATGTTGTCTTGAGAATTTCCTTATCTTTGATGTCTCTTCTGCACCAAGCTCAAATCATATTACTCTAAGGATATTAAAGGGAATCAGATTTTGAAGACAACAAAAGTGGTGACTTTGTTGGGGAGAGTTATAATAAAGATATAAATACCGATTTGTGCCGAGATTTGCAAAGAAATTTGTTGTGTGTTTGTGGGTAAGACTGCTTGTTTTCATTTTTCCCATAGTTTTGTGGGTGGCGACTCTGTTACTATTGAACCAGTCCTTGTGAGATACAAATTTTCTAAAAAGAAGACAAGCGAGATGCAAGGAAACAAGAACACGAGATCATTCATGAAGAAACATCCTCGTGAAACCTTGCAAGAAGGTCTGCCAGAACAGTCACGAAGAGGTCAGAAGAGATCTGTGTTGCATGAGCCATCAAATGCTGCGTGGGTGCAGAAAAGCAATAATACTGGTAAGATGCCTGATCGACCTGTCTATGCAAAGTCTAATTCATCTTCTAGAGATTCAGAGCATGATATTTTAGGTTTCCATTCCAGATTATTTGGAAATATTGATGATGCACCTATTTTAAATCAAGATCTATCTCATGCTAGTGTTTCTACAAAAGATAGACCCAGTTAAAATGGAATTAGGCACTCAATTCCTAGGACAATAGATGGGAACATTAGTCTAATTGACATAGATCAAATTAATGCATCTGACTCTGAAGAAAACTTCCCTGGTGAGGATAAGATGTCTCAAGAGATCGAGGATTTGAATAAAAGAGTCCATCATTTAATCTCCCTAAGAGCCCAAAAGGAGGCAAATAAGGAGAAGGAAATCAAAGCCAAGTTAATGGAAAGAGATAGGCTTCTTAGACAATTAGCTGATTTTGAAATGCTTGCTAAAGAAAAAGAAAAAAGTGATGAGGAAGGCCCTATGATTAGGGAAATCCTAATCCCTAAAAATAGACAAGCTTGTAAGTTAGTAGCCCAGTCAATTAGGGAAGTATTTAATGACTCCCAGCTTCCTAAAGCTAATTTAGATAAAGGAAAATAGAAATGGGTAGATGATGGAGTAGAATCTAAAACTACAGAAGAGATTTCTCATAGGATTCTAGCACATGAGAGAGAGATGGAAAGGATGAGGAAGGAAAAGGAAGACCTCCAAATGGAACTGGAAAAGGCTGAGTTGGAAGCAGCAAATCAGGAAGTTAAAAGAAAGATTAATTACTTAAAGGCTCCCCCTATTACATTCCCATCAGAAGATCTTAGCAAGCCTAATCCCCAACACATTTCCATTCCTCAGGTCAATACTCAACCTGCAGTACATGCTAATATTGTCTCAGTAAGTCAAATACCCTTGAATAAACAGTACACCCAAGCACCTCAATCTCCAATCCCAAAAGCTAAAATGACCATGGAAAATAATAGTGCTATTGCCCCTTTTCAAAGAAGGCCAATCAATCTAGAACAATATAGGCAATTGTTTTTTGATGGGATCCCAGGATATCCAAATCATGTTCCTACTGAGCTAAGAGACAGACTCCATAAGTTTGCTGGGAACAATGCAATTAGTGCTAAGGAACATCTGAAATCTTTTGGGGATTTAATAAATGATTATGAGATAGCAGATGAAGATGTTATTATGAAGCTATTTGTTCAATCTCTGGTTGATGATGCAAGAGATTGGTACAGAGGTCTTCCAATAAATAGCATAGGTTCATGGGATGATTTTAAAAATTGTTTTCAAGAACAATATGGTGACAAGACTAATGTGAGTTTCATGCTGAATGAATTCAATAATATTAGAAAATCTGAAAATGAAATAGTCACTGATTTCAATGCCAGATTCCAAAAAGCTATGCACAGGTTGTATCAAGTGATAAGGCTAGATGATAATATGTGTTTTAATACATACTACAATGCATTTGATTCCAAAATGGCCTATATTTTGAGAGATAAAAATCCTCATAACTTGAGGGATGCTTTTAGAATTGCTATAAATGTAGAAAGCAATAGAAAAGCATCTGGAAAATTAGGAAGAAGGACAGATGGTAGATTATGGCATGAAACCAAATAGCAACCTAACAAAGTTGCTAAAGAGGATGATAAAATGGAGAAACTGGTTACTGATATGAAAGATTTGACTACCAAGGTTAGCAAAAATGATAAGCCCCATTATAACTGGCAAGATAGACCTCCTAGATTACATGATATGCCATACAATACAAATTGGAAGGATGGTAAACCCCAAATTGAGAAGCCCAAAATTGCCCAAAGTCAAGACACACCGGATCCTTTGAAAGGGAAAACTGTTAACAATATAGAAAATACTCCTTGGTGTATTGCTTGTGATGGACCACATTCTCCTCATCAGTGTGCAGTGGCTCAAGCTTTGGAAGAATCTATGAGACTAGAAGCAGAGCCTGACATTAATATGTTTGAAATTATTGTAGAAAGTGATGAGGAATCTATGCAAAGTGAATACAGTGATGTGCTAGATAGTGAAAGGTTAGTGCAAGGACAATTAGCCTTAGGTTGGCATCCTACATTGAATGTGGTAACAATTGAAGATGAAGAAGTTCATCTTAAGAGGCCTAGTGAGGAAGAAGTTAGAAATCTTACTAAGGTTGCAATTGCCAAAGCAAAACATAACTATAATCTAAGAAGCACCAAGAGAGACACTGATCAAGGTGAGCCAGGTTCTATGTTTGTAAAAGAAGTCACAAAAAAGGGGGCATCAAGCAACGCTACTACTATTCCTAAAGTTAGTCAAGAAAAAGAGGAACAAGTTATACCTAAAGGTATAGATGACAAAAATGTTGGTGATGTACAAAGAGCAGAGACAGTGAAAAGGGCAAGTCAACTCAAAACAGAAAAGGTTAAGGTTAATACTGAAAAATGTAATAATTCTACATTTGATATGGCTCAAGCTTTAACTCAAATGAAACTCACTGTTCCATTAATAGAATTGCTAAAGATTAAAGAACATAAGGATACAACTTTGTCTTTATTCTCTAGTATATCTGATAGTGACATAGTATTACCCACTGGTTTGGCTAAAGTTGGAAAGGATCAAGAGTTCCAAACCCCAGAGGTCTATGTTGGAACCACTATCACTCAGGAGCCTTCTCAGGTAGATCCCTTCTATGTTACTTTGTTAGTCAATAACCGGTTCATTAAAAACTGCATGATAGACTCAGGAGCTGCTGCTAATGTAATGCCCTATGGTGTTATGAAAGAATTAGGGTTATCAGTAACCACTGTGTATGGGAAATGTTATGCCATGGATAACAGAGAAGTGCTTGTGATAGGTACAATGAGAGATGTAGAAGTAAAAATAGTAGCATTTCCTGAAGCCACTTACAAAATGGATGTTATTGTTACTGATACTAAACCCCACTATGGTATGTTACTGTCCAGGCAGTGGGCAGCAGCAGTAGGGGGAAATGTTCAACTAGACTTATCTTATGCTACTATCCCTATTGGTGGCAACCAGGTCAAACTATACAGAGAGCCGCGAGATCCTAAGGTAATTGAAAATGTGGACCCTAGTATGCTTAATTATATGATTGATGTAGATTTAGATAACTTCAGACTTCAACCAATCTCACCTCAATTGAAGAATACTGACCCAATTGTAGTCGAGTTACAAGCACAACAGTATGGGTTGTGGCAGATGTATTTTGATGGAGCTTGCTCCAAAGAAGGATCTAGAGCAGGGGTTCTTTTTGTATCCTCGTTAGGTATAACTTTTAAGTACTCATTTTTATTGGCATTCCAGTGCACAAATAATACTGCAGAGTCTGAAGCCCTGTTACTAGGACTTGAGGTTGCAAAAAGGCATGGAATTCAATTGTTGAAAGTAATGGGGGATTCAAAATTGGTTATTTTTCAGGTGAGATCTAAATATGCATCCAAGAATGATAGATTGAAGCAATATAAGCATGTTGTTTGGGATGTTATTGAGCATTTTGATGCATTTTCTATTAATTGGATAGAGAGAACCAAAAATATTATGGCAGATATCCTAGCTAATGTTGCTTTGAAAAATGATGATGCAACACTAACCGGTATTTCCACTGTGGAAATAAAATCTAGGCCTGCTATCCCTGATAATGTGTACAATTGGCAAGTTTTTGCTGATGATGAAGACATTCTTAGGTTTATCCAATGTGTTGATGATTATGATGGACAAAAGATTGATTGCAATGCATTGGTGGAAGTGGTAGATAATAGAGAGATAGTGTTTGGAAATGATGTTGTCCAGTTGGAAACCAATGAGATACCTAAAGGGTTGGTGGAGCTGGAGAGCATGTTTAGTTATAATGATAGTCATTTACACCAGCAATCTACCACCAAGTTAGAAGAGTTAGAGGAGATAAACCTGGGGACAGAATCATTTCTTAAGCTGGTATATATCGGAAAGAAATTACCCCCTCATGTTAGGACTAACCTTATCAATTTATTGAAAAGGTATAAGCATGTCTTTGCTTGGTCTTACGAAGACCTAAAGGCGTATAGACAAGATCTTTTTCAGCATGAAGTTCCTTTACTTCCAGATGCTAAGCCTTTCAGACAGAAACAGAGACCTATCAACCCCTTATTAGAAACTAAAATGCAACAGGAGTGACCAAATTGAGAGAAGGGGGGATTATCAAACCAATAAGGAATTCTTCATGGGTCTCCAATTTGGTCCCAGTAAGGAAGAAGAATGGAGACATCAGATTGTGTGTAGATTTTAGGAATCTGAATGTTGCTTCCCTAAAAGATAATTACTCATCTCCAAATATGGAAGCAATGCTACAAAGAGTGACAGGTTGTGATCTTTTATCCATGATGGATGGTTTTTCAAGATACAATCAAGTGTTGGTAAAGGAGTCTGAACAGTTTAAAACAACTTTCACTACTCCATGGGGAACCTATGTATATGTGAGAATGTCATTTGGATTAAAAAATGCAGGAGCTACATTTCAGAGAGCTATGGATGTGGCTTTAAAGAATTCATAAATATTATCATGGTGGTTTACCAAGATGATCTAACTTGTTTCTCAAAGAAAGTTGATGATCATTGTGGACATCTAGAGAAGGTGTTCGATAAAGCCCTGAAATTTGGTGTGTCACTGAATCCCAAGAAATGTCATTTTGGGGTCACTGAAGGAAAGTTATTGGGACACATAGTTTCCAAGGAAGGGGTAAGAATAGACCCTAAGAGAATTGAAGCAATCAATAGGGTGTCTGAACCTAGAAATGTGAAAGGTATCCAATCCTTTCTAGGCAAAGTAAATTTTGTCAGGAGATTAATTGCAAACTTTGCAGAGATAGTGAAGCCTATTGTCAAATTGCTTAAGAAGGACACAAAGTTTCATTGGGATCAAGAAGCTTCAAAAGCTTTTGATGAGATTAAGAAGGCAATCCAAGAGGCACCAGTGTTGAAATCCCCTGATTATAGTAAGCCTTTTTCTCTATTTTCTTTTGCTTCATATCACACGGTGGCTGCAGTACTATTACAAAAGGACAATGAAGGATATGAACATCCCATAGCCTTCTACAATAAATCTTTGCAGGCAGTAGAATTAAAGTATGAAACCATGGAGAAACAAGCTTATGCCCTAGTTAAAGCTATTAAGTCTTTTAGGCCATATTTAGTGAATGCAAACATTATTGCCTATGTCCCACATGCTGCAGTTAAAGATATTTTGTCTCAGTTTGAGGTTACTGGAAAGAGATGCAGATGGATTAATAGAATTCAGGAGTTCAACTTGGAGATAAAGATCACCAAATTGGTGAGAGGTTTAGGCTTGGCTAAGCTCAGGACTGAATCAAATCTCATGAATGTAGAAATACACAATGTTGAGGTTAGAGATGTTTTGGTCACTAGTATTGAGAGGCAACCTTGGTACACAGAGATAATCCAAGTTTTGAGAGGTGACATATTCCCAGAAGAAATGACATACAATCAGAAAAGAACTTTGAAACTCAGGTCCCAAAAATATGTGCTCATTCAAGGTGATCTTTTCTGGAGGAAAAGAGATGGAGAGTTACTAATGTGTTTGGATGAATTTCAAGTTAAACAAGTGTTGATTGAAATGCATGATGGAGTAGGAGGTCACTATTCTGCTAAGACTACTACTAGTAAGATAATACGGGCTGGGTATTACTGGCCCACTTTATTTAAAGATACCCATGCATATGTTCGGAGATGTGATCCATGTCAAAGATTCTCCTCCAAGCTTAAGTATGAAGGAGCCTTACCCCTAAATCCAGTCTCTGTAGAAGCTCTTTTTGTCCAGTGGGGCATTGATTTCATTGGAGAAATTGTTGAGAAGTCAGGGAGAGGTCATGGATGGATCATAGTGGCCACTGATTATTTCACCAAATGGATAGAAGCCATCCCTACAAGAAGAGCTACTAGTAAAATTGTCATTGATTTCCTGATGGATAATATTGTGACTAGATTTGGAACACCTACAAAATTGGTAATGGATAATGCTATGTGTTTCAGATTAGAAGAATTTGTAGGCTTTTGCAATAGTCACGGTATACTCATATCATACTCATCACCTTATCACCCCCACGGGAATGGACAAGCAGAATCTAGCAATAAAAGTCTGTTGAATATCATCAAGAAAATCCTAGAAGAGAATAAAAGATCTTGGGATCAAAAGTTGAAGTTAGCTTTGTGGGCAGATAGAATAACAATCAAAAAATCCATTGGAATGTCACCTTTTGAGTTAGTTTATGGTACCCAAGCCAGACTACTAGTAAATAACCTTCTTCCAGTGTATAAGTTTTTGCAGAATGAGGACATGGAGGTATCTGAACCAATGGAAAACAGAATGATCCAAATTGTAGAAATGGAAGAACTTAGGACTTCTGCCCGTAAGAAAAATCAGAAGATCCAGTTGCAGTCAAAGTATCTTTTTGATAAAAGGATGTCACTAAGGAAGTTTCAAATTGATAACATGGTTCTACAGTGGAATGCAAAAGGATAGGATAAAGGAAAGCATAAAAAATTTGAATCATTATGGATTGGCCCTTTTGTGGTTTGTGACTTAAATGGTAAGGATTCATATTTCTTGAAGAATATGGATGATGAAATGTAGGAATTTCCAGTGCATGGACAATTCCTGAAGCATTATTTCTCTTAATGTCCATGCATGGTAGGTCTTTTGTTTGTACATATTTTGTTTTCTTTCTTGCTTTTCTGGTTTTGGTTTGTGTTTTGGTCTTTTTCTCTAGAGTTTCTGAGTTTTCTTGTGTTGATCTCGCAATCAACCATCCCCAATCAGAGTCGCTCTTATCACTGATTAAAATTGGGTTTTTCTTTTCCCATGATTGGCTATGGTATGTTGAAATTTTTCAGTAGGGTGTAATTTCAAGTGCTTCAGCTTTGTTCTAGACCTTAAGGGTTTAAGGGTTTTTTATTTTAGATCCTATCTTATTTGTTTTAAACCCTCTGGTTTCTAATCCGTCGTTACTTTATTTCACTTAAGTTATGGGTCGTGGGGTCGTAGGAAGTGACCCCCCTTGTTATTTGCCTAGGCGGTTACGTTGATCAATTGAAAAATTTTATGCCTTGTATGTTTTTCTTCTAAAGTTGTCGGGCCCAATAATTAGTGCACATCTCGTGGATGGATCCACGACTAGCGTTATTTCGCTAGGCAAAGTTGTGCGTAGTTTATACCCCATGAAATAGTGAAAACCACATGGCACGCCACATAGATGATCCAGCTGGTTGTTGACAGCGAGTAAAATGGTGGCACATGGCACAAATCACAACAATCAGCAGGTCAGGATTAAAGGCTGAAAGGCGGGCCGCAGAGGTGAGTTAGGTCGCAGGTGGAGATGACCTGGCAGGTACAACTGTTAACAATTTATTGAGGCCCAGTGATTTCCTTCTGGCGAATGACAGAGTGACAAGTTAGCTTCGTAGGTGGCAGGATGCCAGGTGTTCACGAAGAGTCAGTGGGCCCACCCCTCCTGAGAGCCTTTTCAAAGGATTAAATGCCGATCAAATTATGAGTGATCCAACGGTCGGCGCTATTTCGCAAGGGTAAAGTTCTCACTCTTTATGCCCGCGAAATAGCAAGAATGAACGAGAGCCGTCCACGTATCATGATGATGACCTGGACGATAGAGCTATTGAGATGAAAGTGGGGTCCCTGTGGTTTCCTTCTGGCGAATGACAAAGTGACAAGTCAGCTCCGCAGGTGACAGGATGCCAAGTGTTCACGAAGAGTCAGTAGGCCAACCCCTCCTGAGAGCCTTTTCAAAGGATTAAATGTCGATCAGCTTATGAGATGATCCAACGGTCGGCGCTATTTCGCAAGGGTAAAGTGCTCACTCTTTATGCCCGCAAAATAGCGAGAATGAACGAGAGCCATCCATGTATCATGGTGACACGTGGTCTGAGAAGAAAGTATGGGCCCGCCAAGGTAGAAACGTCAGTATAAAAGAGAGACACGCGGCCAGTATCAAGTGGAATGCAAAGGGAATTTCAAGGCCAATGATTCGATGCCACGTGGTATTATGCAGCCAATAAAAAAGCAGGACCCAGAAAAAGGCCAAAGCCGTCAGTTAATCTAACGCTCGGTCATGTTTCTTTTGATCAAATGGTTGGCGCTATTTCGCAGGACTAAGCTGCCTGATAGTTATGCTTCGTGAAGTTACGAAAGAGAAAAATAGAATACTTGCAGGAATGTTGTGACCCATTGGAGCGAAAAATATGAATTCTCGTATGAATTCAATTTCGAAGGGATGGCCAGAGCATGCGGAATCAATGTTATAGTTAAGGCCCTGAGTACAAATATTTGATTTCCTAACTAACAAGTGAAGATATCTTTTAAAAGATTTTGTAGAAGAGCAGACGCAGAGTTAATTTCTTTAGATACAAAGCAAGTCGGTTAAGTTGCAGAGAAAATTTCTTCAAGCAAAGATCAGGTTCTCTCATATTTTTGTAGCAATTCTTGTGTGGTGTCCTAAGTAAGATAATTCTTTTATTGCAGGATTGTTTAAGAGTGATATTCATTTTCTTGCATTTTCAAAATGGCTCCTAAAAGGGAATTTTCCAACATGGTTAACTATTTAGAAAGAAGTGTATGTGATGATTTTTTAGAACAGTTGATGTTATCAACCAATCAGGTATCAAAGGCCAAAGAGTTAGTGCCCAGGGCTCCCCGTCTGAAGATAGGAGAAGGATTGTATGACAAAGGTAATTGGCTGAGAGACCCATAGGTTGGGCTATCCGGGTTGGGGTTGTTTAAAGTTGGATTTGGAATGAGAAATTCTCCTGCTCCTCAAAACAGTATCTAGGAACTAGATGTTGGGAAATTAGTAGTCCCAAGGGTATTCATGGATACAAACCTGCTAACCCAAATGGCATTAAATTATGATCTAATCACAAGATGCATCTGGGATGTAAATGGGAAAACCCTTGTGAAAATTAATGCTAAAGAATTTAGGACAGCATTTGGACTTAATGAGTTCACAAATTTCTTGGAACCTATAAATTTCACAGCATTAGCCCAAATTTACGGTGCACGAAGGAGTCATCTCAAGAATGGGCCTCTCAAGGAACTTTTTGTGAAAATAGGAGGGTTAACAGTTGTAGGACCCAACACGCAAGAGCCCTTCTCATTAAGTATGTTTACCTTGAGGGCTAAAGGAATGTATTGGGCACTTTGTCAAGTTCTAGGAGAGGATGCTGAAGCAAATATCCCAAATCATTACTTGCTAATGATTGCCCAGATTTTGAATCTTTCTCTTGTTATCACATTTGATTATGCCTCTTTCATTGCCGATGCTATCCATGGAGGGTTGATAGGAATAAAGAATGGAAAAGTGGACAGACCTTTCAGATGGTATTCACTCTTAATGCACCTTTTTCTCTTCAAAGGTGGTGATTATTTCGCTAGTGGGCTAGACTTGGTTAAGGAGAATGAAGGAGAAAAAATGTCAGTACAATTATGGAGTACTGTGTTGTCATGGGACAGAGAGGATGCTAGTTCCTTAAAGTTTGATAAATATTTTGCATCCAAAATAAGGACTCTCCTTTGCTCTGATAACCCAAGAGTCCCCAAGGTTCTTTTGGAATTCATAAGGCCAAAAGAATTCGTAGAGAACATCAAAATTGTTCATAACTGAGGTGACATCTATTTATATCCAGTCTCGACAGTTTTCAGAGTTTTTGGTTTCAAGGGTTCTCCATTTTTGTTACCTTACCAAGTCCCTCTCAAAGTGGGAATAGCGGAGATCCTTAGGCAAATTGGTGGCCTACAAGAGGCAGAGTTAACCGGTAGAGGTAAAGGGACTATTTTCCCTACAACTACCATAACCCACCAATTTGTAATAACAAAGGGAGGCTAGAATTGCTTTGAGGAATTCCTCAAACCTTATCATTTATCCACTGCAGTGTCCAGGTGTGCTGATCCAGAGGACTTCTTCAACGGTGTGTTTAGGAAGAAGGTAGCATGCAGAGGTAGGCCTCATTAATTCCAATTTCCTGAAGACTTCATCAGAAATGAATTTGATCTAGATGAGCAGGAACTAAGGAAAGAAAAGTGGGTGGCTTATAAGAAAGCCTTGGATTTTGTGCATCAGTTTGATGCTAACTATGACCCATTGTCTAGCTTCTTCCCATTAGAAGAAAAAATAAAATTTTTGATTATTTGCTTTGAAGATGTGATGCAAACACTAAAGGAGAAGAGGGAAGTTGTGATTAAGAGCAACCCTGAAAAGGCTAGAGTGATCCTAAGCAGGTCAGCTTCCAGCAAAGCAATTCCTCCTGGTGATTACACATTGCATAAGAAATCAGGTTACAGTGTGCTGGTGCCTACAACAAGAGAGCCCTCTACATCCAAAGGAAAGAGGAAGATACAAGATGTCATTGACATCCAAGATAGCCCAAAGAAGCAAAGGGTGGGGAAGGAAGTGCAATTAGATACACCCTTGTATTCCCCATCCCAATCCCCTATCCATATAGGAGATGAACAAGCAGCAGCTGAACACCTCTTGCAGTTGGGTAGCTTCGGGGAAATTGCATACACCTATGATGAAGTGGAGGAAGGGATGCCAGAAGAGACCATTGATGCTGAAATGGATATTACCTCCACTAAAATCAAAGGCCAGGAGTGGGATCCTGAGATAAAAAAGGCAAGTAGTGCCTTTTTAGCTGATGACAACTTTGTCACATCGGAAGCATTTATGCAATTCATTTGGAAACAACATATAGATAGATATAATGCTAGATGTGAGACAAGAAAGGCTGAGCAGCCCAATAAAGATCCAGCCTCAGTAGAGGAAGAAATAAAACAAGAGATGATGGAGGAATTCAAAACCATCACCCCTGAGCAGGGAAGAGATATGGTAGCAAAAGCTAGAGTGCTTATCTTACCAGAGTGGGATATTGCAGATGCCCTGGTGTTAGATGCAGTAAGAAAAGAGACCAAACCTATTGAAGGGGTTACCTTCAATAAAGATAATGCTGCACTAGTCATGTGGTCTCTCAAGAGAAATGAGATTAAGAAAGGCAAAGACACCCCAGGGTCAAGTTACCTTGGTGGAATGATGGTAAAGAGAGTACAGAGTACAGGGGTAGTAGAGGCTGCTAGCACTATGTTAGAAACTGCAAAATTCAGTGTTGCAGTGGTAGAGAAGGAAGCCAAAGAAAAAGAGGCCCTCCAAATTAAGTTGGAAACAGTTTTGAAGGCCTATAACAGTGCCAAGGACGAGGTGAGAGGTAAAGATAGCATCATTGCTAAGTTGCAAAGCTAGTTGATGGGACAGCACCAACAAGGTGAGTCTTCAACACTGATGATTTCATATTACTCTAAGGATATTAAAGAGAATCAGATTTTGAAGACAATAGGTCTCACAAGAGATCTCGACCCTCCATCTTGGGTCAATCCTAGCACTCCATTTCTCCTCTTCTCCTCTTATAAATTAAGGGCTCCATCCCCTTATATCTCATCTCCAAGTTTAGTAAATCCATGCTGCTATTTTGTGCCCAAGAAATCATCCTCACACCCTTAGTATACCAAAATTTGCACTATCCATACTTAGCCATTTCATGCTCTGATCATCAATCCATCCTTCCTCATCCATCCATCCTATATCATGTGTGCATAATATTGGAGAGCCAACCACATCATTCCTATTGGACCAATCATATCTGTATATGGTGAAAATGGATAACAACAATAACGATATTGAAAGGCTAAATAGATTCAACCACAAAACCCTAGCCTAACAATCAACAAAGATCCACCATAACATATGAAGATTACCTAAGACAATGCAAATCAATCAAAATCACAAAGATTATACCATCACATGTCCAATAGGGTTTGAATCTCCATCCTTCCTATCTCCATTGATCTTGCTTGATATATTTGCTCTCAGATTTTATGTGCACAAGAGCTCAACAAAGAACGGAATGTGGTTGCAAGTAGGATCGTAGTGCAGTCAATTGCATAAGAGATGATTAGAATGCATAGAATGATTAGGGTTTGATTCATTAGGGTTTGATAATGAAGGAAGCATCTCCTTATATAGAAGACACTATATGAAATGGAGGGATAAGATTGAGAGGTGTAAAAGGAGGTCGGCTATGATTAGAGGGTAGGTAGAAGAAATAATAAAATAATGAAAGGGGTAGATAGTGTATGAATTAAGAGATGAATGACATGCGTCATGGGTAGAAAAAGATAATGAATTAATTAAATAAATAGAGATTTATTTAATTAATACAAGAAGTGGGATAATTAAATAAATAAGATATTTATTTAATTTAGGAAAATGATAATTTAAATAAATAAATGTATTTATTTAAATGAGAAATAAGGCTAGAAGAGGATAAATGAATTAATTAAATAAATAAAGATTTATTTAATTAATAGAAGAATTAGGCTAAAGTAATTAAATAAATAAAATATTTATTTAATTAGACATGACAATTTTAGGTGTCTACATTTTGCCCCTCTTTGAGACAATGCGGCTTGTCGCGTTGTTTCAAAGAAGATAAGATGAACTGATACAGAGTTGCCCCAAGATGGGAATGATATGCCCCCTCGAGAGATTGGATGAAAATGTCTGGAAAGATCGTAGACAATCTCTCAATAAGAAAGAAAGGCTAAAATGGACTGACCGAATAAAGTGACAAAGTCACGGGATAATGAAGACTGACTCGGGAAATGAGGGCTAGGCTATAAGATAGACCACGGGGGAAAATACATCCTGATTGTCATCTACACATCCACAAGAGCAGATTGCAGAGCGAAAATAGAGCAGTAGCAGTCAGCAACGATGGCCTTCATTCACAGATTTGACCGCATTCGCCGATTTCAGAGGCCAGCAGAGGCAAGAGAGCTGGTAAGTACCACCAAACCTCCTCATACTTTGACGCATTTAATTTTGTCATTAATGCATGCTAGATAGGGTCATAAATGCGCTTAGAATAGGGTCCAAAAAGTGTTAAAAAATGTCCAAGCGCGTCTGCATTGGTGCCAGGCGCGTCTGTGCTCGTGAAGCGCGTCTGTGTTTGTGCCAGGCGCGTATGCGTTTGAACCTATGTCTATGTCAATTGCGGCCGCATCTGTGATGTTCAGGTGCATTTGTGCCAAGAAAGCACGTCTGTGTCAACCAGGCGCGTCTATGCAGAGCATAGGCGCGTCTATGTCAAATAGGCGCGTCTGTGTTTTTCAAGCGTGTCTATGCAGTCTGAAAGCGCGTTTATGTCAGGTAAGCGCGTTTGTGTTAAGTTTTGGTCTTCTAGGTCAAATCGACAGTTCTGTGATGAACATACACTGTCGATTGGATAAGCTACTGAGAGGATACACTCAAGCAGGTCCTCTAAGGAAGACTAGGATAGATCAAGGCACTTTGTGATGAACAATGAGTACCAGGATAGAGTACTTTGTGATGAACAGGGAGTACTAAAATATGAGCAACACTTTGTGATGAACAGGGAGTGCAAATGTGAGTAACAGTTTGTGATGAACAGGGAGTGTCACACATGTAGTACTTTGTGATGAATAGGGAGTACCACTAGGATAAATAGCAACACTTTGTGATGAACAGTGAGTGTCACTAGGGTAGAAGCAACACTTTGTGATGAACAGTGAGTGTCACTAGGATAGGTAACAATGTGCATTTAGATAAAAAGTAGCATTTTGTGATAAACAAGGAATGCCACTATGACTGACATGATTGATTTGCTTGACTGCAGGAGTATTTGCCGATGCTGGAGTCATGGGAGAGATTCCCGTCGATGCAGAGGTTGTGACCTGAGTTGTCATTCGAGGACAGAGCTGTCATTGAGGAGATGGGATTGAGACATGTGCTGTATGTGCCTGAGTTTTGGGCAAACATGGGTTTGCTGACTGCGCTGGCTGAGAGATGGCACTCTGAGACGTGCACATTTCATTTGCCGATAGGTGAGATGACAGTCACCCTAGAGGATGTATACAAGATTCTGTGGATACCGATCGATGGGGAGCTGATCCCATACGATCGAGATGGAGACAGGGAGGCATTGAGATGGGTTTTCTAGGACCCTGGACTGGAGATGAGGGTAAGACACGTGGCATGAGACACCATGACAACCATAGGACTAGCGCTACCGGTAGTGATAGGAGGAGCTATCAATGGGTTCCTGTGTCTGGATAGGGGGGACACGGGGGTTGGCTGTGGGCTGGGGAGGAGCACTGGAGACACTAGTGATGCAGCACACTAGATATGCCTAGGGACCATGTGTGCTGGCTCATTTGTATTATGAGCTTCATCAGTTTGTTTATCATGGATCAGTAGGATTGGGCTATGGAGTGACATTGCTGCATGTATGGGCTTATGAGCATCTGCCAGTGACGAGGCCGATACACTTCAGAGGCAAGGGACATGGATGCAGCTTTGTTCATTTGTATGATATGATCACATCACAGCCACTGATTGGCAGGCTAGAGCATTGGCGGCAAGTGATAGATGACATTGATGTGGTCATATGGAGACCATATCTGGGCTGCGACCAGTGGGAGGACGATGCAGTTGAGCTTCCCTACACCTTCTGGAGCAGGTATTTGATTGGACGGATGCCCTATGTGCTGGAGAGGCAGCTAGTGGATAGGATTGACCGACAGCTTGGCCGAATTCAAAGGATGCCCCAGGGTTCAGGTTGTTATGCACGGACAGTTAGAGATCAGGCACAGTTTGGGCCCTTGCTATCATATGATCAGGTAGTGACACAGCTAGTAGAGATGATGCCCCTACCCTAGGATATGTGGCCAGAGATCAAGGACGCTGGCATGGATGCTGAGTACACAGCTTATTGGGCAGAGCATCCCTTCCCATGCTTGACAGATCTGGGAGAGGCATTGGATGGAGATGGGGGTGGTGATGATGATGATGGTGGAGGTGATGGGGGCAGAGGCCGACGGAGGAGGAGGGGAGTAGTTGGAGAGAGGAGGGTTGCACCTCGGAGGGAGGGTGGCGAGGAGAGGCAGGCTCGGGTGGTGAGGGGTCACGGTGGATTGCTGCTATAGGTGCCAGCAGCACAGGGTCCCAAACAGGTACAAATACAGGGACAGGGACAGAGACAGGTATCTGTACAGGCACCAGTACAGGTATAGGTATAGGCACAGGGGCAGGGACAGGGGCAGGCACCCGTATAGGGGGAGCCACAGGCAGAGGCAGAGGGGGTTGACCCAGTAGAGGATGAGCTACTAGATCTGAGGGAGATCTGCCAGGGCTAGGCAGATGAGATCCAGGAGCTGGAGAGGGAGAGGGATCGACTCAGGACGAGGCTCCAAGATACTGAGCGGGAGCGGGATCAGGCTATCCAGTGCTATACAGAGGTTGAGATAGCGCTGAGGGCAGGGAGATAGGCAGCAAAGGATATAGGAGCAGGATATGCTTATGTCCTGCGGGCAAGGGAGGAGATAGCCTACTGGAGAGACCTCTACTATGGTACAGTGCCAGTAGATCAGCGGGCAAGGAGCTTCCATAGACCGTCACGTACAGTGATAACTACGGGAGGGAGTCGAAGGAGACAGGCATCGAGTGGTGGGGTTATGGGTCCTCCACCACCACCAGATAGAGGGGACAGGCGAGATGATCCTGGGGCTGATCCTTTAGGGGCTCAGATTCCATCGAGGCTAGGCGGCTCCGAGGGAGGGAGTTCATCATAGCCATAGAGGGCTCCCTATGTATCAGTTTTGTACCATTTTTGTATTGTAGACACCTACAGGTGTTGTGTAGCCATATGTTTTTGACATCATTGTATCATGACACTTTATATATATATATATGAGATGATTCATTTTTGCGGCAACTATATGCATGTGTACCTATGTGATGAGATGTTCTTATGTGGTGTTTGTTTTATGGATGCAAATATATATATGATGCAATGCAATATTTTTGTTCTTTTATGTTTTAAAATGTTATGCATGATGCAAATGTAAATGTATGTAATGCAAATGAATATGATAATGCAAATGTAAATTGTGCTAACAGGTGTTGTGTGCAGGATGTAATGCAGTTGTGATATGTATATGTATGTATGAAATGCTTATATGTGGTAATGCAGGTGTAACTATATGATATGCAAATGTTTTTAGTGTGTCATTATACTCAGTCATGTGATAGCAAGCTACGTGGACTCGAGAAGGACGATGGAAGTCAATCAAGAAAGGGGGATGGAAGACAAAAGATATGAAAGTGAAAGAGCTTCTTGTGCATTATCATCATTGAGCTTTATTATGACAAAAGGGTTATGACAATCGAGGCATATGTTCGACCCAGAAAGTCATTGTACCTGTTTGCATTGAGATAAGACAGTCACAAACAAGGAATGCCCCAGTTCACACTAGACTCACAGTGTCCTCATATCCTTGGACAAGTCATAGCATTACTAAGAGACAATCCACAGACAGCAAAGAAAAATAGGTGATGATACCCCATCCTTGCCTTTCTAGCCAAAGACATCCTGGAGATAGAATCTCTAGTCAAAGACATCCCAGAAAAGCTAAAAGACATGTCACCAAAAGATAAAATAAAAAAAAACCAAGACTCGACACCAACATCCACTGTAGTCCTCAAATTTAGTGTCTCTTGTCACTTGTATAAGTCTTATTTGATTGTGGTCACAATGTTTACTTTCACAGAAAGGATAGAGAGCACTGAACCATATATTGTCTGAGTCTGTTGAAAGATTTGATTTGTTGAAGCCCATTGTTGCTGCTGTGTCTCATCTGAAACTGACTGACTCCATGAAACTGATACTTTATTGCAGAGAAGACGAAACTTTATTGCGGATTTGCGATGCAAATGTTGCTTTATTGCAGATTTGTGCGCGGATAGACTGAAGGAAGCTAGAAGAAACTGCACTCCTCAAAGCATGTGATGTTCTCAGTTCCACACCCATCACTAGATGTAGGATTTGCCTTAGCCATAGATAGGATCTGATTTATTATAGATGGAAAGGGAGGTGAAAAGGGAGGTTTATTATGAATGGCTAACCAATCTTGGGTAGATCAATACCAAGCCATGATGGGAATGGGTAAGTTTATTATGAACGAATAGGTTGTGAGTGTGTGCAAAGTGAAAGGATGAAAGTGAATCCTGAAGGAGGGAGGAGCAACGTCTCTACACATGGCGCTGGTGACCTAGTTTTCACCATGGTACTTGCCCAAGGCGCCACCGAAGTGGTTTTTACCGTTGGATGAAATTATTTCTCTTTACTTTTTTTATTTTTCAATGTTTTTTTGTGTCACAAGGTGCCTGTTTGCCAAGTTTTCACCAAGTAACGATTTTTTATTTTTTACTTTTTTTTTTTGTATTTTTGAATTTTTTGATTTTTTTGTATTTTTGAAATTAGGATATTCCGAAGAGCTATGTGTAGAACTGGCAAAGGTACATGTTGTTGATAGTATCCTCCAAAGGTTCACCTTCTGTAGTTGAGAGCTGATATGCACCAGATCTATATGCTGCTGTAATGATGTAAGGACCAAGCTAGTTTGGTTCAAACTTGCCCTTCTTCTCTCTGTCTTGCTAATTTTTGGGGTTTTCTCTGAGAACCAAATCACCTACCTCAAATGTGCGAGGCTTGACCTTATGACTGTAGCTGCATTGTTCCTTGACTGAATGATGTGTAGCCTGAGTGACTATCTTCCTTGATAAAGGAACTGAGATAGAAATACTAGTGTGTGGACTACACAGGCCCGTATGCATGTCACCTAAAGAAGTTTGGGCATCCCTAATAACAAAGTCCTTCGAGGAAGCTCCATTAAAGGTCCATGATGTATCACCAGAAGAGGATGGATGCGTAGAACAAGTGGATGAGTGATGAAGGCTTATGATTGTGAAAAGAAGTGAAAGTAGGATAACATGATAGAGACTTAGGATCAACAAGTATGCTTTTTGGCTTAAAATTTTTGAACTTTTACCCCCAGTTATTTTGATATTAGGGGAGATCAACTCTTGTTCTTTTTCTTTCATAGGATTTTTATCCTTGACTTTGATTTTTGTAGAGTCTAATAGCTTTTGATTTTGATTTGTACTAAAGGACTTATCTTTAGTTTTGACTTTTAGTTTTTTCTTTTCAAATCTTGATTTTTGATCCCCAATGAATAAGGGCTTTTGTAATTCTTGTTGATCCAAGTCTGGAAGTGGAGTGGAAATGGAATGAGTGGATGATATGGTAAGGCTATGTGAGCTCTCAAGAGGGCTGGCAATACACTCAATAGATTCTTCTTTGGAACCACTCTTAGGACCATTGATATCAAGAGATGCTTGCACCACTAGAGGAGATTTGCATTCAGACTTAGTAGCGACAACACTAGGTGGTTCACACCTGATTCCTTGGCATTGCAAATTGTTTGTAGGATGTTCCTATCGACTGAATACCTTAGGAGATAGTGGGAGTTGATCAACATGAAAGATATACTCACCACATCCCATGTCTTTAAACTTGAACTTTTCTTTGAGCTTTGATTGTTTGGATGTAGAAGCTTTCAAGGATTCTAGATCCACATATGCTGATGAAGGAATAGCTTCTCGATTGACTGGGATTGTTATTTTTGATCTAGGTCGCAGATTGTTGCAATATATGAATGGATTTGGATCCGCTTTGATAGTCACTTCAACTCCATTGTGTGGAAACTTGATGCATCGATGATATGTAGAGGGTACTACGCTCATCTCATGAATCCATGGACGTCCCAACAATATGTTGTATGTGAGATCTAGGTCTAGGACCTGACAAACGACATCCTTTGTAACTAGCCCGACTCTGAGAGGTAAGATGACTGTGCCCTTGGATGAACGCTCTTCATCATCATATGCCTTTATGGTAATTTTGTTTGTAGAATTCACAACTTTGTCGGAATATCCCAATTGTTTAATAGTGCTCAATGTACAAATGTTTAGACCTGCTCCTCCATCTATCAGGACTCTTTTTATTCAATTTTTGTGTATGAAGGCTTCAATGTGTAGTGGTGCATTATGTGGCTGACTTACAGAGGCATCATCAGCTTTGGTGAAAGTAAGGGAGTGTGGAATGAAAAGGTATCCCACCATGGCTTGAAACTGGTCCACGTTTAGATCAGTCGGAACGACAGTATCTCTCAAGATTATGTCAAGAATGGCTTTATGTGCGAGAGATATGCGTAGTAGTTCAAGAATGGAGATAAGTGTGGGTGTCTTCCCTAGTTGTTCTACAAGGTCATACTCAGGTTTGGTTGATGAAGAAGTAGTGTTTTTAGTTGGAGCACCTTGCAAAGTGATTTTACCTTGGCGGGTTGTAACATGACATTCAGAGGTAGGTTCGGAAGAAGATCCAACACCTTTTAAGACAATTTTGGGTCTCCGAGTAGAATTCTCAGGGTTTTTGTCCTTGATGATAATGGTAGAGACATAATTGTCCATAGAGATGTGATTGATAGTTGAATCATAGTTGTAAGATGCTCTGGTATAGTTGGTTTGATCCTCTGTGGCTTTAGCTTTTCCCTTGTCATGTTTTGGAAATGGTTCCTTAAACATCTCATGTTCTTGATTAGATGAATGTCCCTCAATCTCAATGTCACCTCTATCAATGAGATCTTGTATGATGTTCTTCAATCGATGACAATTTCCTATCTTATGACCCTTGCTCTTATGAAATTCACAATACTCATCATCATTCCACCAATTTGGTTTAACCTTTGGCTCATATGGAGGAAAATCTAGAACTGTGATTACCTTGTTTGCCACTAGCTTCTTGAAAACTGACTCAAGTGGTTCGCCCAATGGGGTGTACTTCCTTCATGATCTGGAAGTTATTTGAGTATTCACTTGATTTTTTGTAGAACTTGATCCTAAAAAGATGACTTTGGGTCACACCATGTTGGCATCAACAACACCATCATTGACTGTGTTCTTGTTTTTATTCCAAAATCTTGGCTTGTCTTTTCCTTTAAAGTCATCTTTGTTTTCCTTGAATGTCTTAATGACTCCTTGTTCAATTAGAACCTTCTTTGTTGCTAAGCCTTTTTCAATGACGTCCTTGAAGGTGGACAAACAAGCTTTTCTTAGATCATAGCCAATGTCTTTGTTAACATTTTGGGTGAACATTTCTACCATTTGTTTTTGTGGAATTTCACAAGAGCATCTGCTGGCTAGATTTCTCCATCTTTGTAAGAATGATGCAAAATATTCTCCCTCTTTTTGCTTGGTGTTGCACAAAGTAGTGACTGATATGTTTGTCTCTATATTGTAGGAGAAATGTTGAATAAATGCCTCTGCTAAGTCACCCCATGACTTAATTCCAGGTGAAAGTTGGGAGAAATATTCCATAGCTTGATCACCTAAGCTTTGTGGGAATAATCTCATCAAATATGTCTCTTTTGCTACTACTTCAATGCAAGCTGTGAAAAATTGTCTTATGTGTGCCTTAGGATCCCCTTTTCTTCTATACTTATCAAATTTAGGCGTCATAAAGTGTGTAGGAAAAGGAGGCATTGGAATGCTCTTGTCAAATGGATAAGGACATATGTCTCTCATTGTGTATGTTGGCTTCGGTGTATTTATGTCCTCCATTTTCTTTTGTAAGTCCCTAATTTGTTGCTCCAAATTGCTCTTAGGTGGAGATCGACTTCTTGGACCATACCCCATGCTTGAGGCACCAATTGGAGGAGGAGCATGTTGCATATATGGATGATATTGATCATACACATGTTCATATGGAGGAGGTTTGTAATGATGTTGTGTATATGGACCACTTGGTATAGATTCATGTTGAGGAACACCATATCTATTTTGTGCATGTATACCATACTCTATAGGCATGTCATGTTCTATTGTATTGCCCCCAAATTTGACACGGGGTTTCCTTGTGTCCAAATTTTGAGCATGCCTTTGAATATCCCATTGCTTTGGTGGTTGATCCTTAGCATTGATATGTGATTGAGCATATTTTTCTCCATAAGACTTCCATAATGGTCTACAAAGGTGAGTATCATATGTTTGACCATGTGTATGTGGGGCCTCTGGTTTTTGAAGCAAAGCTGATGGTGATTCAGGTACCATATGCAGTCCTCTATTTCCTCCACTATTAGGTCTCCTTTGATCCATGTTGGAGTGAGGTTATTGCAAAGGTTGATTTTCCATTATTTGAGACATATCAAAATCATGAGATATCTTGGTTCCACTTTGTGCCATCATTTGTAAAAAGTATTGTCTATCCCTCCTCATTATTTCCTCAACCAATCGATTGAAATGGGGATTCATAATGGATTCTTCCACATCTGCTGAATGTACTGAAAAGTTGTCCATATTGTCATTGTGTGTAGCATTGTTGTTTATAGTGTCCATGTTCTCAACATTTGGAATGTTTCTATAGGCATCCATGTCAGGTAATGTAGTATGATCATAATTGAAAAAGATCTCATTGTCATACTCATAAGAACTCATGTTTGCGAACTCTTGAGCCTCTTTAGTTTCTCTCCTAGATTTTTGAAGATGAGTTTCAACCATGAACTAGGTATTGACCAAGATGTGTGAGACTAGATGAAAAATGTGAAGAGTATGGAAGACCAAGAGTTGGATGGAATGTAAATGAATCTGAAGTGTACTTGCAATGTCCAAAGTGTAAGACCAAGTATGTATGTAGTAGAGTAGGTGTGACTTCCAAAGAGAGGATAGTTTCTCTTGATGAGGTAAGTTGACCTTGACTCTAAGTAAAACCAAATGAGACCCAAAGGTAAGAAACCTTAATGAGGGACCACTTAGCAAAGTATTGTTGTATGTAGTGTGTTGACAAAGTATAGTGAGGACAAGCAAGTGACTTTTTGACTCAAGTTTAGACAATTGTGTATGTAATGAGAGATGTAAAGCAATGATGGACTTTGTGAGACCCAAGGACAGGTTGAATGCTAAATGAAACCCTGGAGAAATGACCTAGGAAGCTCAAGAATTCCGAAACTGACTATGTTTGTTTTCTGGACTGTAACAGTTTTTTAATTCTGGACACAGACGCACTTGTATACTTCATAGACACGGTTTCCCAACACATACGCGGCTCTGTTTAACACAGACGCGTTTCTGTTATTTTTTTTACACAAGTGTAATGTTTTTGAGAACACAGATGCGATTCTGCCCTTCATAGATGTGGTTATACAACACAGACACTATTATGTATGACACAGACGCATTTCTATAAAATTTGTGCAATTTTTCCAATCTGTGAAGTCATTTTTGTTGTGACCAAATCTGACTGTTTGACTATTTTTCGGACAAGAGGACACAATGTTGATGAAGACTCAATGTTTGCAAGTGTCTAGACTCCAAATGACTCCAAGAAAAGTGTGTTGTTTGATGTAAAAATATTTTGCATACACTTGAAGACACAAAAGACACAATGTTTTGCTGTTTGGTCTTGAATGTTTTGAATGTTTAACATAAGTCAAGCACAATTCTTATGGCTGGCCAAGACAATAGTTATTGATCCCACATGGGGTTTTACCCCTGAGGCTATGCTATTCAGAGCGGAGACTTAGTTGCTTGACCTGACTGGCTCCACCCTCGGCACTCACTTCTCGGGTCAGCCAAGCATCAGTCCCCACGAAAACTCCCCATGGTGAACTTTGTATCTCTACTAAGAACCGTATGTGTGTGGGCCGCTACCAGAGGTCCGACCTCCTGCCCCAACAACTAGAAGGATTTGGGCTTCTAAAACAAAATGGTGCTAGTAAGGGCATCTGCTCGTGTGGCCATACATGTGGCACTTTTAGCTCTATAAATATAGAAGGCTCCCAGCCGGTAGGGGTTACGCCCTACAATTGATCAAATAAATTTGATCAAATGGGTTTATGGGGAGACATAGTGTCGGTATGAACTAATCAGCACATGTTATTCATAGTTTTCACCATGAATACATTTATTTATAGTGGTTCAGAAGAAGATGGCTTTTCTTTTGCTACCACTTGGGTTGTTCTCTTCTCACTAGTAGTCCTAATGACCACTTGGGAAGACAGGCCCTCTAAAGATTAAACAAAAAGAGCCTATTGCTCAAGACACAAAAGACAATGATTCAATTTTAGTGCACCAATTGAAGTGTTTGCTAGTCTATGAAAATAAGGCACACAACAAAAATCCAAAAACCCTTGCCAAGGACCTGCAACAAAGAGTTGTTAGTAGTTTGGGTTGTTTGAAATAATCACCCCTTCCTGCAAGCACACAAGTTAGGTAAATTTTAAACCCAAAAGACTTTGTGAAAATAGGGGTCTTCAACCAAACGATTTAGCCTTCCAAGACACGCTGCACCGATTTTGTTAGCTAGATTTGAAAATGTTAGCTCAAAATAAACTAGATCTGAAACCCTAAATGCAAAATCCAAAAACTGAATCAATAAAAACCCAAAATTCAAAATTGATGAACATAGATGCGCCTTTGTGACACAAACGTGGTTCTGTGATGCACAGACACGACTATAGAACACAGACGCGCTTCCTAGGCACAGACGTGGCTAAAAACATCACAGACGCGCCTTTACAACACAGACGCGCTTTCCTAGAACCTGCAAAATAAAATATTGCCAATATCGCAGACGCAATCCCAGATGTCGCAGACGCGTCAGAAAATCAAAAACGCGATCCGAAAGTGCGCAGATGCGAAAATGTTGAAATGTTGCCGAAAATATCAGATCTGCAACTTCAAAATATAAAATTTGCAACAAGATGTTAAATGCAACAAGGGACAAGAGTCCCATCGGGTGTGCCAAAATGTATATGGTAAAAATGGATAACAACAATAACGATATTGAAAGGCTAAATAGATTCAACCACAAAACCCTAGCCTAACAATCAACAAAGATCCACCATAACATATGAAGATTACCTAAGACAATGCAAATCAATCGAAATCACAAAGATTATACCATCACATGTCCAATAGGGTTTGAATCTCCATCCTTCCTATCTCCATTGATCTTGCTTGATATATTTGCTCTCAGATTTTATGTGCACAAGAGCTCAACAAAGAACGGAATGTGGTTGCAAGTAGGATCGTAGTGCAGTCAATTGCATAAGAGATGATTAGAATGCATAGAATGATTAGGGTTTGATTCATTAGGGTTTGATAATGAAGGAAGCATCTCCTTATATAGAAGACACTATATGAAATGGAGGGATAAGATTGAGAGGTGTAAAAGGAGGTCGGCTATGATTAGAGGGTAGGTAGAAGAAATAATAAAATAATGAAAGGGGTAGGTAGTGTATGAATTAAGAGATGAATGACATGTGCCATGGGTAGAAAAAGCTAATGAATTAACTAAATAAATAGAGATTTATTTAATTAATAGAAGAAGTGTGATAATTAAATAAATAAGATATTTATTTAATTTAGGAAAAGGATAATTTAAATAAATAAATGTATTTATTTAAATGAGAAATAAGGCTAGAAGAGGATAAATGAATTAATTAAATAAATAAAGATTTATTTAATTAATAGAAGAATTAGGCTAAAGTAATTAAATAAATATTTATTTAATTAGACATGACAATTTTAGGTGTCTACAATATCAAACTAGGAAGAGGCGCGTTCTTGGCTTCAACAAGAGTCTGAATCGGAGGAACAAGAGAACTCTCTTGAAAAGGTATAAAGGTTGTTTTCATATTTTGTTATTTGATTATTTTATGTCATTTGTTCATTGATTCAATCTAACCTTGCAACCAATAGTTTTCCCTTGGTTCATTTTGGCATGCCTATTGGGACCCACGTCCCTGAAATTTAATATTTTTTGAGCTTTTTTTATGAGTTTTGATTGCAGGTATCGGAACAACGCGAGCATCTGTAAATTAGCGCGACTAACTCGGGATCAGCATCAACAAAAGACATTTCAATGCATGCACATGCTCATCAACGTGAGCGCTCCATATTCAAATTTGTTTCATCACTCCCCTACAGGTCTGCACATCAGCACAAGCACCTCGGAAATAGTGCGTCCGCTTTCATAATTTGGCTGCTCCATCTAACAATATTTTTTTTCTCTCATTCTTCTTTTTATCTTAATGTTAAAATCCAAAAACATCTAAAATAAAAATAAAAAATTGTTAGTTTCTTACTAGACATTTGTTTTTTATCATTTCCGATTTAGCGCGAGCGACCTGCGAATAGCGTAGGTGCTCTACTAGGTCCCCGTCCAAATTTAATTTTTTGAATTTTTGAATACTGTTGACTATATTGACCTCATTCAGTGTGTACACTCATGTTTCAGCACAGGCGAATCTGTATCGGCACAACCATTTCTCAAAATCCCGCCCATCTTTAAAAATTTAAAAATTTGAATCCTCTTGTCTAACCGCTAACTTTTTTCTTTCTGAGTTGTTGTTTTAGCACGAGTGCACACGCTTCAGCGCAATTGAATCAAAACAACGTGACAGTCAGGTATAAATGAGCAACTCTATTTTATTTTATTTTTTGCATTTTTTTTGCTTTCAGCCCACTTTAGCATGTACACAGGCATTTCGGTGCTTGCACAGACTCTTCAACGTGCTTGACTACAGATCAGTGTGTGCATTGTTTCTGTAGGCCTATGGCTACTAATTGCATTTTTTGTGAGCTGTGTAGCTTCTTTGATTGTCCAAGACTTAAAAATACAAAACTACCAATCAAATGGTTTTGCAGGTTGCCTAAGAGTTTCAAACAAACATTGTGTCTTTTTTTATTAGGCACCTAGATCTAATTAGGGGGTAAATAAATCATTGTTTTTTGTGTTTGTGAAAAGCGTAAAGGTAGGAGAGTATGCTCTTGTCTATCTAGACGATCAGAAATCCAAACCTTCCAATATTTTTCATGTTTGTTGCATGCTTACCCTTAGCGGGCCTGCCCTCCCGAGTTGCTCTTTGAGTGAGTGAGAGGGGAACAACCCAAGTAAGTACACCCCGACTTGGGGTTCCCAACTCACTATAATAAATAGGCCATTGAGATCAAAATAATAAATGGTTGAGGCTATATGAGAGTTTACTCTCACATTGGGTTCTTAGTAGGATCCTAGAGATCTCAATCACGTTTGCATGACTACCAAGTTCTTGGTGCTTCATTGGGCTATAGGCCCCAATTGCACTTGCACAACTGTGAAGGGTAGCTCCTAACGTGAAGCAATATTAAACACCTTGTGCATAGTGGCCAAAAACCTTCTAGTCATTGGTGCAAGAGGTTAGACCTCCGAAGCCACCCATATTTATATGGCCCTTAGTAGAGACACAAAGTTTTCCATGAGGAGTTTTCATGGGAATTGATGCTTGGCTGCCTCAGAGAAGTGAGTGTCGTGGAGGAGAACCAGTGGGGTCAAGCATCTAAGTGTCCTCTCTGGGTAAGCGTGGCTGGGAAACCAATTGGTATCCATGATGAATAATGATGAACAATAAATACCTAACAGATACTGAGAGGGGGGGTGAATCAGTATGGACACAAACTTCTTCAACAACTTAAATTGCAAAGACTACACTAACTGGTAAACAACATCACCAATCTAAATCAAGGCAATATTGATAAAACAGAGTGACTGTAAAAGTCATAAACCGGTAACACTTAGATCTTCACAAAAACCTAATATAAACTAGTAACACTTAGATCTTCACAAAACCTAATATCTCATTTCCACTTCACCCATATGCTTAAACAAGTAATACATCATAAATATAATGACCATTGGACCAACTTGCATTACCACTTAACAGAAAACACTAAAACATCACATAAAAAAGCATCACACATAACACACTGATTTTTCACGTGGAAACCCAACTGGGAAAAACCATGGTGGGGATGAATACCCACAAGTTGTTCTTGAACTCTTCTGAAGTCTGCTCTGTTAGGAGCCTAGTTTGGTTAAAGACTTTACAACAGGGTTTGCTAGGAACCGATCTTGCTAGGGATCACCCAGTTAAGGGATGGCTAAATACCCGGTTAGAGGTTAAAACCCTATTAAAGGTTACCTTGTAAGAGGATTTGAAGAACTCAATGATTTTGAGTCACCCTGTTAAAGGATTTACAAAAAGCCTATTAAAGCTACCCGGTAAAGGGATTTTCCATCTCTTGAAATGGTTAGAAGTCAACAAGTAATACACTGATCTGATAACAACACTTAATGTCAAGGCAGATCCACTTCAGTTCCTTTACATCTACAATCACACTCTGCAGATCTCTACTCACTTCTCTGGTCTAGCAAGAATCACTTCACATACATACATTTGCCAACAACTTCAAATAAAAATCATCATCGACCTTATAGACAACAATTAGGTTGGTAGCCAAAACCTAAAACCCTAAGTATCCAGGTTAACAATACAGTTGGTCCAATCCTGACCATTTAATCACATTACATAGGGTAAAACAATCTTGAACAAATCTCAAGACGTTCTCCATCGTCTGTTCTTCACCGCTTCTAGAAGTTGATAATCCATCACCCGCCCTCCACTGTTTACTAGGATTTTGCACATTCCCGAGGTAGATAGAATCAATCTTCTTCATGCAAGATCCTCAAGGAGATTCTTCACATGCACAAAGCTGATGTGGTAACACAATCTAATCTTCATCTCAATGCTAACTCATCATAGGATGTCGTCGGTCGAATCACACAGTCTTGGAATGCATCAAATGAAACCCCGATACAAACTTTGCATATATCAGTTCACAACTTTGCATATACCGGTTCACTTGCCAGTTTGTTTACTTCAATATACTGGTTTATACTCTTCAATATACCAGTTCATACTTTAGCATTTTGATATCAATGACAACATACAAACATACCATGTCATCAAACTCTGCACAACAATCTCCCCCTTTGGCATTGATGGCAATACACAAAGATATCTCTACATCTTCTTCCATATAATGTATCTTCAATACTGTAGATATCTTCTCTGCTTCACATCTTCTCCCTCTTTGACAACAATGCCAAAGTGGAGGCACAAACATCCATGATATACTATGTTTCTCCCCTTGAGGAGTAGCATCCTTTAACACATCAATCTTGAAAAGATTTGACAATGCAATACCTGACTGATGTGGAGCACATACCTTTAGTTCACCTCTTGAAGGGGCAACACCCCTAATTCACCTCTTAAATAGGTAAATGTAGCCTTCGATAGAGGCTTGGTGAATATATCTGCTAACTGCTCTTTACTGGAAACATGTTCCAATACAACCTCTTTGTTTTGAACTTTCTCCCTCAAGAAATGATACTTGAGCTCGAAGTGCTTGGTTCTAGCATGCAATACCAGATTCTTGGAAATATTAATTGCACTTGTGTTATCACAAAATATACTCACCGGTTTAGATACAAGAAATTTGAAACCACTTAATACATGCTTCATCCAAATTGTATGAGTGCAGTTCATAAATGCTGCTACATATTCTGCTTCTTGCTCATCCATGAGACTAGTCTACCACCGAGAAAGACTGCACCACCAGTTGTGCTCTTTCGGTCATCCACATTACCAACCCAATCGACATCGGTAAATACTTTGAGATTGAAATCATTATTGTATGGATACCACAATCCATAATCTATAGTTCCCTTCAGATATCTAAGAATCCGTTTGACTGCTACCAAGAGGGATTCTCTTGGACTTTTCTGAAAACGTGCAACAATGCCCACTACATGTGCTATGTCTGGTTTGTTGTGTACTACATAGTGCAGCTTACCAATCATTGATCGATATTCCTTCTCATTCACCAATGTCAAGTCATCTTCTTTTGACAATTTACAATTGGACATCATAGGTGTACCAACCAGTTTGCTATCTTCCATGCTAAAGGTCTTCAACACCTCTTTGACATACTTGGACTAAGTGATAAAGATACCATCTTTCATTTGTTGAATCTATAGTCCAATGAAGAACTTAATCTCTCTAATTAGTGACATCTCAAATTCCTTCTTCATCTCATCTACAAACGCATGGCTCATCTTGTCATTTCCACCAAAAATTATGTCATCAACAAATACTTCAAAGATCAGAATTTGATCTCCTTCTAAATTCAGACAGATATTGTTGTCTTCACTTGTTCTTTTAAATCTAATATTCATAAGATGGGAGTGTAAATGTTCATACCATGCTCTAGGTTCTTGTTTCAATCCATACAATGCTTTATGTAGCCTACACAGCATATCACTATCTTCTGATAGGGAAAACCCATCTGGTTGCTCTATATACACTTCCTCTTCAAGTATTCCATTCAAGAATGCATATTTTACATCCATCTAATACACTTTGAATCCCTTGAAGGCTTCATATGCAAGTAGAATTCAAACTCCTTCCAATCTAGCTACTGGAGCAAAGGTTTCTCCATAGTCTTCTCCTTCTTCTTGAGCATATCCCTTACATACCAATCTTTCTTTATTTCTTACCATTGTGCCATCTTCATTCAGCTTGTTTCTAAAAACCCATTTAGTGCCAATAACATTTTTGTGCTCAGGTCTGGGTACCAAAGACCATGTACCATTCTTTTATATCTGGTCAAGTTCCTCTTCCATAGCCTTAATCTTGTCTTCATCTTTGTGTGCTTCTTTAAATGTTTAGGCTCAAATTCAAAAATCATGCAAGAATTCTCTTTGACCTTTCTTCTTGTAAGTATTCATGCATCCTTATCCCCTATGACCTGCTTTGGATCATGATGCACCTTTACATACCTAGGAATGATCTTAACTGATTCCTCTTGTTTTTCCTCTTCATCCTCATCTTCATCAGCATCTATAGGTGTACGAGCACTCTTACTTATACTTGGTTGTTTTGCAACCGGCTCCCAGAAGGTTACATCTGGTTCACCTACCGCTTGCTCACTACTGGTTTCATCAGGTTTCTCAGAGTTTTCATCAACTCTAACATTGATACTTTCAACAATTCTTTGAGTCCTATTGTTAAAACACTTGAGAGCTTTTCTCTTGGTGGAATACCCTAGGAATATTCCTTCCTCACATTTTGCATCAAACTTGCTCTGGTATTCACTTCTCTTGATATAACACTTGCTACTAAACACTCTAAAGTAGCTTACTACTGGAGTCTTACCAATCCAATACTCATAAGGAGTTTTATCCTTACCTTTCTTGATGAGTACCCGGTTCATAGTGTAGATTGCAGTGCTCACTGCTTCTCTCCAAAAAGTGTGAGCAACCTTCCCTCGAATCAGCATTGTTCTAGCACTTCAACTATAGTCTGGTTGTTCCTTTCTACTAGGCCATTCTGCTATGGAGTTTGGGGGGTAGACAGTTGCCTCTTGATGCCATTCTCTTCACAGTACTTATTGAATTCTCTAGAAGTGAACTCACCTCCTTGGTCGGTTCTAAGGCATTTGATTCTCTTATTGCTTTCCTTTTCAACTAGTGCTCTGAAGGCTTTAAACTTTCCAAAAGCTCCAGACTTGTCTTTCAATAATGTGACCCACATCATTCTTGAGAAATCATTAGTAAGAATCATAAAGTACCTATCTCCCTGAACACTCCTAGTTTTCATAGGACCACACAAATCAGTATGTATAAGATCAAGTAAATTATCTACTATGAAAGATTTACCTTTGAAGGTTGAGGAAGACATTTTCCCCAGTTGACATTCTCTACACAAAGGATTCTCCAGTTTGTTCAGCACGGGCAATCCTCTAACTGCCTTGATCTTACTAGCCTTCACAATATTATCAAAATTTACATGGCAAAGTCTCTTATGTCATATCCAACTATCATCAAACTTATCCATTAGACATTGACTGATATTTGTATTTAGCTGAAATAAGTTACCTTTGGTCTACATACCGGTGGCCATCTGTTCACCACTCTTTCCTTTTATTTTGCACACTCCATCTGTTAATTTTAGAGTGAGTCCTTTATCATTCAGTTGGGCAACACTCAAAAGGTTATGCCTGAGACCTTCTACCCAATACACATTATCAGCACTGCTTTTTCCATTTAGAGAGATGGACCCTTTGCCTTTTACTATACATGGTGCATCATTACCAAATCAGACTACACCTCCATCATACTCTTCTAGAGACAAAAACTTCCTCCATTCACCAGTCATGTGATGAGAACATCCACTATCAATAATCCACTCATTAGAATTATCAAAGTGGGAGACAAGAGCCTTCTTGTCTGACACATCTTCCTTAATAGCTAAAAACACTATGTCTTCACTTTCTTCATCTTCTGATTCATCATCAGTGACACCTTCATTGACTGCAACAAGACAGTTTCTCCTATTTCCTCCTTTGAACTTTTTAAACTTCTCTAGTTTGACCTTATTATCATTGTTCGGATAGTTGACAGCAATGTGTCCTATCCTATTGCAAGAAAAAAATTTCAATGGGAGATTACCTCTGTATTTTCCAGTTCCCTTAGGAAGTCTCTTGGCAAGAAGAGTTTCAAATTCCATCAAGGTATCCTCATTATCCATATCCCTTCTTTGTCTAGGTTCACAACTGGTACCAACCTCTTTTCCCTTTTTGGATAATGCAGCAGATGCTCTAAAGGCTGAATCGGTCTTCTAAACACTGCCATCATAACTGTTTAGCTCATATGCGGTCAACTTAGCAATGGTGGAGTCAAGGGATACCTTTGTCTTATCAATAGATCTCAACACCTGAATAGCAGCAACCCTTATTGCATAGATCGGTAATAAGGATCTCAAAACTTTGCTAACAATGGTGGAATCATCCATTGTACCTCCTACACTCTTGATGTTTCCAACAACAGTTTTAATCTTTATCCCATATTGTTGAATGGTCTCTCCTTCAACCATCTGCATGCTTCAAATTTTCCCCTAAGGCTCTCTTCCTTAGCTTTCTTCACATGCTCATCACCACCATAGATAGACTCCAAAGTATCCCATACATCTTTGGGATTGTCTTTGTCTTGAACATCTATAAACTCAATATCAGATAGACTATTGATAAGAGCTTCCATGACTTGCCCATTCTCCAGAATTTCTCTTCTTTGATTATTGGTGAGAATACCGATAGGGACAACATAAGTATTCTCAACATAGTTCCAGTGTTGACCACCCATGCTTTTAATGTAGATCTTCATTTTGTCCTTCCATATCTTAAAGTTATCTCTATTGAACTTAGGACCTTCCCTCTTCATCATTAGAATAGGATCTTTTCATCAAGCGATTAAGCTTATAACACAGAGGACCTGGAGGATGCTCTGATACCAATTGATGAATAATGATGAACAATAAATACCCAACATATACTAAGAGGGGGGGTGAATCAGTGTGGACAAAAACTTCTTCAACAACTTAAACTGCAAAGACTGCACTAATTGGTAAACAGCATCACCGATCTAAATCAAGGTAATACCGGTAAAACACAGTGACTATAAAAGTCATAAATCGGTAACACTTATATCTTCACAAAAACCTAATATAAACTAGTAACACTTAGATCTTCACAAAACCTAATATCTCATATACACTTCACCCATATGCTTAAACAAGTAATACATCAGAAATATAATGACCACTAGATTAGCTTGCACTACTGCTTAACACAAAACACTAAAACATCACATGAAAAAGCATCATACATAACACACTAATTTTTCACGTGGAAACCCAACTGGGAAAAACCACGGTGGCAATGAATACCCACAAATTGTTCTTGAACTCTTCTAAAATCCGCTTTGTTAGGAGCCTAGTCCAGTTAAAGACTTTACAATAGGTTTTGCTAGGAACCAATCCTGTTAGGGATCACCCGGTTAAGGGATGGCTAAATACTCAGTTAGAGGTTAAAACCCTGTTAAAGGTTACCTTGTAAGAGAATTTGAAGAACTCAATGATTTTGAGTCACACTATTAAAGGATTTACAAAAAAGCCTGTTAAAGCTACCCGGTAAAGGGATTTTCCATCTACTGAAATGGTTAGAAGTCAATAGGTAATACACTAATCTGATAATAGAACTTAATACCAAGGTAGATTCACTTCAGTTCCTTTACATCTGCAATCACACTCTGCAGATCTCTACTCACTTCTCTGGTCTAGCGGGATCACTTCACATACATACATTTGCCAACAACTTCAAATAAAAATCATCATTGACCTTATAGACAACAATTAGGTCGGTAACTAAAACCTAAAACCTTAAGAATCTAGGTTAACAATACAGTTGGTCCAATCATGACCATTTAATCACATTACATAGGGTAAAACAATCTTGAACAAATCTCAAGATGTTCTCCATTGTCCATTCTTTGCCGCTTCCAGAAGCTAATAACCCATCACGTGCTCTCGACCGTTTACTAGGATTTTGCACATTCTCGAGGTAGATAGAATCAATCTTCTTCATGCAAAATCCTCAAGGAGATTATTCATGTGCACAAAGTTTATGTGCTAACGTGATCTAATCTTCATCTCAATGCTAACTCATCATTGGATGTAATCGGTCAAATCACATAGTCTTGGAATGCATCAACAAGAAACCCTAAAGCTGAGACTACCAACCGGTAGTCATATCAAATGAAATCCCGATACAAACTTTGCATATACCGGTTCACAACTGCATATACCAGTTCACAACTTTGTATATACCGGTTCACTTGCCAGTTCTCTTACTTCAATATACTAGTTCATACTCTTCAATATAGTGGTTCATACTTCAGCATATTGACATCAATGACTGTTGGTATTTTGGTCTGGTTTTGTTATTAATGTCAACACCTACTAAAACACTAGCACTTTGGAGATCCAGCAACATTCACTGGCAAGCAAGTAACCATTGCATAGTTACTGGTATATGGTTCATCGACAGGATATATTGTTCACTGGTAATTGGAATGATATGGAAGACACTTGGTAATGTCAAAGACATCGTGTGGACACTTTGTTTTGAATAATTAATCATTGGTATATTCATATTTGCATATTTTGTTTTACCGGCAAATAGGTCTAGGGTTACCTAGGGTTACACCGACATGTTTATCTTTTTCAGATCAGCATGGCATGCTATGGAGATGATTTATTATTGTTATAAATGCATTAAGCCGACATGTTTAATCGGTTATTGCATCAGATATTATATTGATTGTAAAATGTTTTTATTGTAATATCTTGTAGAGTCGACCTACTAAAATTGGTCTTAGGTTATGGTATAAATGTAAGATCTTATTTGTAAGATCGAATGTGGAATGCGAAAAAGAATTATGAGAAGGTATATGCAAGATTAAGCAGAGGTATACATGAAGACATCATTTGAAGGTGAAGCTAGGTTTTTGTAAAATCATATCAACATTTCACCGGTACTAAATCCAACATATGAAGATGTTATTTTGTGCAATACATTCTTATTGGATCTAACCATCCAACTATAGTCAGTGTGACTCCCATTTTGTGTTTGAGCAATGAGCTCTAGGTTGTTGGCCTTTCTGCATGTGCAGACCCCATTTATGTACAATTACTATCTACAATAGTATCATCTGATTGTGGGTAAGGTTTCCCAACGTGGTTTTTCCCCTTACAGGGTTTCCACGTACAAATATTGGTGTTATGTGTTGTGGATGACTTTATGTTTATGTTTCATGCATTAATCTCTACCAATATAGCATTTTACTGTGTCTACTGGCACACTTAACTGGTTTACCGATATTAAGCATTAAGTTGGTTAAGTGGTTTTTGGTTTGAATTTATTAGACAACTTATTCACCCCCCGCTCTCAATTGTCTCTGGGACCTAACAATTGGTATCAGAGCTTAGTCCTCTTTTGTAGAAGTTTAACAACTTGAGGAGATCGAATGTCTACTAATTATTTCAGGAAGGTCAGTCCTAAACTTGATGAAACCAACTATGGGATATGGAAGATCAGGATGGAGACACATCTGAATTGCATTGGTAAAGACATCTGGGAAGTTACAAAGAATGGTTATACTGCTGATGTAGTTGGTCAGACTGCTCCAACTACCTTAGCTAAAGATGAGGAGAATGATTGCAAAGCAAGAGAAGCACTTTTGAGCACTTTATACGATCAACAAATCATGGGATTATCAGATAGGTCTACTACTAAAGCTATCTGGGATCATTTGGAAACACTGAATGAAGGAGATTCCATAGTCAAGATTACAAAACTTGAAAGCTTCCGAGTCAGGTATGAACATCTAAAAATGGAAGAAGATGAAATGATTTATGCTTTACGGAAAGAGTAAATGAAATTATTTTGGGTACTAAATGTTCTAGAGGAACCTTGAGTGAAGATGAAATTGTTTCAAAAATCTTAAGAGGATTGCCACAGGCATATAAAATGAAGGTTACTACTATAAATGAGTTGAGAACAATGCCTAATACATCAGTAACTAGGGATACATTGATTGGAAAACTTTCAGCTTTTGAAATTGAGGAATTTGGTTCTGTTGCTACTATAAAGACAGATTTGGCCTTTAAACCATCAACATCATCTACTCCATCATTTGACAAATCAGATTGGAAAGCCTTTTATGCAAGAGAACTTGAAAAAATAGGAAGGAGAATGAAGAACTTGAAGCACTATTTGCAAGGAAAATGCCAAAAGGTCTAGTTGGAAGTAAGTATGAAGGTAAAGAACCCTTTAAATGTTTCAACTGCAATAAGATTGGTCATATGGCTTTGAGATGCCCTGATAGACATGCTAGACTAAGAGAAGAAGCTAGAAGAAGATACAAGCCTAATCTTGAATATCAAAGATACAGATTTAAGAAGAACAAAGACAAATCTTGTTACATTGCTGATGGAGTGACTGATGATTCTGATGAGGATCCAGTAGACAATGGATGGGTTTTTGTTGCTATAATAGAAGATCAACTGGTACCTACTGCTCAATCGATAGAACAAGCCCTAGCAGCTAAAGTTGAAGTAAAGGATGAATGGATCATTGACTCGGGATGCTCACATCATATGACAAGAGACAAAGGTAAATTCTTGAACTTTCAAAAATACAATGGAGGTTTAGTAAGATTTGGAGATGACAAAGCCTATTCAATCAAAGGTAAGGGTTCAATATCTCTTGATGGTAAGCATAACACTGACAATATCTACTATGTTGAAGGATTAAAGCATAATCTTTTAAGTGTTGGTCAATTAGTTGAGAAAGGATTTCAGTTACAATTTAAAAATGGAAAATACAAAATCATGAACAAAACTGGTTTTGAAATTGCAACCGGTAATCATACTAGAGGTAATATCTTTCATTTGAATAACAGTGAAAAGGCATGCTTGATTGCACATATAGATGAAAGTTGGTTATGGCATAAGAGACTATGTCATGTAAACTTTTATTGCATTGTGAAGATCAGTACTTCTAAGGCAGTTAGAGATCTACCTAAAATTGTGAAACCTCAGAATACAATTTGTAAGGAATGTCAATTTGGAAAACAAGTTAGATCTAGTTTCAAAAGTATTCCAGAAAAATCCAGCAATGCTCTTGATTTGATTCACACTGATTTATGTGGTCCAGCTAGAACTAAAAGCTTACAAGGTGATAGATATTTCATGCTAATTATTGATGATTATTCTAGAATGTGTTGGGTTACTTTTCTTAGAGAAAAATCAAAAGCACTTGGAAAGCTCAAACTATTCAAAGCAATGGTTGAAAATGAAACCGGTAAGAAAATCAAATGTTTAAGATCAAATCAAGGAGGAGAATTCACATCTAAGGACTTTAATACATTCTGTGAAGTGAATGGAATCAGAAGATATTTATCAGCACCTCAGAAACCATAGCAGAATGGAGTTGTTGAAAGGAAAAACAAAACTATCTTGGATGCAACAAGAAGTATGTTATCAAAAGCAAATCTACCACATGTGTATTGGAGAGAAGTAGTCAGCACAACCGTCTATACATTCAACAAAGTTCACATCAAAGGTGAACTGGTAAGACCCCTCATGAACTATGGTTTGGTAATACTCCTACTCTTAAGTATTTCAGAATTTTTGGAAGTAAATGTTATATTGGAAGAGATGAGTATATTGGGAAATTTGATCCTAGAAGTGATGAAGGAATATTTCTTGATTATTCATCTAAGAGCAAGGCATATAGATGTTTTAATAAGAGATTGCAGAAAATTGTTGAGAGTACAAATGTAAAGATTGATGAACAATTCAGAGGAACTTCAAGGTATATAGACTCTGAACTGGCAACAAAAATTGTGACAAATGAACCTACACTAAATCCACCAGTACAGAATGAAGATCCAGTTACCCCAGTACCATCAGAGGATTCCACATTAATTAAAGAACAACATCAAACTAAGACACCCCGGTATGTAAGATTGAATCATTCTGGAGATTAGATAATTAGAAACAAATTTAAAGAAGTTATGACAAGAGGAAGATTGGCAAATGAAGAGGTATGTCTTATTTCTCAAATTGAACCATCATCTATTAATGAGGCATGTGAAGATAAATTTTGGATTAAAGCTATGGAAGAGGAATTAGGACAAAATGAGAAAATAATACTTTGACATTAGTTCCCGGGCCTAAAGATAAAAATGTAATTGGAACCAAATGGGTATTTAGAAACAAACTTAATGAAGATGGTAAGGTTGTTAGAAATAAAGCAAGACTAGTATGTAAGGGATATTCTTAGAAAGAAGGAGTTGATTACAATGAAACCTTTGCACTGGTAGCTAGAATTGAGGCAGTCAGATTATTCTTGGCTTTTGCAGCTCACAAGAACTACAAAGTTTATCAAATGGATATTAAATGTGCATTCTTGAATGGAGATCTTGAAGAGGAAGTCTATATTGAAAAACCTAATGGATTTTCTTTGATAGATGACAATGATATGATTTGCAGGTTAAGAAAAGCTCTATATGGATTGAAACAAGCCCCAAGAGTTTGGTATGCAAGGTTGGATAAGTATCTTTTAAAGATTAGTTTTACTAAAGGAAATGCAGACAACAATTTATATTACAAAATAACTAATGATGACATCTTGATTATAGAAGTATTCGTTGATGATATAATCTTTGGAGGAGAAGATGGATTATGTAAGGAATTTTCTATTAAAATGCAGCAAGAATTTGAAATGTCTATGATTGGAGAAATAAAATTCTTTTTAGGATTGCAGATTTCACAGACTAATAAAAGTATATTTTTGAGTCAATCCAAGTACCTAAAAGAGTTACTAAAGAAATTTGGGATGGAGAACTCTGAACTGGTAAGCACACCTATGACTACAAATGACAAATTAACTCAAAGGGATGAATCTACACCTGTTAATCCAACTAGATACAAATCTATGATAGGAGGTTTATTGTATTTGACACAAACCAAGCCTGATATTATGAATGTAGCATGTATTGTTTCAAGATTACAAAGTAATCCTAGGGAAAATCATGAATCAACAATAAAAAGGATTTTTTGATACTTACAAGGCACTGCAAATCTTGGACTATGGTATCTTAGAGATGAAGATTTTGATCTATGTGCATACATAGATGCAAATTAGGTAGGAGATGTGGATGATAGAAAAAGCACCATTCTAGGAGCATTCTTTCTTGGAAAGAGATTAGTTTCTTGGTTGAGTAAGTAATAGAATTGTACATCTTTATCAACAGCAGAATCAGAATATGTTGCAGTAGCAACTAACTGTACACAGGTTCTATGGCTTAAGAAAATATTGAAAGACATAAAGGTAAAATGCAAGGAACCTATCACTATATATTGTGATAACATTGCAGCAATTGATATATCTAAGAATCCGGTATTACATTCTAAAAAAAAACATGTTTCTATCAAACTAAATTTTCTAATGGAAAATGTTGAAGAAAAAGAGATAAAACTGGTTTATGTAAATACTAAAGAACAACTTTCAGATATTTTCACAAAACCTTTGCCTAAGGAGAATTTTGAATATCTCAAATATCAGCTTGGAGTCATACCACCACCGGTAGAGACTTAGATAGTTGATGATTGTCATCAACCGACAGAATTGAAAGACAAATCTTTTACTCCGGTCTTTGATGAGGAAGCTACTTCTTTGGGGGAGTAGTTGGTATATTGAATTGATTGGTATTTTGGGTTTATTATTGTAACTTTGGCATTTGATGTCAAAGTGGGAGAGATATCTATGGAAAAACACATTATCTTTTAAGGAGAGATTGGTAGAGAGATTGGTATTGAAAATCCTTGGATAAACACATGTTGCTCCCAGGGGGAGAGATTATTGTTTAGGAGAGATTGTTGGTTTTTGGTATTTGGCATTTCTGTTTTGGCACTTTGATGGTTTTTCCATCTTGTGTTGCCATCAATGCCAAAGGGGGAGATTGTTGGTATTTTGGTATGGTTTTGTCATTGATGTCAACACCTACTAAAACACTAGCACTTTGGAGATCCAGCAGCATTCACTGGCAAGCAAGTAACTATTGTACAGTTATTGGTATATGGTTCACCGATAAGATATATTGTTCACCGACACTTGGAATGATATGGAAGACACTTGGTAATGTTGAAGACATCATGTGGACACTTTGTTTTGAAGAATTAATCATTGGTATATTCATATTTTCATATTTTATTTTACCGGCAAATAGGTCTAGGGTTACCTAGGGTTACACCGGTAGGTTTATCTTTTCCAGATCAGCATGGCACGCTATGGAGATGATTTATTATTGTTGTAAATGCATTAAGTTGACATGCTTAGTCAGTTATTGCATTAGATATTATATTGATTGTAAAATGTTTTTATTGTAATATCTTGTAGAGTTGACCTACTAAAATTGGTCTTAGGTTATGGTATAAATGTAAGATCTTATTTGTAAGATCAAATGTGGAATGCAAAAAAGAATTGTGAGAAGGTATATGCGAGATTAAGTAGAGGTATACATGAAGACATCATTTGAAGGTGAAGCTAGGATTTTGTAAAAGCATATCAGCATTACATCGATACTGAATCCAGCATATGAAGATGTTGTTTTGTGTAGTACATTCTTATTGGATCTAACCATCCAATTGTCGTCAGTGTGACTCCCATTTTGTGTTTGATCAGTGAGCTCTAGGCTATTGGCCTTTATGCATGTGCAGACCCCATTTATGTACACTTACTATCTGAAGTAGTATCATCTGATTGTGGGTAAGGTTTCCCACCATGGTTTTTCCCCTTACAGGGTTTCCATGTACAAATATTGGTGTTATGTGTTGTGGATGACTTTATGTTTATGTTTCATGGATTAATCTCTACCAATATAGCAATTTACTGTTAACACTGTCTACCGGGACACTTGACTGGTTTATCAGTATTAAGCATTAATTTGGTTAAGTGGTTTTTGGTTTGAATTTATTAGACAATTGATTCACCCGCCGCCTCTCAGTTGTCTCCGGGAACTAACAATGACAACATACAAACATACCATGTCATCAAACTCTGCACAACAATCCAATGATTATTGTCCTTGCTAGCCTTAAGAATATTGTATATGAGCATGAGTGTCTTTGAGTTAAAATTCATTTGATTATTGTGTACTTTGCTTGATACTTGCTAAGAATAGGTTAAACACATCATTATCCTCAAACACTTTGCAAAAACACTTGTCTACAAATAAACAATCATCCAAGTCAAAGTTAGTGACAATTCCAATCATAGTCACACCCAAGTCACCTTCTACACAAAGTCCCAATTGCATCAAAACTCTGTTTGTCTCGTGTTTCATAAACCCGTCGTATAAGCATCCTAAGAAGTCAATCCACTGACCTATCAAGCAAAAGAATCTCACACAAGCACAACTCATTAGATGTCAAAAATTTTGGTACACAAACTGCAAAATCTTGCTTAAACATAAGACCTTCTTGCATCATTATCATGATTACATCCATGGTCATAGCAATGAGTTTGATGCTAGTGATGAATTAAGAGTCTGTGCCCTCAATCAAGGTTCAGGTTTGTCTTTTAATACCAACTATCATCAAAATTAGGGTGGTCATATCCCTTCGTACAACTTTCCATCTGAACCAATCATCTATTGAGTCATGTTCATGCCAAGGATAGCCTAGTCACTAAATTTCTTCTAATTGTCACTATCATCCCTCTTCAATCAATCATCCTCAATCTTTTCCTAAGGACTTAGCACATCAATTGATCACAAAATCAATCACCTTCAATTATCAAATCAATTCTCAAATCCAAATCAAGTCATCCTTTAATCCAATTTAACCTCACATTAAGGTTGTATGCCTTGTGAATGTTCATTTAGACCTCATCCTTAATCAATAAATCACTTGGCTTTATGCTTGAAGAAGAATCCTCTCCAAGTACCTTTCCTTATCCTTTGAGTCAATCAAGACTCTTATCTCATATCTTTATTTTTCTTAGGGTCATTAGTCAGCCCTTAGTGGAAGAAAGGCTTTTGATCATCATTCCAAGGTCTAAATTCTACCCAACTTGGTCATTACCTTTCTTGTGGTTTTATCAACATTTCCCACCTAAAATCCTCATCCAAGGACTAAGGTGCAATCCTAATCAAATCCGTGTCCCAATCCAAGGACCCTATCAATCAACAAAATCCATTTTCATCAATTTCAAATCCTAAAATCCAAGAGCCTTGCTAAGTCCTCTCATCAAAATTTCTTCTCTCTCCAATCAAGCTTTTCTAAGGTTATTCTTGTATGGTCACAACTCGATCTCAAAAGAAAAACATGGCCAAACAACAATATGATATGCTCCAGACATTAGTGTCCTATATGAAGACCCTACACAAGATCCTACACAAAGTGTGCAAGCTAGGATTCAAGATCAATTGCAAGATCCTAATATGGTTGACCAAGATGAACTCTGTTCGGAAGTGCAAAATTTCTTAGAAGACTCATAATCAAGAAATGTTGGAGAAATTTATCCGACACAATCCTAGTGCTCTTCTAAAGACTCTCCTTGAAAATGGAGCTCAACTCCCACCCAATTTTGATAGATCCACCCTTGGTCAACAACCACAAGGAGACCTTTCTCCCACTCATACCGTCGTACCTGTTATTCAAACTCAATCAATTGCACCCCTGCCGATCATTCAACCTCAATCAATAATGCCTGCGACATCTGTCCCCATGGTCCCCATTCTACCTTCTTCCTTCTTACCATCTATGCCACTATCAAATCCAGTCTTGTCTATTCTCCAACATGCCTATATACCATCTTCTTCTACCTGACCATACATTTCTATTCCACAAACCTCCATTCCCATCAACAATGTCACTAACTTCATTTGAGCCTCACTTCCTCCTGTCACAAAAATTTGTGGGTCACAACCGACTATCACTCATCTCCCTGTGACATCGGTCATCACATATCACATCCCTGCTTCCTCATCATATAAATACATTAGTGGTGGTGGACCTTCCATAACTCATCCAATTCTAGGGGAAAATACAATTCATCATGTCCAAAATCCACAACAAGACCTCATTAAAGAAATTCAGGACATGAAAAAATCCAACAAAGACATGAAGGAAGGGACTAACAAAAGGAAACCTTACTTGTTTGAGGAATTTTGTCCTTGTCCTTATGACCCATCTATATCAATTTCCCCATACCCACAAGGGTTTGAGATCCCTAAGTTCACAAAGTATGAGGGCAAAGGGGACCCCCGAGACCATGTTCAAGAATTTCACATCCTATGTCAAGCAGTCTCCTATAGCGACCTATACCTTCAAAGAATCTTCCCTAAGAGTCTTATAGGAGATGCTATTGCATGGTTCTCATCCTTACCTCAAGGTTCCAATACCTCCTTCCCAGACATAGCAAAGAAATTTGTGGCACACTATGCCTACAACATGGTTAATGCTGTTTCCATGATGGGCCTTTGTAATACAAAGCAAAGGCCTAGAGAAACTTTTGCTAACTTCTTGCAAAGATGGTGACACCTCATCAAGAAATTCTAATGGGACATGCCAGAACAACACCAAATTGAATTATTTCAAAAGAATATGGTGCCCGAACTATCAAGGCCTCTGACATCTCAATGTATTAAATCTTTCCAAAAATTGACTCATAAGGGCCTAACCCTCGAGCATGTCTTGTTAGAGGAAGGAACCTTGAAACATTACCAAAAATCAAGTCAAAATTCTTCCTCTTATCATAATTATAAACCAAAATTCTAGTTTAAAAATAAGAATGTAGTCAATGATGGTGTGACTGATGCAAAATAGGTCTAGACTGTGGCCACTCCTCTAAAGCTCACCACCACCAATTGCCAATTAAACAATCAAAATCAATCTCAAAAGCCTCATAACAATGTCTTAATCTAGGGGTGACCACCCTGATCCAATAACAAGACTCCAAGAGATTTCACTGCTCTTGTTGAACCCATTGAAGTGGTGTTTCAAAAGCTTGTTCAAGAAGGCGCGGTGGTCTTCCTGATTACTCGCCCGTTCGATCCCAATCAACCCAAACCTAGGTGGTATAATTAGAATCAATATTGTGAGTATCATCATATCAAGGGGCATGATACATGAAAGGGCATGAAGCATAGAATCTACATACAAGATCTCATTGATAGGGGTGAAATTGAGGTAGTAAATTCAAAACTTAGTAATAGCAATGTAAAACTCAAAATGTACTAGGAACCCTTCCCAAAACATGATAAAGGAAAAGGCTCATCATCTAACACCATGAACTATGACTACACTAATTATAACAGGCTTTGACTCTTTAGTAGGTGGCATTGAGCCTGCAGACAATCATGTCAACGTCATAACTATCCAAGGAGCTAACCCTCTCCCTTCCCAAAGAAGACCTAACCCTGCTAGGATAGTCATTCAAGGTGCCACACCCTCCGCTTCCCACTCTCAGAATGACTACAATGTAATCACCCGTCGAGGAAGAGTCACTATTTAAGGAGCCCCTCCCCCACCAAACCATCCCCCCATGTCTTCCACCCATCGATATGACCTCCTTGACCAACTTGGGAAGACCCCCGTACAGATATCCATCCTAGAACTTCTCAAGACTTCCCCTATCCATAAAGAAATCTTGAAACAAGCCCTCCTTGAGTCTCACATTCCCAATAATATTAATGCTACCTAATTTCAAGCTCTCATTGGAAACCTTGTCACCCGACAACTGTTGGCATTATGGATGAATTGATTATGTGTTGCATTGATGTTTTGTCATTGATGTCAACACTAGCTGTTATGGTTGGTTACTGACAGACACGTTTTGGTTATTGGTAGAAGATCTAGTGTTACCGGCATGAGTGTCTTTGAGTTAAAATGAAGTATGATTGACTTTATGTGTAAAATACTTCAGGAGCATGTTTTGGTTAGTTGGTATTGACTTGGTAATCAGATGCTATCACATACTCTTGTAAACCCTTATCAACATGGGTTTAAGGTTTAACTGATAGAGATTTCACTGAGAAATCCTGGCAAGATGCATAAGTGATGTTGGTGCGGCTTCTAGATGGAATTTAGGATGTTGAAGATGTTCTCTGATCGTGCTTCAACTATTTGAAGACATTTCTTTGGATTGGTGGACCCATATTAGGTCTGGTGCCTATTTAGGTTATGGACTGATATCATGTTAATGTGTTCACTACACGTTACTGGGATGATTTATGTATTGGTTATTGTTTTTTTGTTCTTAAGCTGACATGGCATATCATTGTAATATGGATGTATGTAATGATCTTATTGTAATATCTTTTAGGTGGTTGACCTAATTGGTTTAGGCCTTAGGGTTGGTATAAATTGATGTAAGCTCTCATTGTAGATCATATATTCGTGGTCCTGGAATGTAATATCATATGCGAAGGAGATTTGGTCGATCATAAGTGATTGAATTGGGATTAAGGAAGAGGTCAAAGGCCTTTGATATTGAGTTTAACTGGGACTATAATCTGGAATGGTAGATGTTATCTCCAGTAGTTCAATATTCTAGATTATTGTCCATTTATCTTGAGGTGGTTATAACCTCTCTATAGTCAGTGAGACTCTTTTGTAATGAGCAATACACTCTAGGCAGTGTGCCTTCCTGGATTTGCAGGCCCCTCATTGTATCACATACTTTCTGTAGAAGTATCATCTGACTGTGGGTAGGCTTCCCACCATGGTTTTTCCCTTTCCGATTTTTCCATGTACAAGTCATGGTATTATGTGGTATGGTTACATTGTGTTGATTATCTATTTTATTTTTAAGTTGTATTGTTTACCGGTATCTGTTTCTATTATTTCGGTACTTAATGTTCATGTGATTTGGTTAAAGGTTATTAATGGGTTTGGTTGATATAATCTGTTAACAACTGATTCACCCCCCACCCCTCTCATTTGTTCACTGGTTATCCTTAGAATTGGTATCAGAGCTTTGGTCCTCTTTTGCAGAAGCCTAACCGCTTGAGGTATATGTTGGTATTTTGGTATGGTTTTGTCATTATTGTCAACACCTAATAAATACACCTACTTTGGAGATATAGCAACATTCACTGACAAGTAGTAATCTATGCAATAGTTACTAGTATATGATCAACCGGTAGGATATAATGTTCATCGGTACCTGGAATGACATGGAAGACACTTGGTAATGTCGAAGACATCGTGTGGACACTTTATTTTGAAGTACTAATCATCGATATACTCTTATTTGCATATTTGCGTTTACCGACAAATAGGTCCAGGTTATCTAGGGTTACACCGATAGGTTTACCTTTTCTAGATCAGTATGGCACACTATAGAGATGATTTATTATTGTTATAAATGCACTAAGCTGACATGTTTTATCAGTTATTGCATCAAATATCATATTATTTGTAAAATATTTTATTGTAATATCTTGTAGAGCCGACTTACTAAAATTGGTCTTAGGGTATGGTATAAATGTAAGATCTTATTTGTAAGATCAAATGTGGAATGAAAAAAAAGATTTGAGTGAAGGTATATGCGAGATCAAGAAGAGGCATACATGAAGACATCATTTGGAGGTGAAGTTAGGTTTTTGTAGAAGCATATCAGCATTACACTGGTACTGAATTCAGCATATGAAGATGTGATTTTGCACAGTACATTCTTATTGGATTTAACCATCCAACTGTAGTCAGTGTGACTCCCGTTTGTGATTGAGCAGTGAGCTCTAGGCTGTTGGCCTTTCTCCATGTGCAGACCCCTCTTTGTACACTTACTATCTGCAGTAGTATCATCTGATTGTGGGTAAGGTTTCCCACCATGGGTTTTCCCCTTACAGGGTTTCCACGTACAAATATTGGTGTCATGTGTTATGGATGACTTTATGTTTATGTTTCATGCATTAATTCTTACCAGTATGGGAATTTACTATTAACACCGTCTACCGGCATACTTAACTAGTTTACGGGTATTAAGGATTATGTTGATTTTAATAAGTTTTTGGTTTGAATTTATTTGACAACTGATTCACCCCTCCCTCTCAGTTGTCTCTAGGACCTAACAATTGGTATCAGAGCCTAGTCCTCTTTTTGTAGAATTTTAACAACTTGAGGAGATCGAATGTCTACTAATTATTTCAGAAAGGATAGTCCTAAACTTGATGGAACCAACTATGGGATATGGAAGATCAGAATGGAGACACATCTGAATTGCATCGGTAAAGACATCTGGGAAGTTACTAAGAATGGTTATAATGTTGCTGTAGCTGGTCAGACTGCTCCAACTACTTTAGCTAAAGATGAAGAAAATTATTGCAAAGCAAGCGAAGCACTCTTCAACGCATTATCAGATCAACAAATCATGGGATTATCAGATAGGTCTACTGCTAAAGCTATTTGGGATCATTTGGAAACACTAAATGAAGGAGACTCCACAGTCAAAATTGCAAAACTTGAAAGCTTCCGAGTCAGGCATGAACATCTGAAAATGGAAGAAGATGAAAGGATTTCTGCTTTCATGGAAAGAGTAAATGAAATTGTTTTGGGTATCAAATGTTGTGGAGGAACCCTGAGTGAGGATGAGATTGTTTCAAAAATCTTAAGAGGTTTGCCACCGGCATATAAAATGAAGGTTACTGCTATAAATGAGTTGAGAACAATGCCTAATATATTAGTAACTAGGGATACATTGATTGGAAAACTTTCAGCTTTTGAAATTGAGGAATTTGGTAATGTTGCTACTATAAAGACTGATTTGGCCTTCAAAGCATCAACATCATCTACTCCATCTTTTGACAAATCAGACTGGAGAGCCTTTTATGCAAAAGAACTTGAAGAAACCAGGAAGGAGAATGAAGAGCTTGAATAACTTGAAGCGTTATTTGCAAGAAAAATGCCAAAAGGTCCAATTGGAAGTAAGTATGAAGGTAAAGCACCCTTTAAATGTTTTAACTACAATAAGATTGGTCATATGGCTTCAAGATGCCCTGATAGACATGCTAGACTAATAGAAGAAGCTAGAAGAACATACAAGCCTAATCCTGAATATCAGAGATATAGATTTGAGAAGAACAAAGATAAATCTTGCTACATTGCTGATGAAGGTGTGACTGATGATTCTGATGAGGATCCAGTAGACAATGGATGGGTCTTTGTTGCTATAACAGAAGATCAACCGGCACCTATTGCTCAGCCGGTAGAACAAGCCCTAGCAGCTAAAGTTGAATCAAAGGATGAATGGATTATTGACATAGGATGCTCACATCACATGATTGGAGACAAAGGTAAATTATTGAACTTTCAAGAATACAATGGAGGTTTAGTAAGATTTGGACATGACAAAGCCTGTTCAATCAAAGGTAAGGGTTCAATATCTCTTGATGGTAAACATAACACTGACAATGTCTACTATGTTGAAGGATTAAAACATAATCTTTTAAGTGTTGGTCAATTACTTGAGAAAGGTTTTCAGTTACAATTTAAAAATGGAAAATGCAAAATCATGAATAGAACTGGTTTGGAAATTGCAACCGGTAATCAGACTAGAGGTAATATCTTTCATTTGAATAATAGTGAAAAGGCATGCTTAATTGCACATATAGATGAAAGTTGGTTATGGCATAAAAGACTATGTCATGTAAATTTTGATTGCATGGTAAAAATCAGTACTTCTAAGGCAGTTAGAGATCTACCTAAAATTGTGAAACCTCAAAATACAATTTGCAAGGAATGTCAATTTGGAAAACAAGTTAGAGCTAGTTTCAAAAGTATTCCAAAAAAATCCAATAATGCTCTTGATTTAATTCACGCTGATTTATGTGGTCCAGCTAGAACTAAAAGCTTACAAGGTGATAGATATTTCATGCTAATTATTGATGATTATTCTAGAATGTGTTGGGTTACTTTTCTCAAAGAAAAATCAGAAGCACTTGGAAAGTTCAAATTATTCAAAGCAATGGTTGAAAATGAAACCGGTAAGAAAATCAAATGTTTAAGATCAGATCAAGGAGGAGAATTCACATCTAAAGATTTTAATACATTCTTTAAAGTGAATGGAATCAAAAGACAGTTATCAGCACCTCGGACACCATAACAAAATGAAGTTGTTGAAAGGAAAAATAGAACTATCTTGGATGTAGCAACAAGTATGTTATCAGAAGCAAATCTACCACATGTGTACTGGAGAGAGGTAGTAAGCACTGTTGTCTATACATTCAACAAAGTTCACATCAAAGGTGAAACCGGCAAGACCCCTCATGAACTATGGTTTGGTAATATTCCTACTCTTAAGTACTTCAAAATTTTTGGAAGAAAATGTTATATTAGAAGAGATGAGTATATTGGCAAGTTTGATCCTAGAATTGATGAAGGAATATTTCTTGGCTATTCATCTAAGAGCAAGGCATATAGATGTTTTAATAAAAGATTACAAAAAATTGTTGAGAGTACAAATGTAAAGATTGATGAACAATTCAGAGGAACTTCAAGATATATAGACTCTAAACCGGAAATAGAAATTATGACAAATGAACCTACAATAAATCCACTGGTACATAATGATGATCCAGTTACTCCAGTATCATCAGAGGATTCCACAGTAATTGACGAACAACAATAGACTAAGACACCCTGGTACATAAGACTGAATCATTCTGAAGATCAGATAATTGGAAGAAAATTTAGAGGAGTTATGATAAGAGGAAGATTGGCAAATGAAGAGGTATGTCTTATTTCTCAAATTGAACCATTAACTATCAATGAGGCATGTGAAGATAAATTTTGGATCAAAGCTATGGAAGAAGAATTAGGACAAATTGAGAAAAATAATACTTGGACATTAGTTCCCCGGCCTAAAAATAAAAATGTAATTGGAACCAAATGGGTATTTAGAAACAAACTTAATGAAGATGGTAAGGTTGTCAGAAATAAAACAAGACTAGTGTCTAAGGGATATTCTCAGAAAGAAGGAGTTGATTACAATGAAACCTTTGCACCTGTAGCTAGATTTGAGGCAGTTAGATTATTCTTGGCTTTTGTAGCTCACAAGGATTACAAAATTTATCAAATGGATATTAAATGTGCATTTTTGAATGGAGATCTTGAAGAGGAAGTCTATATTGAACAACCTGATGGATTTTCTTTAACAGATGACAATGATATGGTTTGCAGATTAAGAAAAGCTTTGTATGGATTAAAACAAGCCGCAAGAGCTTGGTATGCAAGATTGGATAAGTATCTTTTAAAGATTGGTTTTACTAAAGGAAATGCAGATAGCAATTTATATTACAAAGTAACTAATGATGACATCTTGATTATTGAAGTATTTGTTGATGATATAATCTTTGGAGGAGAAGATGAATTATGCAAAGAATTTTCTCTTGAAATGCAGCAAGAATTTGAAATGTCTATGATTGGAGAAATAAAATTCTTTTTAGGATTGCAAATTTTACAGACTGATAAAGGTATATTTTTTAGTCAATCTAAGTACATGAAAGAACTACTTAAGAAATTTGGGATGGAGAACTCTAAACCAGTAAGCACACCTATGACTACAAATGACAAATTATCTCAAAGGGATGAATCTACACCTATTAATCCAACTAGATACAAATCTATGATAGGAGGTTTACTGTATTTGACACAAACCAGACCTAATATTATGAATGCAATATGTATAGTTTCTAGATTTTAGAGTAATCCTAAGGAAAATCATGAATCAGCAGTGAAAATTATTTTCTAGTACTTACAAGGCACAACAAAACTTGGATTATGGTATCCTAAAGATAAAAATTTTGATCTATGTGCATATACAAATGAAAATTGGGCAGGAGATGTGGATGATAGAAAAAGCACCACTGGAGGAGCATTCTTTCTTGGAAAAAGATTAGTTTCTTGGTTGAGTAAGAAACAGAGTTGTACATCTTTATCAACAGCAGAATCCAAATATGTTACAGCAACAACAAACTGTACACAGGTACTTTGGCTTAAGCAAATGTTGAAAGACATAAAGGTAAAATGCAAGGAACCTATTACTATATACTGTGATAACACAGCAGCAATTGATATATCTAAAAATCCGGTATTACATTCTAAAACAAAACATGTTTCTATCAAACTGGATTTTCTAAGGGAAAAAGTTGAAGAAAAAGAGATAAAACTGGTTTATGTGAATACTAAAGAATAGCTTGCAGATATTTTCACAAAACCCTTGCCTAAGGAAAATTTTGAGTATCTCAGAGATCAGCTCGGAGTCATACCACCACTGGTAGTGACTTAGACAATTGATGATTGTCATCAACCGGTAGAATTAAATGGACAAATCTTTTATTCCAGTATTTGATGAGGAAGCTACTTCTCAGGGGGAGTAGTTGGTATATTGAATTGGTTGGTATTTTGTATGAACTTGACCTTTTGTGACTTTGGCATTTGATGTCAAAGGGGGAGAGATATCTATGGAAAAACACATTATCCTTTTGGAAAGAAAAAGAGATTTTAAGGGGAAGTTTTTTAAAGATTGGTATTGTTACTCCCAGGGGAGAAATGAAGATTGTTGGTTTTTGTATTTGGCATTTATGTTATTTGGCATTTCTATTTTGGCACTTTGATGGTTTTTCCATCTTGTGTTGCCATCAATGCCAAAGGGGGAGATTGTTGGTATTTTGGTATGGTTTTGTCATTGATGTCATCACCTACTAAATACACCTACTTTGGAGATCTAGCAACATTCACCAGCAAGCAGTAATCTGTGCAACAGTTACTGATATATGATCAACCAACAAGATATAATGTTCATTGGTACCTGGAATGCAATGGAAGACACTTGGTAATGTCAAAGACATCATGTGGACCCTTTATTTGAAGTACTAATCATTGATATATTCTTATTTGCATATTTGCCTTTACCGACAAATAGGTCCAAGTTATCTAGGGTTATGCCGGCAGGTTTATCTTTTCTAGATCAGCATGGCATGATATGGAGATGATTTATTATTGTTATAAATGCACTAAGCCGACATGTTTTATTAGTTATTGCATCGGATATCATATTATTTGTAAAATGTTTTATTGTAATATCTTGTAGAGCCGACCTACTAAAATTGGTCTTAGAGTATGGTATAAATGTAAGATTTTATTTGTAAGATCAAGTGTGGAATGCTAAAAAAGATTTGAGTGAAGATATATGCAAGATCAAGCAGAGGCATACATGAAGACATCATCTGAAGGTGAAGTTAGGTTTTTGTAGAAGCATATCAGCATTACACCGGTACTGAATTCAGCATATGAAGATGTGATTTTGTATAGTATATTCATTTTAGATTTAACCATCCAACTGTAGTCAATGTGACTTCCATTTGTGATTGAGCAGTGAGCTCTAGGCTATTGGCCTTTCTGCATGTGCAGACCCCTCTTTGTACACTTACTATCTGCAGTAGTATCATCTGATTGTGGGTAAGGTTTCCCATCGTGGTTTTTCCCCTTACAGGGTTTCCACGTACAAATATTGGTTTCATGTGTTTTGGATGAATTTGTGTTTATGTTTCATGCATTAATTCTTACCAGTATGGCAATTTACTGTTAACACTGTCTATCAGCATACTTAACTAGTTTGTTGGTATTAAGGATTAAGTTGTTTAATAAGTTTTTGGTTTGAATTTATTTGACAACTGATTCACCCCCCCCTCTCAGTTATCTTTGGGACCTAATAGTATATCCTATGGCAGCTAACACTTCAAATCCACCGGAAACTATTTTTAGAAGAGAAATCCCTAAGGTTGATGGAACAAATCATGGGATATGGAAAATTTGAATGGAGACTCATCTTATATGTCTTGACAAGGATATTTGGGAGATCACTGAGAAAGGTTATACACCTTATGATCCAGCATCTTGCAATCCTTCTTCTGTAGACCTAGACAAGAATATTGCAAATGATTGCAGAGTTAGAGAAGCCCTCTTGTGTGCAATTACTGATCAACAAATCATGGGATTGACTGATAAATCATCAACAAAGGTTAAGTGGGATAAATTGCAAACTCTGAATGAAGGTGATCCTACTGTCAAAATTTCTAAACTTGATGGTTACCCAGTAAGATATGAAAACTTGAAGATGGAAGATAACGAAAGAATTGTTGTGTTTACAGAAAGTGTAAATGAGATTGTTATGGGCATTCAATGTTGTGGAGGATCTCTAAGTGAAGATGAAATAGTTTCCAAAGTCTTGAGAGCCCTTCCACTGGCTTACAAGATGAAGGCAACTACAATTAATGAGCAGAGAACAATGGCAAACACTTCTGTTAACAAAGACATTCTGATTGGGAAATTATCTGCTTTTGAGCTTGAAGAATTTGGATCTTCTGGAGCTGTAAAGTCTGAACCCGCTTTTCATGCATCATCATCATCCACCGACAAAAGTGATTGGAAAGCCTTATATGCAAAAGAATTGGATGATATGAGGAAATAAGATGAAGAATTTGAGCAACTTGAAGCCTTATTTGCTAGAAGAGTACCTAAAGGACCAACGGGAAGTAAGTATGAAGAAAAAGAACCTTTTAAATGTTTTGCATGTAATAAGATTGGTCATTTTGCATCTAGATGTCTTGAAAGCAATGCAAGATTTGAAGAGAGAGTTAAGAAAACATTTAAGCCAAATCAGAATAGATATAGATTCAAGAAAAGTAAACAATGCTACATAGCAGATGAGGAAGGAGTAAGTGATGACTATGAGGATGAACTGGCAGCAGATTCATCTAGTGGATTTGGAAATGGAAAGGAATGGGTGTTCTATGATTTAAAGGAAGATGAACCGGAACTAGCTATCATGAATGAAGAAAAGGCCCTAGAAACAAAAGTTGAAGAGAAGGATGAATGGGTAATTGATAGTGGATGCTCATGCCATATGACTAGAGATAAAAGAAAATTTATGTCCTTGCAAGAATACAATGGTGGTCAAGTCAGATTTGGAGATGACAAAGCATGTATGATCAAAGGTAGAGGTATTATTTCTGTAGATGGTAAGCATAATACTAATAATGTCTATTAGGTAGAAGGTTTAAAGTATAATCTCTTAAGTGTTGGTCAATTGGTGGATAAGGGTTTCCAACTTCAGTTTAAAGATAGAAAATGCAAAATCATTAACAAAAATGGTTTGGAGATTGCAACCAGTACTCAGACTGGAGGTAATATCTTTCACTTGAATACTGGTAATAAGACATGTTTGATTACTCATATTGATGAGAGTTGGTTATGGCATATGTAGCATCGTAAATTGTACGCACTCGCTAGGGTGGTACAATTTCACACCTAGTTTAGCACCCGCCTTAGTGCATTTCATATTCTGCATTGCATTTCTCCTTAAGCACTTAATTAATCAAATTAATTAGGTCTAAGGTCCTATTTCATCATCATAAAGTTGGGCCCTTTCACTAAAGCGCGCCCTTCGCATTTTATTCCTCCAATACACCACTTAATCAAAAACCCTAATTAAGTCCTATTTCGAACTTGGGGGCTTGGTTTTAGGGTCAAAACATCTCGAAATCACCTGTAACTTTGGGATTCTCTCTAAAATCATCATATCCGATGGCCCTGAAAATTTGGTGAAAAGTTGTTGGGACCGTGGCGCCCGGTGCACATGGTCCCGGACATTTTTCCCGAAATTTTAGGAGTGCAATCCAATCATAAAATAAAGCTTAACCCCAAGAAATTGGTGGGATATTCAATCTCTAGGTCGGCCAAAATATGAATTTATGATCTAGGGTTTCATACATAAAAGCTCTCTTTCCTCATTTGAAGGGAGGGGATTTTTGTTTCCAGGAACTTCATATGCAGCGAAAGAGCAGATCTTTGAGGACTTCAACAACATTCAACATCATTTTATCAAGCATCTATCAAATTCATTCATCCACTTAGGGCTTGGAAGACATTGAAGAACAATAGGAGATTACCGACTGGAGATTGGCTTGTACTCCTCCCTTGAGGGTTGGGTATGATTTCGTATTGTTTTCATGTCTTTGCATAAGCTTTGATACATCATTTATTCATGCTTTAGATCACATTGCATCTTGATTTAGAGCATTTACATTATCATTTGCAAGAAATTAGGGTTTACTTTCTAGGTTGCTCTAGTTTGCTTTCTTGCATTTTGGACCTTGCACACACACTAGGTCTGCACACACAATACATTTTATAAAAAAACTTGGCTATTCGTGGAGGTGGAAATCACCGAAGCAAGGGTTTGAATAAGGCAAAACCCTATATAGCCGCCCCTCCCCCTTTTCAGATATTATTGCAGGTTTCGGGATTCGGATGACACCGCGGGATACAGATCCGGAGAGAGAAGGTTGGAACAGCACTCTGTGTGAAATTGCAGAGCAGGAGACTGGGACAGGGGCGTTGGGCACCCTGGTCCTGCCAGGACAGGGGCGCTGGGCGCCCTGGTCCCTGGGATAGAGGCGCTGGGCACCCTGGTCCTCCGGACAGACAGTTTGCAGATAGTTTTCAGACAGTGTTTCAGAGTGCAGAACAGTGGTCTCCGGTGCAGTTTTCAGGACAGTGGCGCCCGCGCCCCCATCCCGAACATTTTCAGTCCGATTTTGACTCCGGGTACATATCTGCATTCTTATTTTATCCTTACATTTATAGCTGTTCATTGTTTAATCTCAATTCTGCAATCTTGTTATTGGTTCATACTTGCATTTTGGGATTAGGGTTTGAACTTGCATTACTTAATCTTACAATTTCAACAAGGGAATAGAAATCCTAATAGATATCCCATGGCTCTCTCTTTCACCAAAAGAAGTAGCCAATTGTGCGATATCTCTAGGCTCTTTCATATTCCGTAATGTGTGTCAAGAGGTAGGATTAGGGCATGTTAACCTAGTCTCGCTTTTTCCCCCACACATTTTGGTGAACCCGACGTGAAACTATCATTGCTTCCTCTTGCATTGCATTTATTAGATCTAGATCTAGATTTAGTGTGTTTTCATTTCATTTTCATTAAAAGAGAAAAAGAAAAAAAAAAAAAGAGTGTGTTTCTTTGCATTGTGTGTTTAAATTTTATGCAATCTTTTCAAAATGTCAGATTTTTATTTGCAAAATGTTCATGCTTTTGATGATTATTATGAGTATAGCCAAGATGAATTAGATGAAGCTTTAGATGAGTTTTTGAACCCTAAGGATGCTAAACCTTCATTTTACAAAAAACTCATAAACCTTGTTACTATGCCATTTAGGTGTGATGAGAAAGATAAGTCGAATGATTCCTCTCAAGGATACATTCCTATCCACTCTTCCCCTGAATCTAGTAACATGGTTGTTTTCAAAAATCCCCCCTGAATCTTAGTGAAAATTTTTGATATCTTTCTTGCATGACTCATAGTGAGGGAACCTTACTACTGACAGTCATGGTTCTCCCTCGTGATCTTCCCTTTTACTTTGTCAATCGAAGTCGTAAGATCCTTAGTCCACTAGGGGCTTGGTGTATCTTGCCTCCTTGACGTGGTGAAAGTCTTTCAATGTTGTTTCCTTGTACTTTACCGGAAGTATGAGCGTACGCTTATACTCCCGCTAAAATGGGGGCTAAATGTAGCGTCCTAAAATTGCGACACTTGCAATTTCGACTGCATTTCGGTCTTCATGATGGTGACGCAACACGCAACCTGAATGGAGACCCCGAAACCTGATTATGACACTGAAAACTGCATTTTCTTGCACCCTGGCCTGAACCTCCTTTGCACCCTGCTATCCCAGGAGGTGGGACCAGAGCGCCCAGCGCCCTGGTCCTTCAGGACTAGGGCGCCCAGCGTCCTGGTCCCTGGGTCCTATTTTGGGCCCGGTCTCTTTTGGACTTCGGGTCTTTTTGTTTGCAATTTGGAAATTAACTTTCCCTAGTCAGCCTAAGGTCGGGAAAATCAGTCTATCAGCCCTAAATGACAAGTATATAAACTACATTGTCCTCTCCCATTTGGGTAAGAAGGTGACACATGTGCAAAAGCGTGGAAACTATACTCAAGCATTCAAGCATTCAAGCATTCCTTCAAGCAATTGATCATTTCAAGTCTCCATTCAAGGCTAAGTGTTGCATTCAAGACAAGGATTCAACCATTGAAGAGGAGATCACATACTACATGGTACATACAACATACAAACATACAACAAACAACAACATCTAAACCTTCGCACATAAGGATACAAACATCCTTAGAACAAGGTATTAGTACTTGTTTTACAGTCATTTACATTTACAGCTCTTGCTCATTTCTTGGTTAATTCCAAAACCGGGGTTTGACCTAAAGGCAAACCCCTAATCCCTAACCCCCCAATCATCTTCACTTTTTTGTGTGTAGGTTGCAGGTACGCGGCTGAAATTGAAGATCTGGAATCCTTGTGCAGAGACGAACAGATCCCCCTTCGTTTCCCGGATTTTTCGGAGGACCGTGGCGCCGGGCGCCATCGTCCCGACAACTTTTACTCAAATTTGCAGGACGAGCCGTATCGACATTTTACTGCTAATTCCAGGTCCGCAGCTTCATACTGTATCCCTATCTCAGTTTATAAGCGAATCTTTCTCACTTTCTATGCATTCCTAGCTTAATTCTTCTATGCACATTCTTTACAAAAGAGGGTAGCCTTGCTTTCTTAACCCTTGAAACTCATTTAGCATCCAATCTTGCATTGCGTGGGATTGGATCTTGTGGGTTTCAACCCCTCTTTTGAATGTAAAGTCTCTCCCCTAAGTGAAAACCATCAACCCTAGTGAATCTCCCTTCTCTCTCCTTGGAGTTGGAAGAGGGGAGAGTAACTAGGGTTCGATCGCGATTTTCCGCTTTACATTTTAGGAAGCATACATTTTAGTGACATTTTGGTGAACCCGACGTGAACATCCTTTCTGATTTTTCATGCTTAGATCTGAAAAAATTAATTACATTTCCATGTTTGATCTTTTGCAAAATTTTAGAGGTGATTGCATAAAAACCCTAAAATTTCTTTTTAGTAATTAAGCTTGTGAAATGTTTAATTGTTAATGCTTGTTTCAGATCTGCCCTTCTATTACAAATTATCAATTCATATTTGTGCTTTAATTTTGAAAATTAAGTGGTTAAGTGTCAAAACCCTAATTTTTGAAACCCTCTTGATTCAACTTTTGACTGACAATTTCACTGTTCAAAACATCTCCAAATCAGCTGTAACTTTGGATTCCGCAATAAAATCACAATATCTTTCATCCCTGAAAATTTGGAAAAAAGTTGCGAGGACTGTGTGCACTCCGAGCGCCATCGTCCCCGACATTTTTTCGAAAATTTCGGGAGCGAGATCTTACTGTATTTTCCTGCTAAAATCCAGAATTTTGGCTGATTTTATCAATTTTAACACCTTCAAAATTACAGTCAAAGTTGGTCTTGTGATTGCTTGGATTAAGGCTTTTAAACATTCAAAAATCATTGAAACTGAAATTTTGTGTCAAAATTGTGTTCTTACTATCCTAAATCTAAAAAGTGTGTTTGCATTCATTCGAAATTTCAGTGCTTTATTCAAATTCTTACAATTTGTGACTTTTGAAATTAAGCGCTTAATTACAACAACTTTAATTTCCGCTTTCAAAATTGAATTTTGCGTGAAATTGAGTCAATTTTTAAATTTCAAAATTTGCATTGCTCTTGACATTCCCTCTAAAATCATAAAATTCAAAATTTCAGTTTCCCTCTCTTTTTCAAAATTCAAATTTTGCATTTTTCGACAATCTTGGTAGGGTTCAATTTTGACATTGCAACTTTAATTTGGCCTACCTACAGATCGTAAAATCACTCAATTTTTTAAGATTAGCTTTAAAATCATCATACCTTTCATCCCTGCAAATTTCGAAAAAGGTTGCAAGGACCGTGTTGCACTCCGAGCGCCACGGTCCCAGACATTTTTTTCGAAATTTCGGGAGACTGTTGTGATTGCATTTAACAACTTAAATCCAAAAGATTGGCTGATTTTACTAAAAATTGCTACCTCTAAAATCAAAATTTTCTCTCCCTCTCTAGTGCATGAGTTTTACAACAATAAGCCCTACTTACACTATTCCCGTGAGACGAAGCCTGAGAATTAAGTCTTTCTGAGGTTTAATTACCGAGGAGATGGAACCTAATTTGAATAGCCTTTTTAACGAGGACATGGGTAATTCCTCTAATCCTCCTAATGATGAAGAAGCTCTCCATGAGGTTTCTGAAGAACAAATTTTGAAATTGGATAACCAATTTGATGATTTTCGACAATGGATGTCTCAAGAATACCCCGATAGTCAAGCTCTTCCTTTAATTGAGGGTCTAAAACGTATGCTTCAAAGTGATAAGAATGGAATTGATATTTTGCGTGGTATTGCACACATTGTGGATTCGAATGTGATGCCTATGAAGAGTTGTGTCGAAACTTTAGGTTATACACAACCTCCTACACAAGTCAATCATTCTATTCCTTTGATGACTTCTATTGCTAGCATACCTACCTTTACATCAAATATAATGGCTACTTCTACACAAGACATTCCTCCTGTTATCACCAGTCATGGGGGCAATCCTTCTTCTTCAATTAACCCTCTTCCTTCATTCAATCTAACTTCTTCATTCATTCCTTCAATGAGTGTCCCTATTATATCTCCACAAATGAACGTGATGCAAGGGGGCAATTCATTTAACCATTCCATTCCTCCTTGTAGTGTTCCTCCTGTCCAATCATCTCCTATGACTAACTATCATAGAGTCCCACCACCTTACTCTTTGCCTTCTTTCAATAACATAACACCTCCATCTCAATCTAACACATCTAATATGAACTCTTCGACTGAAGCGACCATTAACAATCTTGCACAAACTATCTCTTCTTTACAGCAACAAATTGCCTCTATGAATCAATCTAAGTTTAGTGTGCCCACATTTGATGTTGCGAGCCCACTTTCTCTTGACATTGTTCGAGCTATTCCCCCTAAACATGTTGAAATCCCGCATTTGGAACTTTATAATGGTAAAGGTGATCCTCTAACACATGTTAAGACTTTTCAAACAATTTGTACTGATTTTGCTTATGACCAAAGGTTGCTTGCAAAACTATTCACGAGAACATTAAGAGACAAAGCCCTACAATGGTATTGCTCATTGCCTTCTTATTCTATTACTTCTTTCGAACAACTTGCAAATGCTTTCATTCAACAATTTCAAAACAATATAAGTCCTAAAGTTACTTTGATTGATTTAATGCATTGTAAACAAGGTGTTAAAGAAAAAGTAACTGATTTCATTGGTAGATATAAGCATTTGTGTGCTCAAATTTCTTTTCCAGTGCCTGACAATGATATTCAAAGAATCTTTATTTCTAATTTACAAAAAGATATTCGAGACAAACTCCTATTTTCTGAGTTTACTTCTTTCCAACAGTTGTGTGCAACTCTTCACAATTATCAACTCACTGTGAGTCAAATGGAACAATCACATCCTATGGCTCTGAGTGATAAGGGTGATAGCAGTCAACAACCATTTGGGAAGTTTAAACCGAACAGAGATTCCATCAAATTCAATGAAAACATCATCAACAACAATGTGAATGCAGCATCAGGTGTGCCTCCTATTTCTAAATTTTTCAAGAAAGAAAGAAAGTATACTCCTTTGAATGAATCATTGCATAGTATTATGAATAAGTTATTTGAACAAAATGTGCTTACTCTTCCTCCTATAAGGCAAATTGATCCTGCAAAGATTACTTCACCTTATTTTGATAACAAAGCCTTTTGTCAATTTCATCGTCAGCCTGGGCATGATACTAAAAAATATTTTTCTTTAAAGGGTAAAATTCAAGATTTGATTGATAATAATACTATTTCTGTTTCTGGAGTGAATGATAAAGGCAATACATCTGTAGCTCCTCCTAACCAAAATCTTCAGATTTTCACTGATCCATTACCTTCTCATACCTCTAATGCAATTGAGACTAATGATTCCTCTTTTTCATCTGATGGTCTTGTGTCTATGGCTCCGAATGTGATTAACTTTGTAGAGCAGCAAGAAAACCCTAAAGAACCTTCCATCACATTTGATTCCAGTGAAACCATCAGGGCACCTGATGGTCCTTTATACATAGTTGCAAAAGTCAAGAATACACCTTGCCGTGGAGTGCTTATTGATCCTTCGTGCATGGTTAATGTTATTACTGAAGAATTTCTTTTTACTTTGCAATTGAATCAAGTGATATATGACAAAACAGATGTGATTGTGAAACTATTTGATGCATTTTCTTCTCCTGCAATTGGTTCTATTACATTGCCTATTGAGGTCCATAACAAATCCCTTGATGTGAACTTTGCTATTATTCCATCTTCCGAAAAATTTTGTGTGAAGCTTGGCTATCCTTGGCTATCTTACATGAAAGCTATTGCTTCTCCTATACATAAGTGTTTGAAATTTCCCCATAATGGTGAAGTTGTTACTGTCAATCATAGTCTCTTTAAACCAGCTGAAAGATCTTCTAGCGTTCCTATTGATTACTTTTGGCCTAAACAATTCCAATCTCTTCCTCCGCGAAGTGATCATCTTTTCAAATCTTATCAAAAGTGGAAAACAGATATGATCCTATCTCTAAGTGAACCTAGAACACCCAAACTTGACATTCCTATCATTCTTGAGAAGGAAGTTCTTCCTTTGAAAGATAAAAATAATGTCTTTCCTCAAGAAGATTCCCAACCCATCCCTATGGATGTGACTATGTCTATATCTAATAAACTTCCTAAAAGTAGACCTATCCCTCCTCGTCATGATGGACTTGGTCTTCTTCCTAAACTAAATATACTTCCTTTATATGGAGTAGTCCCTCCTCCTTTTTATAGAGAGAAGAGACCTCCTTCTCCTATTTTCCAGCCTAAGAGACCACAACCTAAACACCCAAGTGATAAGGATGAGAACATTCCTCCTCCTCAATCTTCTTCACTTCCTACTAAGACTAGACGAAATCGTTCTGCACGTGAACGCCGGCGAAAGCGTCGTCTTAGAGCTCAAACTTTGTAATCTTCAAAAACACCTTCAACAAGCATTATTCCATTTTCTCCTCTGCCGGAAATTGAGCCAAAATCTCCTAAACATAAGATGCATGATGGTCTTGATCCTGTGCAAGTTAAAGATCCTATTTTTATAAATCTTGATGATGATATAGATGAAAATGTTATTCATGATGAAAATGCTACTTCTCCTATTCATTCTAATAGTGAATATGAACTTGTTGATATTGATAACCATTTATCTAATGAATTTTCTAAAGCACTTATCCTAGCTCCTAGACAAGAACAATGTGGCCCGGAACATGAACATAGCCCTTGTTTGGATCTTGTGATAGCTCCATCTGCTATGTTGGATGTTCCTCCTCTAGCGTGTTCCCTACCTTCCCGAAACATTGATTAGCAAGATCGGGGGGTAGATGACGTGCTAGACTAGTTACATTAGCATAGCAGATTCTCTCCTCCTCTCTTTTGTTACTTCTTCTATATGTTATTCTCATTCTTCTATTTGTTGTCCTTAGTGTTGTCTACTTGAGGACGATGCAAAGCATTGAGATCTCTTTTGGTCTCTCTCATGTTGACTCAAAAGACACATGTGTTCCCTTCTTCTAGGTGACCTTCCTTGATTGGGGAATGAAGAACAATTATGCATATATACATATGATATACATGACTTATCATACAGCATACTGACCCCAAGGAAAGTCAAGTTTGGGTGCTCTAAAATCATCATATCCGACGGCCCTGAAAATTTGGTGAAAAGTTGTCGGGACCATGGCGCCCAGCGTGCACATGGTCCCGAACATTTTTCCCAAAATTTTATGAGCACAATCCAATCATAAAATAAAGCTTAACCCCAAGAAATTGGCGGGAAATTCAATCTCTAGGTCGGCCAAAAGATGAAATTACGACCTAGGGTTTCATACATAAGAGCTCTCTTTCTTCATTTGAAAGGATCAGAATTTTGGCTTTCGAGGACCTTCTATGCAGCAAAAGACCAGATCTTTGAAGACTTCAATAACATTCAACATCCATCCATCAAGCATTCATCAATTTCATTCATTTAGGGCTTGGAAGACATTGAAGAACAATAGGAGATTACCGACTGAAGATTGGCTTGTACTCCTCCCTTGAGGGTTGGGTATGATTTCATGTTGTTTTCATGTCTTTGCATAAGCTTCAATATATCCTTTATTCATGCTTTAGATCACTTTGCATCTTGATTTAGAGCATTTACATTATCATTTACAAGCAATTAGGGTTTACTTTCTAGGTTGCTCTAGTTTGCTTTCTTGCATTTAAGGACCTTGCACACACACTAGGTCTGCACACACAATACATTTTACTATACAACTTGGCTATTCGTGGAGGTGGAAATCACCGAAGCGGGGGTTTGACTAAGGCAAAACCCTATATAGCCACCCAAACACCTTTTCAGATATAAGTGCAGGTTTCGGGACTCGGACGACGCCGCAAGTTGCAGATCCGGGAGAAGCAGACTGAGACCGACCTTCCCACCAAATTTCAGAGCAAAAGACCAGGACAGGGGCATGGGGCGCCCTAGTCCTACCAGGATAGGGGCGCTGGGCGCCCTGGTCCTCCTGACAGATAGCAAGTTTCAGCATTTTGACAGCTTTTCAGGTTGCAAAACAGCAGTTTTCAGAGCAGTTTCAGGGGCAGAATCAGGACAGTGGCACCCGCGCCCCCGTCCCGAACATTTTCAGTCAGATTTTAACTCTGGGTACGCATTTGCATTCTTGTCTTGTCCTTGTGTTTACAGCTTTCCATCATTTAAGTTCAATTCTGTAATCTTGTTATTAGTTCAAACTTGCACTTTGGGGTTAGGGATTGAACTTGCATCATTTCATCTTTCAATTACAACAAAGGAATAGAAATCCTAATAGGTAGCCCGTGGCTCTCTCTTCCACAAGAAGAAGTAGCCAATTGTGTGATACCTCTAGGCTCTTTCGTATTCCACAAGTGTGTGGTTGACAGTGAGATTAGGGCATGTTTTCTTAGGGGAGAGACTTTACATTCAAAAGAGGGGTTGAAACCCACAAGATCCAATCCCATGCAATGCAAGATTGGATGCTAAATGAGTTTCAAGGGTTCTGACAGCAAGGCTACCCTCTTTTGTAAAGAATGTGCATAGAAGAATTAAGCTAGGAATGCATAGAAAGTGAGAAAGATTCGCTTATAAACTGAGATAGGGATATAGGATGAAGCTGCGGACCTGGAATTAGCAGTAAAATGTCGATACGGCGCTGTCCTGCAAATTTGAGCAAAAGTTGTCAGGACGATGGCGCCCGAGTGCCACAGTCCTCCGAAAAATCCGTGAAACAAAGGGGGATCTTTTCGTCTCTGCACAAGGATTCCAGATCTTCAATTTCAGCCACGTACCTGTAACCTACACACAGAAAAGCGAAGACGATTGGGGGGTTAGGGATTAGGGGTTTGCGAATCAAAAGACAAACCTTTTAACCGATATGATCATGCTTTGTTGGATGATGCTCTTGATGACTTTGTGGCTTTGTCGAAATCTTTAAACAAGAACAAGGCCTCTAAATTGGTTAACATGATAAATTTGAATGAACATAACAAGCCTCTTTTTGAAGTCCAAGGTGCTTATCCTTCTCCTACCTTTCAAATTCCTAAATCACCTCTCCTTACTGTTCAAGGAAGGTATGATCATGATTCCTTTCACACCCCGAATAAACCAATCATCACTGTACAAGGAAGAAAACCTATAAGTCCTTACAATTATGCTAAACAAATAACTAGAGAGAGTTATCATGCAGTTGCCCATACTTATCATACCAAAAATAATAGGCAACCTAATCCTCCTCCTGTTATTCCAGTTTCCCTTCCTAATCCTCAACCAATTCTTCCTCAAGCTCCCCATATTTCGCAAGTTATGGGTAAGGAATATGATCTCATAGAACAACTTAAAGCTACCCCTGCTAAGATATCCCTTTGGGATTTGATTCAAACTTCTTCCACTCATCATGGAATGTTACAAGATGCCTTGAAAGATTTGAATGTTCCTCCACCGAATACGTCTAGTAATATAGCATCTTTTGTTAACTCTGTGATGAATCCTAAAGCTCAAATTGTGTTTACCCAAGATGAGTTGCCTACAAATGAAATTCAACAACAATATGATCCCTTGATGATTGTGGTTGTCATGAAAGACACTGCTATAAGACGAACACTAGTAGATAATGGCTCTGGCCTTAATGTGTGTAGCATTAATTTATTGCATAAGATGAATGTGGATACGTCTCTTATGGAGCTTGACTCTCGTCCCATTCGTGGCTTTGACAATGTGGCTAAGACTTCATTAGGTATCATCACCTTACCTCTCACAGTGGGACCTATTACTTTGCCTACTCCTATCCATGTTATGCCGGGAAATTTAACATATAACTTGTTATTAGGGAGGCCTTGGATTCACAGCATGCAAGCTGTCCCCTCTACATTGCATAGACAAGTTAAATTCGTTTATAACAATAAGACATACACTTTGATGGGTGATACTAATTTTCAAGCTTGTCTACAAACATCTAATTCCAAAGGAGAGTCTTCTAAGCCATCCTCATCTAGTAATGACTCTTTAAACAAGAAACCTATCGCTGAGTCTTCGCTCTCTGACGATCAAAATCCTTTGGATGAGTCTGGAACTCCTGAAGAAGATCCTTCTCGACTTGAAAATACACATAAAAAGGATTTTGATCCTGAGAAGGTCCTCGCAGAAGATGATTGGGGATCTCTTGATTTTAACCCTACCTTTGTAGGTGAATATAAGGTTCCTTCTAGAGAAATTAAAATTGAAAAGAAGGAAGAAGTTGAAAATCATAAAGTTGAAAAGAAAGAAGAAACTAAAAATCAATCAACCTTACCTGAATCTATGAGTAATAATTTTGTTGCCGCTTCTCAAACTTCTTCTCCTCACATCAATAATTATGAAGAGTTTGATTCTTTGTCTTATGAAAAACCACCCTCTCTTCCTGAAATGGCTGATCGTTATGGTTGTGGTTTTCGCATTTTTGCTAAGCATGGGTATCATGGAAAAGGTTGTGGTGCTCATGAACAAGGGATAAGAGTTCCTCTAGAGACTAATTTTCAACATCATGCCTTTGGACTTGGCTATAATCCCTGCAGACGTACTAAAGCTTCTAAAAGACCATGCATTAGTGTTAATGCTATCTCTACATCTTTATCAATACAACACCCTGAGTATATTGATGAGGATTCTTTGGGTGATTGTGCTTTGGATATCTTCCCTACTGACGATGCTTTAGCTGAGTTCTTGGGAGCCTATGACACTCTTCCTCGTTATCATCACAATAGGGGACTCCCTTATTGTTTGAACACCGAAGCCTATTTTGGAAAAGAGATTGATAATGATGAGATTGTGAAAGAATTTCCTCAGTTAAAGGATACTCCTCAACAAAGTAATCTTCTCATAAGTGATACCACTGATGTTAAGATGGATCCTTGCAATAAAGAGAAAGTCATTAAAATTGGGAAATGTTTGGATGAAGAGGAACAAAAACAATATGAAGAACTATTGCATGAATTCCCTGAGATCTTTGCTTGGGCATATTCTGACATGCCTGGTATAGATCCTAAGATCGTTACTCATAATATTGTCTTAGTTCCTGACGCTAAGCCCGTGAAACAAAAGATTCGAAAAATGAATCCTAAGGTGGCTTTGCTTGTTAAGGCTGAGATTGAAAAATTATTGGAGGCTGGATTTATCCGCCCTATTGACTATTCCCCATGGATTTCAAATATTGTCGCTGTGGCTAAACCAGATAACAAAATAAGGATGTGTACCGACTTTCGGGATCTAAATAAGGCTTCTTTAAAAGATGATTTCCCTCTTCCAAACATTGACATGATAGTTGATTCTACGGCAGGACATGCCTTGTTATCCTTCATGGATGGTTTTTCAGGTTACAATCAAATTTTTATTAACCCTCAAGATCAATTCAAAACTGCTTTCACCACTCCTTGGGGTACGTTTTGTTGGATAATGATGCCTTTTGGACTTAAAAATGCCAGTGCAACTTATCAACGAGCGATGACCCTTATCTTTCATGATTATATGCATAAGATTTTAGAGGATTATGTTGATGATATTTTAGCTAAATCCTTTCTTCGCATGGATCATGTTAAAATCCTCTGCCAAATTTTTGAAAGAATTCGTAAATATCACATGCGCTTGAATCCCCGAAAATGTGTTTTTGGTGTGGATAGTGGAAAACTATTAGGATTCATAGTTTCGCATCGTGGGGTTGAGGTGGATACTAAGAAAATAGATGCTATTGTTAACATGCCACCTCCTCTAAATGTGTCTCAACTTAAAAGCTTACAAGGAAAGATTCAGGCTATTCGTAGGTTCGTGTCTCAACTTGCGGATCGTACCTTTCCTTTTACTCAACTTCTTAAAAAGGATATCACTTTTCAATGGAATGAAGACTGTCAGCAAGAATTTGAAGATTTAAAAGTGTATTTGGCTAGTCCTCCTATTCTTCAACCTACCGAATCTTCTAAACCCTTCCTTCTGTATACAGCTGCTTCTTCTCATGCTCTCATAGCATTGTTAGCACAACATGATAAAGATGGTAAGGAATGTCCAGTTTATTACATAAGTCATACCTTACTCGATTATGAGACCCGATATTCTGCGATAGAAAGACAATGCTTGGTCATGGTGTTTGCGACTCAGAAATTGAGACATTATCTTTTAAATTCAGAAGTCCATGTCATGGTTAAGTTTGATCCTTTGAAGCATCTTTTCTCTAAAACTGATTTATCAGGATGTCTAGCTAAGTGGGTTATGATGTTAACTGAATTTGACCTTAAGTTTGTTTCCCAAAGAGAAATTAAAGGACAAGTGTTGACCAATCACTTAGTTGAGGCCCCTTCGCCTTTCTCCTTCCCTAACCCTGAGTCCTTTCCTGATGACTTCATTCTTTCTATAGAGAAAGATGAAACTTGGGAGTTATACTTTGATGGCTCTAAGTGTCGTACGGGATCGGGGGCAGGTGTTGTTCTGATTTCTCCTACAAAGAAGTCCATTCCTTTGTCATATCGTCTAAATTTCCTGTGTACCAATAACATTGCTGAGTATGAGGCTCTTATAGCGGGAATAAAAGCAACCTTGGCTCTGAACATAAAACACATACATATCTATGGAGATTCACAATTGATTATAAGACAAGTAACAGGAATATATCAAGCAAAACAAGACAAATTATCACAATATAAAGATCTTGCTATCTCTTTATTACAAAATTTTGATTCTTATACCATGGAACCCGTTCCTCGAAAAGATAATTGACATGCGGATGCAATGGCATGTGTGGCTTCTCTAGTATCTTTAGAGGACCCTATGGTCGATCTTAATTTCGTTATTCACAATCTTATTTCTCCGGCTATTGAAGATGATTCTAGTTTGATAACATGTTGTGACTTTGTAGACTCAGATGAATGGTTCTCGCATATCGTAAGATATTTGACCGTTGGTACCTTTCCTGATTCTGTTAATAGGAACACTAGGGCTAGAATCCGCAAGCTGTCTGCTAGATATATCATCCTTTCTAATGTCCTTTATCGAAGGGGTTATGATGGTCTTCCCCTTCGTTGTCTTAACAAGTCGGAAATCCCCGTTGCTCTTGAAGAGGCACATTCAGGTGCCTGTGGGGGGCATTTTGGGGGCAAATCCCTAGTTCATAGGTTGCTTTGTATGGGATACTATTGGAAAACTATGCAGAAGGATTCCTTTTCATTTGTTAAAAAATGTCATCAATGTCAACAACACAATAATCTGATTCATGCTCCTGCCCAAGAACTTCGTTCTCAAGTAGCTTCTTGGCCTTTCTCCGCATGGGGTTTGGATCTTATTGGAAAAATTTCTCCTCCTTCATCTCAAGGACACACCTTCATTATAACTGCAACAGATTACTTTACGAAGTGGGTAGAAGCTATTCCTCTTCGCTCTACTACTGCTGAAGTGATTTGTCAATTTATCTTAGAAAACATCATTTCTCGATTTGGGATACCTTCCACTATTATCTCAGATAATGGGACATCGTTTAAAAACAAGGATGTGAAGAAATTCCTCGAGAAGTATCATATCAAACATCGATTTTCTACACCATATTATCCTCAATCAAATGGCCAAGCTGAATCATCCAATAAGATAATCGAACAAATTCTTCGTAAAACCATAAATAAGCATGGTAAGGATTGGAGTAACCAGCTAATCTATGCTCTTTGGGCTTACCGAATGAGTGTACGAATTGCTACGGGAACTACTCCTTATAATCTTGTTTATGGTGCTAATGCTATTATGCCCTTAGAGTTAGAAATTCCATCACTTAAGGTTTCTCTCAAAGGTATAGTAGATGATGACTCTTATAGGGAACAACGACTTCAATAGCTTGAGATGCTTGATGAACAGCGCATAAACGCTCTTGAGCATATTCAAGCGTATCACAAAACTCTACAACGAAGCTATAATGATAAGGTCATTCAACGTTCCTTCTCAGTAGGCGACTTAGTCCTTTATGAGAATCAGCGCAATGTGAATGCCTTACCTGCAGAAAAGGGAAAATTTAGTCCTAATTGGCTTGGACCATATATCGTTATTGAGGATTATGGATCAGGTGCTTACAAAATAGCGGATGTAGAAGGTACGCCTCTTAAAGAACCTATTAATGCTATGCACTTGCGTAGATATTATGCTTAATTCTTCATTCTTCATCTATCTTCCTTTTCAATTCTTCAACATTGGATAATATGTTAGTATTTCTTAATTAAAGCAAAATAGAATTAAATGTTATGTCGTTTAATCTATATTGCTTCATTCCTGACAAGCATGTCTTCTTACTTTATAGTTTGTCTTGAATTCATTTATGTAAATTGTAAAAGATTTACATTCCTATTATGCTAGCATATTATACAGTGTCTTTATGTGTTAAATATAATCGTATCATGTTGTGTTTAAATTCAGAATTAAATCACATTAGTTATATGATTCTTAGACTTAATGCATATTTCTTCCTTATCATCAATGTAGTACTTGATTAAACATTTTAATTAAGTCACACATGTATCAATTTAATCATGGAGCATTGAGAAATCAATCACATGGAAATTAAATTCTGAACATACATGTACATTTACAAAATGTATTAGATTTAATCAAAACAAAATATACATTGTTTTAAGCATTAAAGATAACACATTTGAGACAAAAGAGAAGCATGTATATATACATATATATGTGTGGATTGTATACAAATCTAGGTCACTGTACATCCAAAATGTGACCCCTCTTCTACATCATAAAATAATCTCCTATCCCTAGGGCTAGTGGCTGGAGAGTGTCGACTGGATGCTCCCTCCTGGTCTGGCCGTGAAGGTGGACCCATGGGTGTGTAGCGTGATACAGATCGTGAGTGACTCCGAGAGGAACTCCTATGATCCCTATCCATAAGGATCGCGCAATAGGTGGTAGCCTCGGTCTGAGCCGCTGCTAGATCTCACCGCGCCTGCTGGAGGTCCTCTGATAGGACTCTCTCTCTCTGTCGCGCCTGCTGGAGGTCCTCTGATAGGACTCTCTCTCTCTCCCTCCATATATATACCTATACTCGGAATGGCAAAAACAAATCCTCATGCCGACCCGCGTTCCCCTGAGGCCTATAGGCAATCTGTGAGGAACTGGGGATCTGTGCTATCATGGAAATGTCTGTCATTGCCTGCTGAATCAAGGAACGCCATTCCTGCACATTAGCTGTGGCAGTAGAACAGATTTTTGTTAGTACCATTCTATATCATCAAAACATTAATCAATCAATATAAACCTACTATACCTGGATCTCCCTCGTGCCAGTAGGGATCATGATATGGTAGTATCTATGCCTAGGCACTGCTAGGCTCCCCTCGCTCGCATACTCTATCCACGATGGGTGTAGGCTAGATGGTACTGGTGACAGGTCTCCGTATCGCCTCTTGTTCCCCCTGTTGGGGAATAAGAGGTGGATCCAGAGCTATGGTATCGTCTCCTGAATGGTGGGGAGCTGCATCCGACTCCTCCTCATCATCTCTATCCTCCTCCTCCTCGTCAGCCTCATCCTCATCCTCATCCACATCATCACCTACATCCTCCTCATCCTCCTCTCTATCTGCATCCTCATCCTCCTCCTCCTCGTCACTGGGCTGATCGCCTGTAGGTGGATCAAGATCTCCTGCCTCCTCATGACCCTCTCCCTCCTCTGGCTCCTCTGACCTGGATCCCTCATCCTCGTCTTGGTCTCCATGTCTCCATGGGCCTGGATAGCCTATCGGATGATCTGGTGGAAAGATAGGACCTGGATATGATCTCATGAACCATGAAACATATCTACGCTGTGCTCCAGGCTCTGCAGAATAGTTGGTGACTACATCCTGATCAGATCCCTCTAAGTCTGTCATCTCAATATCATCTACCATCGGTCTTGCTACTGCTCCAGGTCTGGGAAGGACCCATGAGTGTCGAGTATAGATGGGCACATCGGCTGGAACACACTGCTCTAGTTCTAACTGCCTCCGTACTCGGTCAAAGTAGAAAGGGACTATGATGTGTACATATCATCCTCGCAATAGGCGGTTCCTCTATAGACATGCTAACTGTCTCTCCATACCATCCCATCTGTGCATCAGTAGGTAAGGTCTCCACACTATCATCTCGGCTGTCAATCTGTCAACAATCACTCTCCAATATAATAAATCGCCAAATCTCCACTCTCTGGTAAGTGGATAAGCGAACACCCTAGGTCGCTCGCTCGCTGTACTCAGTGGAAAGCCGACGGGCCTGGTGCATGTGAAATGCTCTAAAATCCACACCTGTAGAAGTGTGCATGTCATCAAACTACAACCCTGTCCGAATACATACTCCTCAAGGTCGTGATAGAGATGTGCAAGCATACTCCGACCCCATGCATAAACTCTCATGTGTCTCTCCATCGCTCTGATACACCATGTGAGGCCCCCATGCATGTGTGTCCCTCGCCCATTAGGGCAGATGGCTATTGCTATGATGGCTATCATAAGGCATCTCAGAAGTGGTACCTCCCCTGTAGGATGTAAGAGCCAGCTGACCATGATGCGACCTCTCGTCTCGCTCGGCATGACTCTCCCTATGCAATACACCTGCTCTCTCTGATGATCCTCCGCTGACCGATCGGTCGCGTATGTAACTGTTGCTCCTCTGATAGGAAGACAAAGTATACGGTACACATCCTTGAGTGTGACCATCAGCTCTCCTATTGGAAGGTGAAAAGTACATGTGTCAGGATCCCATCGCTCCATCAAGGCCATCAGCATCGCAGGATGAAATCGAATGGCCGGCATCAGAATCACGTACCACAATCCTACAATAGATAGAGTGTCTCTCTCTGACTGAGTCAGCTGCAGAATCTGATCTCGCAAAGTGCAAAGAATATGTCCCGCTGTGTGCTCTCTCATGTACGGGAGACCCTGCAAACGAAAACATGACCGTAATCAGTACTCGATCATCAAAATCACAAATGCAAACTGTTGTATATTGTATGCTAGCCTTGTAACCTCTTGCCAGGCCCTGATTAGGGACCATGGCGCCCTGATGGGGACCATGGCGCCCTGTCAGGGACCATGGCGCCCTGGGGGGACCAGGGCGCCCCTCAGGGACCATGGTGCCCTGGGTGGGCCCCGGTCAGCCTTCGAGGCCCGCATACGATCACGGAAAAGTCAAACATGCGAAAAATCAAAAGTCAAACGTTCAGTCAACTCACCTCGTCCAGTGGCTCGTCGTCGATCACGGCCTGGCATAGGCTCTCAATCCTCGTAGGACGCTCCGGTCGTCGTGAAGGCATGATGATGGCTATGTGGGCTTCGCTGCACTGAATAGTATTCTGAAATCAACAAAGTGACGAATACAAGTGTCACTTTCGAGGTATATACTCTTGTTTGTTTATTCTTACTTTTTGAAACCCTAATTTCCCTCTATCATTCATTTTATCATAACTTGAGTTTGGGAGATGCGATTTTCGAGCCATTTGTTGTGTTGGAATCGTATTTTCTTCTCCTACTCTCGGGATGTTCCACAAAGTGCTCTGATGAAGCCTATTTAGCGAATACCCCTCATCAACACTCTCTTACATAATTTGTCGCAAGTAAACATGCTACCTTGTTTCACCTCCCTAATAAGTAAGTCGAAACAGGGGGGGCATATAGCTACTCACAGATTTCATCACTTTCCCTAGTAAGCATTAGGTGATTTTGTGATCTAACGTTTGTTTTGTAGGGTGCGGTTCCTAACTGTGTACTACAGATATCGCTGGGGGCTTCGTCCGACATCTTATGGATATATCCTTTTTCAAAATAATGTTTACTTTTCTATACTTTAGCTTGCATATGCACCTAGTACTCATATGACCGCTAAAGTGGGGGCTAAATGTAGCGTCGTAAATTGTACGCACTCGCTAGGGTGGTACAATTTCACACCTAGTTTAGCACCCGCCTTAGTGCATTTTATATTCTGCATTGCATTTCTCCATAAGCACTTAATTAATCAAATTAATTAGGTCTAAGGTCCTATTTCATCATCATAAAGTTGGGCCCTTTCACTAAAGCGCGCCCTTCGCATTTTATTCCTCCAATACACCACTTAATCAAAAACCCTAATTAAGTCCTATTTCAAACTTGGGGGCTTGGTTTCGGGGTCAAAACATCTCGAAATCACCTGTAACTTCGGGATTCTCTCTAAAATCATCATATCCGACGGCCCTGAAAATTTGGTGAAAAGTTGTCGGGACCGTGGTGCCCGGTGCACATGGTCCCGGACATTTTTCCTGAAATTTTAGGAGCGCGATCCAATCATAAAATAAAGCTTAACCCCAAGAAATTGGCGGGATATTCAATCTCTAGGTCGGCCAAAATACGAATTTACGATCTAGGGTTTCATACATAAAAGCTCTCTTTCCTCATTTGAAGGGAGGGGATTTTTGTTTCCAGGAACTTCATATGCAGCGAAAAAGTAGATCTTTGAGGACTTCAACAACATTCAACATCATTTTATCAAGCATCTATCAAATTCATTCATCCACTTAGGGCTTGGAAGACATTGAAGAACAATAGGAGATTACCGACTGAAGATTGGCCTGTACTCCTCCCTTGAGGGTTGGGTATGATTTCGTATTATTTTCATGTCTTTGCATAAGCTTTGATACATCATTTATTCATGCTTTAGATCACATTGCATCTTGATTTAGAGCATTTACATTATCATTTGCAAGCAATTAGGGTTTACTTTCTACGTTGCTCTAGTTTGCTTTCTTGCATTTTGGACCTTGCACACACACTAGGTCTGCACACACAATACATTTTACAAAACAACTTGGCTATTTGTGGAGGTGGAAATCACCGAAGTGGGGGTTTGACTAAGGCAAAACCCTATATATCCGCCCCTCCCCCTTTTCAGATATTATTGCAGGTTTCGGGATTCGGACGACGCCGCGGGATACAGATCCGGAGAGAGAAGGTTGGAACAACACTCTGTGTGAAATTGCAGAGCAGGAGACTGGGATAGGGGCGCTGGGTGCCCTGGTCCTGCCAGGACAGGGACGCTGGGTGCCCTGGTCCCTGGGACAGAGGCGCTGGGCGCCCTGGTCCTCCGGACAGATAGTTTGTAGACAGTTTTCAGACAGTGTTTCAGAGTGCAGAACAGTGGTCTCTGGTGCAGTTTTCAGGATAGTGGCGCCTGCGCCCCCGTCCCGAACATTTTCAGTCTGATTTTGACTCCAGGTACATATCTGCATTCTTATTTTATCCTTACATTTACAGCTGTTCATTGTTTAATCTCAATTCTACAATCTTGTTATTGGTTCATACTTGCATTTTGGGATTAGGGTTTGAACTTGCATTACTTAATCTTACAATTTCAACAAAGGAATAGAAATCCTAATAGATATCCCATGGCTCTCTCTTTCACCAAAAGAAGTAGCCAATTGTGCGATATCTCTAGGCTCTTTCATATTCTGTAATGTGTGTCAAGAGGTAGGATTAGGGCATGTTAACCAATTCTCGCTTTTTCCCCCACACAGCATAAAAGGTTGTGTCATGTTAATTTTGATTGTAATGTTAAGATTAGTTCAACTAAGGCAGTTAGAGATATACCTAAGATTATGAAGCCTCATAATCCAGTATGTAAAGAATGTCAATTGGGAAAGCAAGTTAGAACTTCTTTTAAGAGCATACATGATAAATCTAATGATGTACTTGATTTGATTCACACTGACTTATGTGGTCTAGCAAGGACTAGAATCTTTCAAGGTGATAGGTATTTCATGCTAATAATTGATGATTATTCTAGAATGATGTGCGTGACTTTTCTTAGGGAGAAGTCTAAAGCATTTGAGAAGTTTAAGATCTTTAAAGAAAAGGTTTAAACAAAAACTGGATTGAAAATCAAATGTCTAAGATCAGATCAAGGTGGTGAGTTCACTTCTCATGAATTTAACAGTTACTATGAGACAAATGGAATTAGGAGATAGCTATCTGCACCTAGGACTCCTCAATAGAATGGAGTAGTGGAAAGAGAGAACAAAACCATTTTGGATGCAGCAAGATCTATGATGATGGAAGCCAAATTGCCTCACATGTACTAGAGAGAAGCAGTGAGTACAATAATCTACACAATCAACAGAGTTCACATCAAAGGTGAAACAGGTAAGACCCCTTATGAATTATGGTTTGGACATACACCTACTGTTAAATATTTTAGAATTTTTGGAAGTAAATGCTATATCAAAAGGGATGATTCAATTGGGAAATTTGATCCTAGATGTAATGAAGGGATTGTGTGGGGGAAAAAGTGACACTAAGCAAACATGCCCTAATCTCACTTTCAACCACACACTTGTGGAACACGAAAGAGCCTAGAGGTATCACACAATTGGCTACTTCTTCTTGTGGAAGAGAGAGCCATGGGCTACCTATTAGGATTTCTATTCCTTTGTTGTAATTGAAAGACAAAGTGATGCAAGTTCAATCCCCAACCCCAAAGTGCAAGTATGAACTGATAACAAGATTGCAGAATTGAACTTAAACAATGGAAAGCTGTAAACACAAGGACAAGACAAGAATGCAAATGCGTACCTGGAGTCAAAATCTGAGTGAAAATGTTTGGGATGGGGGCGCGGGTGCCACTGTCCTAATTCTGCCCCTGAAACTGCTCCGGAAACTGCTCTTTTGCAACCTAGAAAGCTGTCAAAAAATGCTGAAAATGTTGTCTATCAGGAGGACCAGGGCGCCCAGCGCCCCTATCCCAGGGACCAGGGTGCCTAGCGTCCCTATCCTGGCAGGACCAGGGTGCCCCACGCCCCTGTCCTGGTCTTCTGCTCTGAAACTTGGTGTGTGGTTCGGTCTCCGTCTGCGTCTTCCGGATCTGTAACTTGCGGCGTCGTCCGAATTCTGAAACCTGCACTTATATCTGAAAAGGTGTGGTGGGCGGCTATATAGGGTTTTGCCTTAGTCAAACCCCTGCTTCAGTGATTTCCACCTCCATGAATAGCCAAGTTGTATTGTAAAATGTATTGTGTGTGCAGACCTAGTGTGTGTGCAAGGTCCTTAAATGCAAGAAAGCAAACTAGAGCAACCTAGAAAGTAAACCCTAATTGCTTGTAAATGATAATGTAAATGCTCTAAATCAAGATGCAAAGTGATCTAAAGCATGAATAAAGGATATATTGGAGCTTATGCAAAGACATGAAAACAACATGAAATCATACCCAACCCTCAAGGGAGGAGTACAAGCCAATCTTCAGTCGGTAATCTCCTATTGTTCTTCAATGTCTCCCAAGCCCTAAATGAATGAAATTGATGAATGCTTGATGGATGGATGTTGAATGTTATTGAAGTCTTCAAAGATCTGGTCTTTTGCTGCATAGAAGGTCCTCGAAAGCCAAAATTCCGATCCTTTCAAATGAAGAAAGAGAGCTCTTATGTATGAAACCCTAGGTCGTAATTTCATCTTTTGGCCGACCTAGAGATTGAATTTCCTGCCAATTTCTTGGGGTTAAGCTTTATTTTATGATTGGATTGTGCTCATAAAATTTTGGGAAAAATGTTCGGGACCATGTGCACGCTGGGCGCCATGGTCCCGACAACTTTTCACCAAATTTTCAGGGCCGTCGGATATGATGATTTTAGAGCGAATCCCGAAGTTATAGCTGATTTCGAGATGTTTTGACCCCCGAAATCAAGCCCCCAAGTTCAAAATAGGACCTAATTAGGGTTTTTGATTAAATGATGTATTGGAGGAATAAAATGAAAGGGGCACACTTTAATGAAAGGGCCCAACTTTATGATGTGGGAGATGATGAAATAGAACCTTAGACCTAATTAATTTGATTAATTAAGTACTAAAGGGGAAATGCAATGCAAAATGCAAAATGCAAAATGACCAAGGTGGGTGCTAAACTAGGTGTGAAATTGTACCACCCTAGCAAGTGCGTACAATTTACGACGCTACAGGGATATTTCTTGGTTATTCGATTCAAAGAAAAGCATATAGATGTTATAACAAAATATTGCAGAAAATTGTGGAGAGCACTAATGTGAAAGTGGATGAGCAATACATAAATCAATCTATATCATATGATAAGGAACCAACAATAGAAATGGTCATAACTGAACCAACAATGCCTCAACTGGTACAGGAAACTGAGACAGTTACACCAAGACAATCAGAAAATTCAACTATGGCTGGTGATCAGAACAATGAACTGAAGTTCAGAAGACACCAAGGTATGTAAGATTAAATCATTCTGAAGATCAAATCATTGGAGATAAGAACAAGGTAGTTATGCCAAGAAGAAGACTGGCAAATGAAGAGGTATGTCTTATTTCTCAAATTGAACCAACATCTGTTATAGAATCTTGTAAAGATAAACATTGGTTAAAGGCTATGGAAGATGAAATAGATCAGATAGAGAAGAATGAGACTTGGACTTTAGTTCCCCGGCCTAAAAATAAGAATGTTATGCAAACTAAATGGGTTTTTAAGAATCAACTGATTGAGGATGATCAAGTTGTAAGAAACAAGGCTAGATTGGTTTGTAAAGGATATTCTCAAATGGAAGGAATTGATTATGGTGAGACATTTGTACCTATAGCTAGAATTGAAGTTGTTAGACTATTTCTTGCCTATGCAACTTATAAGAACTATAAGGTTTATCAAATGGATGTTAAATGTGCATTTTTGAATGGTGAAATTAAGGAAGAAGTATACATTGAACATCTTGATGGATTTTCACTGACAAATGATAAAGATATGGTTTGGAGATTGAAGAAAGCTTTATATGGATTGAAACAAGCTCCTAGAGATTGGTATGCAAGGTTGGATAAATATCTTTTGAAGCTTGGTTTTACTAAAGACAATGCTAATAGTAATTTATATTATAAGATCACTGATGATGATATTATGATTATTGAAGTATTTGTTGATGATATCATTTTTGGAGGAGAAGATAAATTGTGCATGGAATCTTCTAATAATATGAAGAATGAATTTGAAATGTCCATGATTGGTGAGATGAGATTTTTTTTAGGTTTGTAGATTAATCAAACTGACAAAGGCATTTTTATCTATCAAACTAAGTATCTGAGGGAATTGTTGAAGAAGTTTGGTATGGATAATTCCAAACTGGTAAGTACTCCTATGGTGACAAGTGAAAAATTATCTATCAAAGATACATCTACACCGGTAAATCCGACAAGGTATAAGTCTATAATTGGTGGCTTGTTATATCTAACCCAGGGGAGACCACATATTATGAATGCAATAAGTATAATTTCAAGATATTAGAGTAATCCTAAAGAAAATCATGAATGTGCAGTAAAGAGGATATTCCGATATTTGCAAGGAACAATAGAATATGGCTTATGGTATTCTAGAGATGATGATTTCACTTTATGTGCATATATTGATTCAGATTGGGCAGGAAATACTGATGATAGGAAGAGCACTTCTGGTGGAGCTTTCTTTCTTGGAAAGAAATTGGTTTCATGGATCAGCACAAAATAGTCATGCATTTCTTTATCTATTGCAGAAGCTGAGTATGTTGCAGCAGCAACTAATTGCACTCAAGTCTTGTGGATGAAGAAAATGTTGAATTATATCAAGGTAAATTGTAATGAACCGGTAGTTATCTACTATGATAACTCTGTAGCTATTGACATGTCTAAGAATCCGATATTACACTCTAAGAATAAGCATATATCAATAAAGTATAACTTTCTGAAGGACAAGGTAGAAGGAAAGGAAGTCAAATTGATTTATGTGAACACTAAAGAGCAGATTGCAGATATATTCACTAAACCGGTGTCTAAGGAATCATTTGAGTATTTGAGAGACATGTTAGGGGTTTCTACCCCTCCAACAGAGATTTGATTGATGCAGTTTGTCATCAGTCTGACATGCATTATTAGAGATATTATTCATTCTGACACTGATGAGCAGTGCTACTACTCAGGGGAAGTAGTCAGCTTTGAGATTCAGAGGTTTATATTCTTGCTTTGATATTTTTGTCAGATTTCTAGCATTGGTGTCAAAGGGGGAGAGATAATGATGTGAAAAATAAATTCAGAATTTATAGAGATATTATTCACAGTTGAAGAGTTATTGATATTCAGGGGATTGTTGGTTGTCTTCCACAGGGGGAGACTTGTTTGGCATTTCTTGGTACTTAGATTTTTTTCACATCTAGTGTTACCATCAATGCCAAAGGAGGAGATTGTTGGCATTATGGATGAATTGATTATGTGTTACATTGATGTTTTGTCATTGATGTCAACACTAGTTGTTATGGTTGGTTTCCAACAGACAAGTTTTGGTTACCGGTAGAAGATCTAGTGTTACAGGCAAAAGAGACTATCTATTGGATACTTCCGGCAGGTTTGGATCAATGAAGTATGATTGACTTTATGTGTTACATGCTTTTGGAGCATTTTTTGGTCAGATGGTATTCACTTGGCAATCAAATGCTATCACACACTCTTGTAAACCCTTACCGACATGGGTTTAAGGTTTAACCGATAGAGATTTCACTGAGAAATCCTGTCAGGATGCATAAGTGATGCTGGTGCGGCTTCTAGATGGAATTCAGGATGCTGAAGATGTTCTCTGATCATGCTACAACTGTTTGAAGATATTTCTTTGGCGTGGTGGACCCAAACTAGGTCTAGTGCCTATCTAGGTTATGGAACAGTATCATGTTAACATGTTCTCTACATGTTACCAGGATGATTTATGGATTTGTTATTGTCGTTTTGGTCTTAAGCTAACATGGCATATCATTGTAATATGGATGTATGTAATGATCTTATTGTAATATCTTTTAGGTAGCTGACCTAATTGGTTTAGGCCTTAGGGTTGGTATAAATTGATGTAAGATCTCATTGTAGATCATATATTCATGGTCGTGTAATGTAATATCATATGCGAAGGATATTTAGTCAATCACAGGTGATCGAATACGGATTAAGGAAGAGGTCAAAGGCCTCTGGTATTGAGCTTAACCGAGACTGTAATCAGGCATGGTAGATGCTATCTCTGGAAGTTCATTATTCTAGAATGTTGTCCATTTATCTTGAGGTGGTTATAACCTCTTTGTAGTTAGTGAGACTCTTTTTTAATGAGGAGTACGCTCTAGGTAGTGTGCCTTCCTGCATGTGTACGCCCCTCATTATATCACATACTTTCTGTAGAAGTATCATCTGACTATGGGTAGGCTTCCCACCATGGTTTTACCCTTTTTGGGTTTTCTAAATACAAATCATGGTGTTATGTGGTATGGTTGCATTGTTTTGATTATCTATTTTATTGTTAAGTTGTATTGTTTACCAGTATCTGTTTCTTCTATTCCAGTACTTAAAGTTCATGTGTTCCGATTAAAGGTTATTAAGTGATTTGGTTGATATAATCTGTTAACAATTGATTCACCCCCCCTCCCAGTTGTTCACTGGTTATTCTAACAACACCACCTTGTGTTCACTTCCAATGATGCTCCTACAGATGAAGACCATAATAAAAATTTGCACATCGAAGCCCTTATCCAGAAACATAAGGTCAAACGTGTCCTAATAGATGGTGGAACCAGACTCAATTTGTGTACATAGAAGTAATTTGTGTACATAGAAGTTAATAAAACAATTGGGACTTTCTGAGGACCTGGTAGATACATCAGGAAGGATCACAATAAAAGTATATGATGATGCAGAAAGAGTTTCTAAAGGCATGATCAACTTACCTCTTCAAGTGGGCCCTATCACAATTGAAACCCCTTGCCTAGTCCTAGATCTTGATCTCCCCTACAATATCCTTCTCGGTCATCCATGGATTCACTCCTTGCAAGTTGTACCCTCCACTTATCACCAATGCATCAAATTCCCCTTCAATGGAAGAGAGATCACTATCAAAGGTGAACCACAATCTTTCCAATATTGCAAGCTCTTAGAGGGGAAACATCCATATCATTGCCCAATAAATAGACCCTTGCCAACTCCTCCATCTGACACATCAAATGTTGCCTCCACCTCATCCCAAGTGGACCCACAAATCAAGATCTTGGATAATGGTTGCAAAGAATACAAATTGGAGGATGTCTTATTAATAGGCAACCTCCCCTTATCTCCCAAGTCATTTGGCAAACCAAAAGAACTCAAAAAAGATATAAAAATAGTTGTATAATGCAAATATACCACCTTTTAGCAATGGGGCCCACTTGATGAGGAGAGACTAGACACATATGTCTCTTCATGGTTGTACTAGGAAGAAGATGAAGACCCAACAAAAATACCTAAAAAAATGTATCCAAAAGCATTAGCTATAGTCAAAAAAATGGGTTACAAAGGACACAGCTTGGGACCAGCGGAGAAAGGAAGAAAAGCACCCATAAATCCTATCCTCTACAAGTACAATAGAGGCTTGGGGTACACCCCAGTGCCTAAGATCACTATCACTGGTGCCCCTTCAAGTCCTTCTTTGGATATCGAAAACTCTGAAGAAGAGGAGTTCCATGAAATTCCTTATGAATATGAAAATGAAACCTTCTTTGACACTCACATCAACACCATCACCCCCATAACCCCTCCCATTTCACATCAACTACATCTTGTCCATCCTGAACTCATAGACTGGGGCCAACAAGACAAACCCACTTTAGATATATGTGTCGATGATAATGCTTTCATTACTCTCTTGACTATGCAAAATTTGGAAGACTGCAACAAAGTACAGGAGATTCAACTGCATGAAAAGGGATACTTTGGTAGTCAGGTCAATGACCTTAGCCACAAAAAGATAATAAAAAGAAAAAAAATGATTCCCTAGGTGAAAACCTCTCTGAGGCACCTTTGGATGATCAAAAAGTAAAAACAAAGGGCGTATCCGAAAGTGAAAACCTAGAAAAGTCATTTGAGGATGAGGGACTTGACCTCCCTACCATTGGTCACCTTCCATAAGATAGGTCAAATTTGTTGATAGAGGAAACTGACAGTATCAATATGGGCATTGAGGACATTCCAAAAAATGTGCTCATTGCCAAGTCCCTCACGGAGAAAGAGAAGCAAGACTTCATCAAATTACTCACAAAGACAAAAATCAACTTCACATGGTCCAATGCTGACATGCCAGGTCTAGATCCTGACTTGGTGGTTCATGATTGTTGTCCACCCAGATGCAAAACCCATAAAACAAAAGCTGGACAAAATGCATCCACATATTGCACTCCTGGGCAAGGCAGAACTCCAAAAGATGTTGGACGCAAAATTCATCAAACCAATAGACTACGCTGAATGGGTATCCAACATTGTACTTGTCGGAAAACCTGCTAGGAGCATCTGCATCTGTACTGATTTTCGAGATCTAAACAAGGATTTCCCTAAAGATAATTTCCCACTCCCCAACATAGATATGGTTGTGGACCTTACAGCAGGACATGAGATGCTATCACTTATGGATGGATTTTCTGGATATAATCAAATCAGGATTGCGAAAGAAGATCAACACAAAACTGCATTCACAACACCATGTGGGACTTTATGTTATTGGGTCATGCCTTTTGGCCTCAAAAATGCCAGAGCTACATACCAACGTGCCATGACGAGAATTTTTCATGACCTCTTGCACAAAAATATGGAGGACTATGTGGACGATCTTCTAGGCAAATCAAAGACAAGAAAAGAGTACATCCCTATCTTAAGGCAAATCTTTGAAAGTTTGAAAAAATACAAACTGCGCCTCAATGGACTAAGAAGTGTGTTTTTGGTGTCACATCGGGAAAACTACTAGATTTCATTATTTCTCATAGAGGCATCGAGGTCGATCTTGCAAAGGTGAAATCCATCATGGAAATGCCTCCCCCAAAGACCCTCAGACAATTGTGCAGCCTCTAGGGGAAACTCCAATCTATTCGACGTTTTATTTCACATCTTGCAGATAAATGTCATCCATTTGCACACCTGTTGTGCACAGACACAAAATTAAAATGGGACTACTTGTGTCAAAAGGCCTTTGAAAAACTCAAAGAATATATGGCATCACCTCCAGTTCTTATGCCTCCTACTCTTGGAAAGCCTCTTATTTTGTAAATATGTGCTACTACAATGGTAGTGGGGGCATTATTGGCACAAATAGATGATCAAGGGAAGGAACATGCTATATATTACATCACTCGGACATTAGTGGGGTATGAACTCAATTATACCCCCATTGAAAGAGAATGCTTGGCATTGGTATTTAGTACACATAAACTCCGACACTACATGCTAAACAACAAAACAAAAATGATTGCTAAGATTGACCCTCTTAAATATCTCTTGTCAAAAGGTGCCCTCATGGGCATAACTGCTAAATGGGTCATGTTGTTAAGCGAGTTTGACATTGAATATGTAGACAAAAAAGCAATCAAGGGACATGTTATCATAGACCAACTGGTTGATGCTCCACTTCCAGGTGACCATCCTATCCTTACAGAACTGCTAGATGAATTCATAATGACTATCACCACATCCTCCACATGGTAGTTGTACTTTGATGGCTCTTGCACCCAAAATGGATCGAGGGCAGGAATACTATTGATCACACCTCAATGTTGGGAAAAATGGTGTCTCAACCTTGCATTTATGTGAGGTTACTATTTATAGTAAGTTTTCATTTGAGCACGAAATGGTGCGAAACTCTCCCTGAAGCTTCTGGTTGGCTAGATAAGCATTCCGGTAAAGTTGCGTCTTAAGGTCACAGCTAGTTTTGAAGATATTAAAGTTTTCATCTTGGAGGGGTGCAATAAAATGTTTAAACTTAATTTTGGGGACTTTAGAGGCTCTGAAATGCCCTGAAAAGTGGTCATAACTGGCGAAGCTGGTTACGAGGTGATAGAGCACTTCGTGAGCTTTCCGGCGCTTCAAACGGTTCGTCAATCGGACACCCGGTTCTCAAGTTATGGCCTCCGGAAGTTTGTACTCCTGAAATAGGAAAAATAATTTGTATCGGATACATAAATGAGCTGTAAAAGGGAGCGACACGTGTTGATGTGTGCTTTAACATGTCATAGGGCATCTAGAAGGGAGATAAGGTCGGCTACACCTTATTGGGTGGTTTTAGCCCATGGTTTTTTGTAATACCGTTTGACGGTTTCCTGTATTGTATCTCCTATTTATGAGGTGTGTGAGATAGAGGTTGTGTGTAAGAGTCTTATGGCTATTGAGTTGCCTCTGAATCTCTGATTAGTGGTACTCCTATGAAGAGCTTGCTCTGCAAGTATGTTGTAATCTGTTTTTGATTGCTGAATAAAATATTGAGCTGCTTTTGGAGGGTGGGGTTTTTCTCCCGAAAGGGTTTTCCCCACGTAAATCACTGTGTTGTGGTATGAATGCTATTATATCTATTTCTATTTTCTGTAACTATTGTAACGATCTGAAAAAGTTTTGCATTACCCTCCTCTCAAGGTCAGCGTAGGAAGTTGTTTCCGCTACTTAACTTCCTTACAAGTGGTATCAGAGCTTGATCACCTTTGGTTTCAATTGTGGGCAGTTGGGTTTTTTGAACTAATCCAAATTTGAGTGGGAGCTTGTGCAGAAGACACTTTTTGATCTTGTTGCAAGAATATTCAGATGGCGAGTTCGTCAGGGAGAATAGAGGTGGAGAAATTTAATGGAAGTAATTTTGAGATGTGGAAGCTGAAGATGGAAGATCTGCTAATAGATCGAGATCTTTGGGATGCTGTTGATGCGAATGTCCAAAGGCCCTCAGATCCTACTACGGCAGCTCAGTATGATGTTATGGACCGAAAAGCCAAGGGTCTAATCAGACTGTGCCTGACAGACTCTGTTCTAATCAATGTCCATGAAGAAAATTCTGCAAAGAAGCTATGGACTAAGCTTGGTGAGATGTATCAAGTGAAATCTTTATTAAATCAAATTTTCTTAAGAAAGAAATTGTATTCCTTGAAGATGGAAGAGGGTGGACGAATTGCAGACCACCTGGAAGCATTCAATATGTTGGTGGCTCAATTAGTATCCGTCGGTGTTAAGATAGACGAGGAGGAGAAATGCCAAATCTTGTTTTGTTCTTTGCCTGATTCGTGGGATTCTCTTATTATGGCTATCGGTAGTACTTCTATTGTTTTGAAATCTGAAGACGTGGTGGGTGCCCTACTCGGTGAAGAGATGCGAAGGAAGGTATCCATCAGTTCAAAGGAAGCCCTAACTGTTCGTGGAAGACCTAAGGAGAAAGGCAAGAAGAATGAGAAGCGCGGCAAGTCCAAATCCAAAGGGAGATCGAAATCTCCTGGAAAGTCCAAAGTCATTTGCTGGAATTGCGGTAAACCGGGTCACATCCGTAAGGACTGCAAAGAAGAAAAGAAGAAGAAAAAGAAAAAGTTCGATTCTGATTCTGAGTCCGACAAGGAAGATGGCGATGCATTTATTACGGCTTTGGCGACTCATGCAGGTAATGATGCCTGGCTAATTGACTCAGGTGCATCTTTTCATATGACTTCCAATAGAGATTGGTTTTCTGAATATGAAGGATTTAATGGAGGTAAGGTGTACTTGGGTGATGATTCACATCTAGACATTGTTGGTCGAGGTAAAGTTAGAATCAGGTTTTCTGATGGTAGAATAAAAAGGATTAATGGTGTGCTGCATATCCCTGGTTTAAAATGAAACCTGTTATCTGTGAGCAAACTGATAGATGCGGGTGTGCAGGTAGTCTTTTCTGAAACAGGATGTAAGATGATTAAGGGTGCTATGGTAGTTGCTAGAGGTGTCAGGTTTGGCACTTTGTATAAGCTTGAAGCATACATTATTGAGTGTAATAGCACTTCTGTAAAAAGTAAATCTGCAGATACTTCACTGGAAGATTTGAAGGTTTCACCTTCAGCAGATGGAAATGGTTTTTGGGTACCTAAGGGTGTTCTTTCGTCTGAAGCAAAGTTACCTGCAGAGAAGACTATGTTATGGCACCAGAGACTTGGCCACATTGGAGAAAAGGGTCTAAGGACCTTGAAAAATAAAAACCTTGTTGAAGGTTTGAATGACTGTAACCTTGACTTTGATTTCTGTGAGCATTGCATTTATGGAAAACAAAACCGTGTTCAATTCTACTTGAGTTCTCATAAAACTTGTGGTGTTTTGGATCTTATCCATTCTGATGTGTTTGGTCTAGTAGATGTCTCTTCGATTGGAAAATCCACATATTATGTTTCATTTATTGATGATTTTAGTAGAAGGACATGGGTTTATTTTCTAAAGAGTAAATCTGAAGTTTTTAGTCGTTTTAAAGAATTTAAAGCAATGGTTGAGTTGCAGACTGGAAAGAAAATAAAATGTTTGAGGACTGATAATGGCGGTGAGTTTTGCTCTGATGATTTTGATAGATTCTGTAAAGACTGTGGAATTAACAGGCAGAAGACAACTCCGTATTCTCCACAGCAGAATGGAGTTGCAGAAAGAATGAACAGGACACTGATGGAGAAGGCTAGGAGTATGTTGAATGGTGCTGGTCTCGAACAAAATTTTTGGGCTGAAGCTGTTGCCACTGCTTGCTACCTGATTAACAGGTCTCCTACATCAGCTCTTATTGATAAAACGCCTATGGAAGCATGGTCAAGTCACAAGCCTTCATTGAGACATCTTAGAGTTTTTGGTTGCGAGGCATATGCACATGTGCCAAAGGAGAAGCGAACAAAGTTGGAGAACAAGGCTGTGAAATGTATCTTCATCGGGTATAGTTATGGTGTGAAAGGATACAAGCTTTGGGACCCTGTTGCACAAAAGGTAATTCACAGTAGAAGTGTTATTTTTAGAGAAATTAAGTCTCCTTCTGTTACATTGCAGCCAGAACAGACTAAAAAAGAAGATGTGATTCAACTTCCTTCTACACCTGAAAGAGTTGAATCGAGACCCCTAGATAGGCAAGAATTTGAGGAGAGCTCATCTAGCTCTGAATCTTCAGAAGAGGAGGAAGAACCTCCAACTCAGCTTGTTCGAAGGTCTACAAGACATAGACAACCACCTGAAAGGTATTCACCTGATGATTGGAGATGTATTTTTGCTCTGAATACTAGTGTGGATGAACCGAAATCTGTAGAAGAGGCATTAGGTATGAATGATGCAGAATCCTGGAAGATTGCTATGGAGGAAGAAATGGCAGCTTTGAAAAAGAATGATACATGGGATCTTGTACCATTCCCTGAAGGACGAAAACCTGTTGGTTGTAAATGGGTGTTCAAGAAAAAGATTGGTTCAGATGGAAGCATTGAGAAGTATAAAGCAAGGTTGGTTGCAAAAGGCTACTCTCAGGTTGAGGGTGTTGATTACGGTGAGATATTTTCTCCTGTTGCAAAAATGACGTCCATTAGATTTTTGCTTTCTATTGCTACTGCTTATGATTTAGAGGTTGAGCAAATGGATGTGAAAACTGCTTTCCTTCATGGTGATTTGGAGGAAGATATTTATATGACACAGCCAGAGCACTATGTGGTAAAAGGCAAAAGTAATTTGGTCTGTAAATTGAAGAAATCTTTGTATGGCCTCAAACAAAGTCCTAGGATGTGGTACCAGAAATTTGATACATATGTGTTGAGTTTGGGATTTGAACGTTCTAAATCAGATCACTGTGTTTATTATAAATCTTATGGTGATCATTTCTTATTCATTGCATTGTATGTTGATGATATGTTATTCATTGGCAAAGGGAAAGGTATGATTTCAGAACTGAAGTCTCAGCTCGCTGCTAAATTTGAAATGAAAGATCTTGGTGTAGCAAAGCACATTCTTGGGATGGAAATTAGAAGAGATAGGGTGAACAGAAAGCTATGGCTAGGCCAGAGTAAGTATGTGAATTCAGTGTTACAGAGGTTCAACATGCAGAATTGTAGACCATTGAGTGTTCCTTTTACAGTTGGAATGAAACTATCTATTTCAGATTGTCCTACATCCCCATTGGAGATGGAAGACATGAGCAGAGTGCCTTACCAGAGTGCGGTTGGAAGCTTGATGTATGCTATGGTCTGTACTAGACCAGATATTGCCCAAGCAGTGGGAGTACTTTCTAGATATATGTCTAATCCTGGTAGAGTTCATTGGGATGCAGTCAAAAGAGTCTTCAGATATTTGAAGGGTACTTCAGAGTATTCTTTGTGTTATCATGGTAATTCAGTTGGAGACATGACTTCCCTTGATATCCATGGTTATGTGGATTCAGATTGGGCAGGTGATATTGATAGCAGAAGATCCACCAGTGCTTATGTGTTTACTTTGTTTGGTGGTGCAATTAGTTGGATGAGTAAGCGACAGGCTGTGGTTGCTTTATCCACTACTGAAGCGGAGTATATGGCAGCTACTCATGCTTGTAAAGAGGCCATTTGGCTTAAGAGACTGTGTTCGGATATTGGAATAAAACAAGGTACAGTGAATGTTTACTGTGACAGTCAGAGTGCAATTAGCCTAGCTAAGAACCCGACATTTCATGCCCGGACCAAACATATTGATATTCAGTATCATTTTGTTAGAGATATGGTCGAAGATGGTAGGGTGAAGCTGGTTAAGGTGGAAACTTTGATGAATGTTGCAGATGCTTTAACTAAGGCTGTGAGCACAGAGAAGTTCAGATGGTGTTCAGAGTCTATGGGCCTTATGGCCCCTAGCAATTGATTCATTGTGTTGACATTCCCTTCCGCTCATGCAAGGTGTTCGACAAGTGGGAGATTTGTTGGGAAAAATGGTGTCTCAACCTTGCATTTATGTGAGGTTACTATTTATAGTAAGTTTTCATTTGAGCACGAAATGGTGCGAAACTCTCCCTGAAGCTTCTGGTTGGCTAGATAAGCATTCCGGTAAAGTTGCGTCGCAAGGTCACAGCTAGTTTTGAAGATATTAAAGTTTTCATCTTGGAGGGGTGCAATAAAATGTTTAAACTTAATTTTGGGGACTTTAGAGGCTCCAAAACGCCCTAAAAAGTGGTCGTAATCAACGAAGCGGGTTACGAGGTGATAGAGCACTTTGCGAGCTTTCCGACGCTTCAAACGGTTCGTCAATCGGACACCCGGTTCTCAAGTTATGGCCTCCGGAAGTTTGTACTCCTGAAATAGGAAAAATAATTTGTATCGGATACATAAATGAGCTGTAAAAGGGAGCGACACGTGTTGATGTGTGCTTTAACATGTCATAGGGCATCTAGAAGGGAGATAAGGTCGGCTACACCTTATTGGGTGGTTTTAGCCCATGGTTTTTTGTAATACCGTTTGACGGTTTCCTGTATTGTATCTCCTATTTATGAGGTGTGTGAGATAGAGGTTGTGTGTAAGAGTCCTATGGCTATTGAGTTGCCTCTGAATCTCTGATTAGTGGTACTCCTGCGAAGAGCTTGCTCTGCAAGTATGTTGTAATCTGTTTTTGATTGCTGAATAAAATATTGAGCTGCTTTTGGAGGGTGGGGTTTTTCTCCCGAAAGGGTTTTCCCTACGTAAATCACTGTGTTGTGGTATGAATGCTATTATATCTATTTCTATTTTCTGTAACTATTGTAACGATCTGAAAAAGTTTTGCATTACCCTCCTCTCAAGGTTAGCGTAGGAAGTTGTTTCCGCTACTTAACTTCCTTACACTCAAGGAGATTGCATCCCAAAGTCATACAAGATAGCTTTTGCATGTACCAACAGCATCGCAGAATATGAGGCACTCATTACCGAACTAGGCTTGGCTATCCAGTGGAAGATAAGGGAATTACAAGTCTATGGTGATTCCTAACTTGTCATAAAACAAGTCAATGACGAATACCAAACAAAAGATGACAAGCCTCTCCCTTATCATAGCATGGTTGAAGGTCTTAAGAAACATTTCACAACAATCAAGTTTGATCAAGTCCCGCAAACAAACAATAGAGCTGCAGAAGTAATGGCCACCATTGGCTCCCTCCTTCAGATGCTAGCACATAGTCACAAGTGTGAGTTCTTGGTCGAGCAATTATTCATACTGCCATACAACCTACCAGAATCCGAAATGGTGTGTGTACTTGTTGGTCCCGAATCCCCCTGGGATCAAGAGACCTTTGCTTTCCTATAAGATAACACCATTCCCCCACACCTTACCAAAACCCAATAACAGACCTTCATCCATCGATGTTCTCGTTACACTATCCTTGGAGACACCTTATTCAGAAGATATTTCGATGGTTCCTTCCTAAGGTGTTCACACAAGAGGCTGAATGGGCACTACATAAAGTGCATGAAGGAATCTGTGGGGCACACTCAAGTAGGCTCACCTTGGCTAAAAATCTTTCGAGAACATGATATTACTAGCCTAAAATGGAAGTAGATGCATATAACTATGTGAAGAAATACATCCCTTGCCAACAATATGGCGAAAAGATTCATGCGCCATCACAAGAATTACAACCATTCATTACACCTTGGCCCTTCTCACAATGGGTGCTCAATCTCATTGGAAAAATCCACCCTACATCCTCCAACAAGAATAAATTCATTATCACCGCTACCAAATATTTCACCAAGTGGGTAGAGGTCATCCCTCTTACTTTCACCACTGCTAAGTAGATATCCAAATTCATCCTGAACTACTTGATTTGTCGATATGGGATCCAAAAAGTTATCATTATAGATAATGGCAGACAATTCAAAAACTAGGATGTTAAAGAACTTTGCCACAAATTTGACATCCAAGATCGCTTCTCCACCCCATACTACCCACAAGGAAATGGTCAAGATGATGCCTCTAACAAAATCCTAATCAAAATCCTCAAAAAGACAGTCAATGAAGTTGGTCGTAATTGGCACCTCCAACTCCACCCTACATTGTGGGCTTACCATACTTCCATCTGCACACCCACAGGTGCCACCCCCTATTCCCTTGTCTTTGGCTCTGAAGCCATCCTCCCACTTGAGATCGAGATCCCTTCTCTAAGGGTGTCGCTGCAGAATATCCTATTAGACAAAGAATACATAATTGCCAAACTACAAGAGCTAGAACTGTTAGATGAAAGGTGCCTCAAGGCCTTGAACCATCTCCAAGTATATCAGAACCATATGCAATCACAACAAAATATGGATCATGGGTCTATCAGTTGGCTACTCTTGAAGGGGATCCTCTGGATGATCCAATGAATATCATGCACCTAAAAATATTATATGCCTAGTCCTTAGAAAGGCATCAATTGTCAAAAAAAAAAAAAAATCATGAAAAATGCATAAAAATGAGAAAAAGATCCTCAAAAAAGACCATCACTCTAGTGAAAACCTTGTAAACAAGCACCTTGTGACACCAAAAAAAATAAAAATAAAAAAATCAAATCATCCATCAGTGAAAACCACTTTTTGGCACTATGGGAAAGTACCTTGGTGAAAACCTCCATGCAGGCATCGAGGTAAATAATCTAGATCCATTGTCTATCAGGTTGGTACTCCATCACCCTCATTATCCAATTTGCCCATTGCAACACCCCCACCCCCACCCCTCTCCCACCTTGGAATAAATCATGCGTATGATGATGAGTCTTATCCTAGATCATGAATAAAAAGTGTCCCATCAAACTAAGCTTGTGTGCCTCTGTGTGAGCTCGATCAAGTCTTGAGGTTAGTCCCAAGTCCACAAGTTAATCTTCAAGGTCATCTGATCACTTGCCTAATCCAAAAATCCACCCTCTCTATCATTTGCCCTAGGGATGAATCCTTCCCTCACCTAGAAATTTAATCCTCCATCCTAATCCTACTCTTGGCAAGAGGTGTCTGTTGGTCATGAATGAGTGACTTGTTTGATTTCTTGGATTTTTCATTCAGACTTGCATCTTTTGCCCTACAACTACACCTATCTATGACTACCCAGATCTTCCATATCCAGGTATGTTTACAATAGATGCATACTGGGGCATATTTTCATAGCAAGGCATGTTTTGGATCTCTCTTGCATGAACCGGCGACCTGGTACTAGTGTTTATCAACACTTACCTTCTCGTGTACAAGAGGTATCGGTGTGTTTGAGGGTTTCCTTGCACATACCCACAACTTTGTATTAGTATTCCTCAATACTTTCATAGCTATGTGTAAGGAATTCCTGTTTGATTGTGAGTCAGTCCAGGCCTTGGGTTTCTCATGGCATCTTGATTCCTATAATCAGTGGTGCAGGTTACCTAGGGCAATATCAAACTAGGTTGCCTCTCCACATTTGTGTGCACAACTCTCACCATCATTCCATCAAGTCTTGATCTAATAACCCCATGGAGTCCTCAATTCCCCCCCCCCTACTATTCCATATTCTTCTATTTTCTATCTAAGATCATTGTATTACTACCGACATATTCCCTCTTTGCATTATTCATTTATTTTATCCACTTAGGTGGAATTATTCATATAGTTTTGATTGTCTATCCATCTAGGTTGCATTACCTATTCATTTTATTACACTACTCATTTAGATTCTCATTTTTCACAAACATTTACCACATAGATTGCATTTAGATTTCATTGCATACGTCATTTAAGTTGCATTATCCATTCATAAGTAGATGACATTAATTAATTAATTTAGATTATATTACATTACACATACATTTCATCATTCATTTAGATCACATCATTTGCATAGCAATGATGATTTACATCGTAATAGTTGTATAAGTGGCATTACATTCATTCCTCATATAGATTGCACCTACCTTAATTAATCATTCATCATAAATCATTTACATCTAGATCTAATATTGCATTACATATCCATCATACATTTGCATATACAACATATATACACATCAAAAACATGATCACTCATCCTGCATCCATAAGCATGTCAGCAACACATCATAAGTATACATATATAAGCATCCACACTGCACCACAAACATGTCAGCACAACATATCCATAATCATCATCCATGCATCACATCACAAAAAAAAATAAAGTCCATCATAATCATCCACCATTGCAAATCATATATATGCATATAAGCTCAAAAAGATTAATATGTCTGTCATAATACAATGATCACCTTGAAGGGTCAAAATATGATACACAAGCCAAAATGGAGCTAGCTCTCCCCTCCTATCTCTTCTGCTCCCTCCTCTATGTTGGGAGTATTTAAAACTGAGTCAAGTTTATAGGCCCATTTCAAAATTTTGCCCTGCATTTCCAAATGATTAAAATAAGTCAGTTTGAATGCCCTAGTTAGCAAGGGGGTAAAATGGAGCTGGTTGATTTTCAGAGGGTAAGGCTCGGGATTCATGTCCCACACCTTTCATTTAGCCTATGCAGTGATGTGCAACTTTCAGAATTCAGTTTGGATAAGTTTACTAGGTACCCATTTCGAGGGGTGAGCTGAAAGTGCATTCTAGGCACAAATGCAAATTTTATTAAGTAGCCTACTTTGGGTGTTTATATCTTTTTCCATGTTTATTATCATGAATAATTTCAAAATGGATTGAATTTTATGCATAAATGTGAGTCAACATGCAAAATTTCAAGTCCTTATGAATCCGTTTGCTCAGTTTTCAAAGCTCAATCCGTTTGTAGTTTGTGAGGTTTGCACAAGTGTAAAAATGTCCCGGTGAATGTCATATCAAAAAGTTTATTTCGGGTTAATGCTGGTATAAATTATGAGCTTCATTTAAAATTTCAAGCTTCTACCAATCCGTTTGATCGGTTTTCAAAAGAGCTCATTTTACCATCAAATTCAATTATCTGCACTCCAGTGTTATATTAGTTAATGTAGCCGTTTTGGTGAGCACGCCGTTTGCATCGTGTCAGTCTGGTGATCGAACTAAGAATTCAAATATTTAATATGTACTTAAAGGTACCTATGTTTCAAATTTGAGGGCCTACGGAGGTCATTTGATATTTTTGAGAAAGGCATCATGTGTTGCCAGAACATTGACTTCATCAGGTCCGCAGTGTCGACAAAGCCAGTTGGCCGTTTTTGGAAATTAATATCTCTTCGCTCGGGACTTGTCTTGAGAAACCATTTGGTAGATGTCATCCTTGTATATCGAAGTACATGCTTGTCAGATGGCGAGCTCCAGAAAGGTGTTTTGACACATTTGAAAATTACGTCTTCGCGATTAAATGCGAAAATTGTGGCGTAATTGCCTGAAGGATGTAAAATGCAATTTTATGATCCAAAAATGGTGCCGATCGATTCTAGAGGTGTGTTTGAGGTCCGTGAAGCATTCCAAGGGTCAGTTGCATGAAAACAAAAAAAAATTTTAGTCGGACCCACTTTGGGGCCCGACCTGGCTCATGCCTGTGCCGTATTATTTTATTGGCGACTTTGTTTATTGAGGAATTTTAGAATATTTAAATGTGGATTGTGATACAATTGGCATGTGAGTGCAAAGTAAATGGGATGTATTTTGAGAAGGTTTTTTTTTTAAACATTCAACCAAATGTGTTTTGGCGACTGGTGTAGTGTTTAAAAGAGGAAATGAACTCCCAGCAAGTGCACATTGGCAGCAATCTCCCTTTGCATAGAGTGGTGATTGAGGATAATTAATTAAATCTTTCAAGCAAATAGCAATGACATTGTAAAAACATAGCAACTCCAGCAGATGCATAAACCAAAACCAGAAGTTGCCAACATCTTCTCCTCCTTGTCTATGGCATGAGATGGCTGAAGAAGGGCATAATAAAATAATTGAAATTGGAGTTCTTCTCCCCACGTGCAGTAGGTAATGTTGATGTTTGGCAGTAGCAGAGACTTTTAAACAAAAGGAAATGGTGTGAAATTTTCTACTAAGTGCAAATGGCAAATGCAAACATAGCAAATCCCTCTCTCCATGTGGAAAACAATGTCTGGTTGGCAGCATTGAAGCCTCAGAGAAGATGCAAACAGCAGTTTGGCAGCCCCTGTGTGGAGTGGTGTTTGGCTTGCATGGTGTGAAGTTTTTTGAAAATAGTAGCAAATGCCTCCCTATCCTCCCTTGCGTGGCTGACAAAGGAGGGGTTTAAAACAAGTTCCCAGCATCTTCTCCCCCCATGTGTTGCAAAAATCTTTAAAAAATGAAAAATAAATAAATCCCAAATCCTGACGTGGCTGTTTGGAGAAGCTGCAGATGTTTAAAATCAAAATTCATGGGAATTTTAATACCAATGTTCCTCCACTCCACTTTGGCGTGGATCTGCTGCAAATATGGAGAAAGAAATGAATTTCAAACATTAAGAGCAAGAACTAGTTTACCTCCTGCATGATTTTTTTTGGAAGGAGGGGTTTGCATTTTTTAAAACAAATGCAACTGGCTGTTATAAAGCCATAACCTCTCCATTGGTAGGTGTTTGTTTTTCTCTCTACCAGCATCCTCCTCTGCGTGAAAATAGAAGCATTCAAGTCTAAGAAGGAAGGCAGCCATTAAAACCCAGGAAGAAAGCTCCAAAATGCAGTCCCAGGCTTAATGTTTTAATCCCACATTGGCTGGGTGGAGGTCTATTTTGGTTTTTAAAAGCAAGAACACACTATAGTAATATGTCTAAGCCATAAAGGCTTTTGATAGATGGTGCCTATGGGCGCCCAAGGTGGGCCCATGCGTGAGCACGCTTCCTGAGGCGACGGAGGAGGTGACTGGATGGCGACCAGGTGGACCCCACGTAGGCACGCTTCCCGAGGAAGACAGGCAAAATTTTGCAGAGGAAGGTCGGGTTAACGAGTGAGCAAGTTCGAGATGGATCGACGGTGCGCGCTATTTCGCAAAGGGAAGATGCATGCGAGTTACACCCTGCGAAATAGCAAAAGTGAACGAGAGTCGTCCACGTGTCGTGATAGGTGGCAGTCCAGCAGGCAGGTCCCGATGAGGTGGCGCACAGGTGGTGATGACATGGCGGCCAAGTGGCAGTGACGAAGCAGATGACGTGGCGGTGATGAGGTGTCATCCCAAGTGGCATCCGATCAACCCCATCGACCAATCAGAGGCCGCCACGTGGCAAGGCGTCAGACCACAAATGGAGGCAAAAATCAAAATTAAAATGAATAACTCATATAGTTCTGACTATATTAAAATTCAAAATATTTAAATGACTGAGCACAAATGGGAATTAATTCGCCTAGGGTCTAAATTTTGGCCAAAATATAAAGTATTATATATCGTCGAAAAGCTCTCGGAGTGAGGAATCTGATTATGAGGTTAATTTTGACAAATGTGGGATATTTTGGAGGCAGTTTTCACGGGAACAAAATTCAGTTAGAGAGGAGACACTTGGCAATTCAGTTGCCGATTTGATTTTCTTCCCTCCTCTTTTTATTCCGAATTCTTCTCAGTTGTAAGGGTTCCAAAAATTTGGAAAATGCTCCAGATTTGATGGCTTCCATTTTCTGAAGATCTTGACCCAAGTTTGTAAATGCTTTTGTTTGGTTTCAGGGTATAGAGATTGCAGTGTGCAGTGTTGTAAATATGGTTTTAATTGCAGGTCTCACTTGTGTCAGGCATGAGTAATTTCCCACAAGATTGTCTCTGTGATATGTTTTTTCATTATTATGAATTCAATCCTCAAGGAGGATGAGATTTGTCATCTCAAGGAGATTGTATGATTGTTTGTAGGCATTCTTCAATGAAGAGTTTAAATTCTATAGTCAGTCATAAATAATGAAATATGTATCCAGATCTGATGAATTTGTGAATGAATCAAATAGTGCATTAATATAATGTATTGATGCATGAATATCTTGTTTAAGGAAAACAAACTTGCATCTATGATTCATATTTGTAGTTCTGTGAGTGACTCTGCTGCCCAATGAACAAGGCACTAGTCTTTGATAGATTTGGGAATGGTCTCAGATATACATTTTAAAAGACAAATCTATTTCACTTTATGTTTAGGGGTTAATGTTTTATCCTTCCAAAGCTCTATTTCACCTATTATTTGTATAGGATCCAGCCCATCTGTACATGTTACCTAATTTGGTGAGCTTGTGGAATGGTTTGTCTGCTCATTATTGATGCAATCTTATGTTTGTGATTGTTGTATTCAATGCATCAAAAGGGTGTCCCCCCCTAGGTCTAGTAGAACTTGAAGTGCAGGAGGATCATTAGGATCCTATGTTATGTTGTCCCAGCCCTGAAGTGTTTCATTGATTGAGATTGGCTATCTCATAGATAGATTTACAGGTGTCTCGGGTTATCACTTTTGGTGAACAACAAAAATGGCGACTCTACTGGGGAAGTGTTGTAATAATTCATGTTGAATCGAATCCCATGAGTCTAGCCAAAATTCATTTGGGGAAGAGTCTTAGAAGTTTAGAAATCTAAAAGTCATTTTCAGATTTGGAAGTGTATACCTTGCAAATTTTTGTTGCTAAGAAATTCAAAAATATTGTGTGACTCTGCTATGTGGTGAGACCCAGAAATCTGAAAGTGTTCAGAGTGAAGATCAGTGGTTAAGTTTTATTCCTCTTCAGGGAGGTGGCGACTCTGTAAGAATGAACCGAAGATTTGGAGGAGTTCTTCAAATTTTCAATTAGAGGTGAAGTGAACAGCAACAGCAAATTTATCAGGTATTCCCCAAGGTTTTTATGAAATTATATGTTCCTTATAAGGTGAATCAGTCACCATAGAAAGGAAAAGAAATTTGCAGTATGCATACTTCATGTTTTTGAAACAAATTTCAGTTATATGATCAAAGAAGTATGTAGTTCTGAAATTAGTGACTGCAAGGTTTTTGAAAAGATTAAAAAAAAAAATGGTAAGGTGCATGGTCATGATAATGGTTCAGTGATTGTTATAAAACCTGATGGATCCAGATGTAGTTCCTAGATCCAAGAATCCTTTGTCAAATTTGAAAGAGATCAATATAGAAATTGAAAAATGTCTTCAAATTATCCAAGAGAGATTTGTCTGGTTGTTAAAAGGGAAAGTAGGGCTAAGAAGTAAAGGAGAATCATCATATGTCTTCCATGAAAGATTCTTAGCTGCATTGAATGAGCTTTCAACTGATAATAGACCCCCTAAGTCTATTTTAATTGAGATATTCTTAGAGCTTTATGAGCCTAACTCGGTTAATTGGTCTACTGCCTTCAAAGAAGAATGTGTTGAATCTATTAAAAAATGGATAGATATGATTGAAAGTAACCAATCTGAAAATATACATAAGATTAAAAATAATGAAGGAGATGAGCCCCTGAGTGGATGTACCTCCTATGATGTTGAATGTGATTATTCTCAGCATGAAAGTTCAAATGTGTATTCAGAGCGAGAAGAAATTTGTGAGAACAGTGATTGTTCAGCTAATTATGAACCCGTTGAGGTTTCAGATGCTAATGATGTAGATCACCTTGTTGTTGATTTCAATCCACAAGATGTTTGCAACCCCAGTTATGAAACTATGTTGCAACATATAGCAACACATTATGAGCAGCATGATAAAGGATATGATGCAGATGCAAGTTGTTGTGATGATGAAACAAATGTGCATAGAGACATGAGGACTGCAGATCCAATACCTTTATCAAATTGGGACAATGTTTACAGCTCAGAGGATGAAGCCAAGGAAAATGAAAATGAAGGAGGTTCACTAAGTAGTGAGCAAATTTCAAAACTCTTAGCTAATGATTTTCAGAGACATGGATTCAAAAATGTGCCCAATTTTTCATACCCACTCAATATATGTTTTGATTTTGATGATGTTTTTGAGGGTGTAAAAAATGATACATATGATGTTGATTCTCTTCCTATGTTTGATAGACAAAATGATAAAGCATATATGGTTGATAGGTATGATAATGAAGGTTCATATGTTGATATGAATTCTGGCTTTCATATGCATTATGAGGATCTACCTTTTAGAAGACATGATAGATCTGGGGTGTTTTTCTCAAATTTGCAAGGAGGAAATGAACCATTGGCAAGTAAAAATCATGTACTTTCATGTGTGCAAAATGCTGATAGTTTTTGTGATCAGCAAGTGGAAGTGCAGTCATGTTATGAGGAAGTTTTTCTCTCTAGTTTGCAATCCATCATTGTGGAGGAGTGTTCATCATTTGAGCAAACTAGTAATATAGATGTGCCTCATGTTTTCAACTTTCAGAATGAGTTAGACTACTTTTCATTTCAGCTGGGAAAGAATGGTAAAGAGTATGGCACTCTTATGTCACCTAGTGATCAGTCCTTTCAGCATGTGTTTGATTTTCAGAGATATCATGATTATGAACATGCTGCTGATTATGTTTTATGTGATCAGCTGATTGGAAAAGGAAGTGTTTTTTATTAGGCAGATTGGAATGGTGATCTCAACTTACCTCCAGTTTGTGGAAATGAAAATCATGTGTTTGACAGAGGTAAGAATTGATTTCAGTTTTGATGGCCCTGGGCCATTTATAAGTTGTATATTTTGTACAGTCGCTTTGCTTTCAGTTGTGTGGTTTTCAATAAAGTGCCCTGCTGTTTGGGTAGAATAAGGAAACCCTGTTTTGAGAAGAGAAGAATTGAGAGAAGAATGACTCATCTTTTGGGTGGTCTGCTTAACCAAAGATATCTGGATTCTTGTGTTGATCTTGCAATCAACCATCCCCAGTCAGAGCCACTGTTGGGAGTATTTAAAACTGAGTCAAGTTTATAGGCCCATTTCAAAATTTTGCCTTGCATTTCCAAATGATTAAACTAAGTCAGTTTGAATGGCCTAGTTAGCAAGGGGGTAAAATGGAGCCGGTTGATTTTCAAAGGGTAAGACTCAGGATTCATGTCCCACACCTTTCATTTGGCCTATGCAGTGATGTGCAACTTTCAGAATTCAGTTTGGATAAGTTTACTAGGTACCCATTTCGAGGGGTGAGCTGAAAGTGCATTCTAGGCACAAGTACAAATTTTATTAAGTAGCCTACTTTGGGTGTTTATATCTTTTGCCATGTTTATTATCATGAATAATTTCAAAATGGATTGAATTTTATGCATAAATGTGAGTCAAAATGCAAAATTTCAAGTCCTTATGAATCCATTTGCTCGGTTTTCAAAGCTCAATCCGTTTGTAGGTTGTGAGGTTTGCACAAGTGTAAAAATATCCCGGTGAATGTCATATGAAAAAGTTTATTTCGGGTTAATGCTGGTATAAATTATGAGCTTCATTTAAAATTTCAAGCTTCTACCAATCCGTTTGATCGGTTTTCAAAAGAGCTCATTTTACCATCAAATTCAGTTATCTGCACTCAACTGTTATATCAGTTAATGTAGCCGTTTTGGTGAGCGCGCCGTTTGCATCCTGTCAGTCTGGTGATCGAACTGAGAATTCAAAGATTTAAAATGTACTTAAAGGTACCTATGTTTCAAATTTGAGGGCCTACGAAGGTCATTTGATATTTTTTGAGAAAGGCATCATGTGTTGCCAGAACATTGACTTCATCAGGTCTGCAGTGTCGACAAAGCCAATTGGCCGTTTTCGGAAATTAATATCTCTTCGCTTAGGACTCATCTTGAGAAACCGTTAGGTAGATGTCATCCTTGTATATCAAAGTACATGCCTGTCAGATGGTGAGCTCCAGAAAGGTGTTTTGACACGTTTGAAAATTACGTCTTCGCGATTAAATGCGAAAATTGTGGCGTAATTGCCTGCAGGATGTAAAATGCAATTTTATGATCTGAAAATGGTGTCGATCGATTCCAGAGGTGTGTTTGAGGTCCTTGAAGCATTCCAGGGGTCAGTTGCATGAAAACAAAAAAAATTTTAGTCGGACCCACTTTGGGGCCTGACCTAGCTCATGCCTGTGCCGTATTATTTTATTGGCGACTTTGTTTATTGAGAATTTTAGAATATTTAAATGTGGATTGTGATGCAATTGGAATGTGAGTGCAAAGTAAATGGGATGTATTTTGAGAAGGTTTTTTTTTAAAACATTCAACCAAATGTGTTTTGGCGACTGGTGTAGTGTTTAAAAGAGGAAATGAACTACCAGCAAGTGCACATTGGTAGCAATCTCCCTTTGCATAGAGTGGTGATTGAGGATAATTAATTAAATCTTTCAAGCAAATAGAAATGACATTGTAAAAACATAGCAACTCCAGTAGATGCATAAACCAAAACCAGAAGTTGCCAGCGTCCTCTCCTCCTTTTCTATGGCACGAGATGGCTGGAGAAGGGCATAATAAAATAATTGAAATTGGAGTTCTTCTCCCCACGTGCAGCAGGTAATGTTGATGTTTGGCAGTAGCAGAGACTTTTAAACAAAAGGAAATGGTGTGAAATTTTCTACTAAGTGCAAATGGCAAATGCAAACATAGCAAATCCCTCTCTCCATGTGGAAAACAATGTCTGGTTGGCAGCATTGAAGCCTCAGAGAAGATGCAAACAGCAGTTTGGCAGCCCCTGTGTGGAGTGGTGTTTGGCTTGCATGGTGTGAAGTTTTTTGAAAATAGTAGCAAATGCCTCCCTATCCTCCCTTGCGTGGCTAACAAAGGAGGGGTTTAAAACAAGTTCCCAACATCTTCTCCCCCCATGTGTTGCAGAAATCTTTAAAAAATGAAAAATAAATAAATCCCAAATCCTGACGTGGCTGTTTGGAGAGGCTACAGATGTTTAAAATCAAAATTCATGGGAATTTTAATACCAATGTTCCTCCACTCCACTTTGGCGTGGATCTGCTGCAAATATGGAGAAAGAAATGAATTTCAAACATTAAGAGCAAGAACCAGTTTACCTCCTGCGTGATTTTTTTTGGAAGGAGGGGTTTTCATTTTTTAAAACAAATGCAACTGGCTGTTATAAAGCCATAACCTCTCCATTGGTAGGTGTTTGTTTTTCTCTCTACCAGCATCCTCCTCTGCGTGAAAATAGAGGCATTCAAGTTTAAGAAGGAAGGCGGCCATTAAAACCCAAGAAGAAAGCTCCAAAATGCAGTCCCAGGCTTAATGTTTTAATCCCACATTGGCTGGGTGGAGGTCTTTTTTGGTTTTTAAAAGCAAGAACACACTATAGTAATATGTCTAAGCCATAAAGGCTTTTGACAGATGGTGCCTATGGGCGCCCAAGGTGGGCCCATGCGCGAGCACGCTTCTTGAGGCGACGGAGGAGGTGACTGGATGGCAACCAAGTGGACCCCACGTAGGCATGCTTCCCGAGGCAGACAGGCAAAATTTTGTAGAGGAAGGTCGGGTTAACGAGTGAGCAAGTTCGAGATGGATCGACGGTGCGCGCTATTTCACGAAGGGAAGATGCACGCAAGTTACACCCTGCGAAATAGCGAAAGTGAACGAGAGCTGTCCACGTGTCGTGATAGGTGGCTGTCCACGTGTCGTGATAGGTGGCAGTCCAACAGGCAGGTCCTGATGAGGTGGCGCACAGGTGGTGATGATGTGGCGGCCAAGTGGCAGTGATGAAGCAGCTGACGTGGCGGTGATGAGGTGTCATCCCAGGTGGCGTCCGATCAACCCCATCGACCAATCAGAGGCCGCCACGTGGCAAGGTGTCAGACCACAAATGGAGGCAAAAATCAAACTTAAAATGAATAACTGATATAGTTCTGACTATATTAAAATTCAAAATATTTAAATGACTGAGCACAAATGGGAATTAATTCGCCCAGGATCTAAATTTTGGCCAAAATATAAAGTATTATATATCGTTGAAAAGCTCTCGGAGTGAGGAATCTGATTATGAGGTTAATTTTGATAAATGTGGGATATTCTGGAGGCAGTTTCCATGGGAACAAAATTCAGTTAGAGAGGAGACACTTGGCAATTCAGTTGCCGATTTGATTTTCTTCCCTCCTCTTTTTATTCCGAATTCTTCTCAGTTGTAAGGGTTCCAAAAATTTGGAAAATGCTCCAGATTTGATGGCTTCCATTTTCTGAAGATCTTGACCCAAGTTTGTAAATGCTTTTGTTTGGTTTCAGGGTATAGAGATTACAGTGTGCAGTGTTGTAAATATGGTTTTAATTGCAAGTCTCACTTGTGTCAGGCATGAGTAATTTCCCACAAGATTGTCTTTGTGATATGTTTTTTCATTATTATGAATTCAATCCTCAAGGAGGATGAGATTTGTCATCTCAAGGAGATTGTATGATTGTTTGTAGGCATTCTTCAATGAAGAGTTTAAATTCTATAGTCAGTCATAAATAATGAAATATGTATCCAGATCTGATGAATTTGTGAATGAATCAAATAGTGCATTAATATAATGTATTGATGCATGAATATCTTGTTTAAGGAAAACAAACTTGCATCTATGATTCATATTTGTAGTTCTGTGAGTAACTCTGCTGCCCAATGAACAAGGCACTAGTCTTTGACAGATTTGGGAATGGTCTTAGATATACATTTTAAAAGACAAATTTATTTCCCTTTATGTTTAGGGGTTAATGTTCTATCCTTCCAAAGCTCTATTTCACCTATTATTTGTATAAGATCCAGCCCATCTGTACATGTTACCTAATTTGGTGAGCTTGTGGAATGGTTTGTCTGCTCATTGTTGATGCAGTCTTATGTTTGTGATTGTTGTATTCAATGCATCAAAAGGGTGTCCCCCCCTAGGTCTAGCAGAACCTGAAGTGTAGGAGGATCATTAGGATCCTATGTTATGTTGTCCCAGCCCTGAAGTGTTTCATTGATTGAGATTGGCTATCTCATAGATAGATTTACAGGTGTCTTGGGTTATCACTTTTGGTGAACAACACTCTACACCTCCTCCACCTGATCATCCTGCTCCCCCTCCTCTAGGTGGCTTAAAAACCACCGATCCTCCGGTCTACTAACTCTGTGTGGGCCGCTAACTCTATGTCCTATTTGATCGCACACTCTGAGTGTACGAGGCTGCTCGCTGCACCGTAGGTACTACTCCATGGTATAGCCCCCTATAAGAGTCCACCTCCTGAACTTCCCTCTCTACCCTATCCCTCTACTACATCATGTTAGAGTACATCTGCCCAAGCCCTGCAGGAACCAACATCTGATGGGTCGCATCCCTCTTCCCCCACAGTCGTGTTATGTCTACCTTTGCCCTCTATGGTCGGCCCTGTAGCTCCTCTAGCTCATCATCCTACCGATGGAGAGAATCCTATAAGGCCTCAATAGTCATCCCTATTCGTGCTTCCTCTAACATCCACTCAAACTTCTCCCTCTCCTCCCTTAGAGAGTCTACCTCTATCCTCATTGTACGGAGGCTCTTTGTCAAATCTGCTATCTCCCACTACAACCACTCCATCTCTGCCTCTAGGCTCTCCCTCCCAGTTCTCTCTATCTGTATCTCATCCTCGAGGGAGTGAAGCCCCACCTGACTCGCGTCTCTCTCACACTACACTCTATCAAGATCAACTTGTGATACTCCTGCCTTGCCCTCCACCTATGCCTTAGGAATATCCATGGGTACAACATCCTCTCCTCCACCAACCCCTCCCTCTACGGCCTCTCTTGTTGGTACTACTCATTCCTCCTCCTCTCTTACCTCGGGATCCCTCCTCCATACCACCCTAACCCTCTCCTGTTGTCCGCTAGCACCACACCCTGCTCCAACCATGACTCTCTCACCTGGTCCGTCATCCTCTCTGTGGACTATCTAGTCTACTGCCGACTACAACTCATCCTCCTCCAAAACCCTAAGAATGGTAAGATGTACTAGAAAGTGCCCCTCCCACTAGCTCCTGTATCCCCCCATCATTCCTAGATCCTCTCGTGTCCCTTGCCGCTCATCCCAGACCAAGTATGACACTATCTAAAAAATAGTCCTGCCCTCCAATGGACTCATTGTCGGGCCCCAAGATCTCACCTCTTGTGTAATCCGAGGATATAATGGTATGTCTTCCACTATGTCGTGAACTAGCCTAAACTGTCTTGCTACTCTATATGGTGCATAATACTCCACGATATATACTAACCTGCTAAACATCCACATCTCCACTCCAGCCTAGTGTAGCTACCAATCCCCCCTCCATCTCTCGCAACCCAAAAATGGCCACCATGTAAACTGCATAAGCTCATCAAATATCTGGTGCCAAAACCATATAGATCCTATATAGGTGTAATGTAGTAGACCCTTGTACCTGTCTATATATGGCCAATGGCTCCGCCTGTCCTATACACCTAGTGGTCAAGTAACCACAATATGCTCCCAAGCCCAAATATGGAGAAGTGTCACTCCCATAGATAAGCTAGCGTACTCCCTATACACCATCAAATGCATATCGTGATATAACTAAGCAAACATCACATCTCCCCAGGCATACTATGCACCATCATGTACCATGAAATAAAGACACCTGCTCCATCCAACAAGAAACCCATGCCCTCCGAGATCTGGTATAAACCGTCTGCTCAAAAATCCACAAATCACTAGTACCACATGAGGAATATGCTGAATACCCATCACCCTACCCAAATGCATCATGCTCCTATCCAACATTGATAGGGCCTCATACTCGCAAACCTCTCATGGGTAAAAATCTGCTACATCTAAATGGTACTCCAGGATGACACCGCGATTGGGGATCTTCAAGATCCTCCATACATCTAGAAGAGTCACCGTCACCTCACCAGTAGGTAGACAGAAGGTGTTATATCTACTATCCCACCTCTCAACTAAAACCGTCATCATTGCAGTATGAGCTTGAATCCTCCGCCACCTGCCCACAAAATGCAAGCCTAGAGTAGCTAAGATCTCCAACTCATCTGACCGCAACCATTGATATAATCCCATGGTAGCGGGCCAATGCTCCCTCGATGCCAATGGCCCCAACTCAATTTGTATCCAACAATCCAATTTATCATTCCACATGCTTGAGTCCCATTCTACCCTCGGGTGCACCCATACCTTCAACCTATCCTAAAAATTCTAAACCTATTTTTAATTTTCTTTCCCCAGCGCACGCACAGATTCACTCAGTGCTCACACCATTTTGCAGGTGTATGTGCTAGCAGACACCCCTAACCTATCCTAACCCTAACCTTAAAACTCCTCCATCATGAGCACCCGCATAGCTGCATGAGTGCACGCACTAAACACCAGTGAATCCCCCAAACCCCCCTTCTTTTCACCTTTCACCTACGAGCACTCACACTACTCGGTAGCGCTCGGGCTACCCTATAGGCATGCATTCTGAAATGGTGATCAATGCATCTGTCTCGTTAAAATTTGGCCCTAAACTAAGCCCTAATTCTACCTTAAACCTAAAAATCCACAAAGGAGGATAGTCCTATGTACTGGTACTCTGTATCCTGTGGGTCTCTCATACTATTGGATCCTTTCGGTGCGATGCTCACGTGTGAAAATGCGATCCATCTCTCCTTCTCTCTTTCTAGGCTCTGATTGGCTCCAAGGCTTGTGTGTAACAATGACTCCTCATTGGGCCCTTTGTGGCTTATATGGAACCCCTTGAGGGTCCATTCCCTTCGTGGTCTCCCTCCGTCTATTTCCTCTTCTATTTTTTCTTCATCTACTCCCTCTTTCTTTTTCAGTTATCTCCTCCACCCTAATTCTTCCTTCTTCAATTCAAGAATTTTTCATCAATTTTTTACAAAAAAAAATTGAAAAAAAATTCTCGAGGGGGCATACACCACCCATGCTTTATGCTGGGGCATCTATTTCTTTTTGCTTCTATCTTTTACCCATCACCAAATTTGCCACTGCATAAAAGAGGGGCAAAATGTAGACACTTAAAAATAATTATTTTAATTATCTTAAGTTCTTTGCACAATTAATTTATTAATTGTGCCAATTCCTATTCCTCTTCAATATTAATTAAATATAATTAATATTATCACTATAGTTTGTTGATTGATTTATTTAATAAATCAATCCACCTTTATTCTTCTAAAAATCCCTAATATTAAGTCTTCTCAAATTCCTCTTTTTAATCAATTAAATTCAATTAATTAATTAATCTAAGTGATTCCTACAAATCACCTTTTTCTTAATCCGTCATTAACCTAATGAATTCTTCTAGAATCTCCCTAAACTCACTTAGCATTATTCTTCTAATTTTTAATTCCCCCCACTTATTCTCTCTCCTAGTCAAATCCTCCTACAAATCTTGTCTCCCTAATCCCACCTAATCATTCTTCTAACCCCTCTCCTAATGAGTTGCTAGTGGCTAATCATCATGATTAGCCACAAAGTCAACTCCTTGTCCCTTCCATCCAACCACCTTCCTTAAATTCTCTTTTCCTAGGTGAATGGGAGATTTTCAAAATCTCACATTCCTCTAGGCATCCCATCCTCCAAGAAATTTTTAATTCCTCCTTATTCCTCCAATCCCCATGAACATCCTTTTTGAGGAATTTTTAATTCTTCATCCCCATCCCTCAAGGAATATTTTATTCCTTGTTCTTCCCTAGGCACATTGGGAAGTCTTTCCAATGAGCCTTGAGGAGTGTGGAGACCATAAATGCCTTTAAGGCATATCTCTTGGTCTCCACACTTGTCTTGTCATCTCCTCCTGGGTCTTGTGTGGGCTCACAAGAGATCATGACCCTCCATCTTGGGTCAATCCTAGCTCTCCATTTCTCCTCTTCTCCTCCTATAAATTGAGGACTCCATCCCCTTAAATCTCATCTCCAAGTTTAGTAAATCCATGTTGCTATTTTGTGCCCAATAAATCATCCTCATACCCTTACTATACCAAAATTTGCACTCATCCATACTTAGCCTTTTCATGCTTTGATCATAAATCAATCCTTCCTCATCTATCCATTCTATATCATTTGTGTACAATATTGGAGAACCAACCACATCATTTCTATTGGACTGATCATATCAAGCTAGGAAGAGGCACGTTCTTGGCTTCAACAAGAGTCTGAATCGAAGGAACAAGAGAACTCTCTTGGCAAGGTATAAAGATTGTTTTCATATTTCGTTATTTGATCATTTTATGTATTTTGTTCATTGATTCAATCTAACCTTGCAACCAAGAGTTTTCCCTTGGTTCAGGATTTAGAAAAGGGAGAGAGAGAGAGAGAGAGAGAAAGAGAGAGAGAGAGAGAGAGAGAGAGAGAGAGAGAGAGAGAGAGAGAGAGAGAATAGGATAATGAGAGGGGGATGGAGAGAGAGAGAGAGGGAGATTAGGAAAAGGAGAGGGGGAGAGGGAGGGAGAGAGAGGGAGATTTGGAAAAGGAGAGGGGCAGAGGGAGAGAGAGAGAGAGAGAGAGAGAGAGGGAGAGAGAGGGGGGTAAGAGAGAGAATATTGGATAGGAAGAGAGGGAGAGAATAGGATAAGGAGAGAGAGAGAGATTAGGATAAAGAGAGGGGGAGGGAGGGAGAGAGAGAGAGAGAGGAATATAATTGGATAAGGAGAGGGGGATGGAGAGAGAGAAGGGGATAATGAGAGGGGGAGGGAGGGAGATTGGGAAAAGAAGAGGGAGAGAGAGAGAGAGAGAGAGAGAGCGGGGGGGAGAGAGGGGTATAGACAGAGGAGATTGGGAGAGAGGGAGAGGGAGAGGGAGGGAATATGTGGGGAGAATAGGAGAGAGAGAGAGAGAGAGAGAGAGAGAGAGGGGAGGGGGAGAGAGAGACAGTGGGAGAGATAGAGGAGATTGGGAGAGAGGGAGAGGGAGGGAAGATATAGGAAGAATAGGATAGAGAGAGAGAGAGAGAATAGGAGATAGGAAGAGAGGTAGAGAATAGGATAAGGAGAGGGGGAGGGAGAGAGAGGAGGAGAAGAGAGGATATTAGGAGAGAGGGAGAGGGAGGGTAGAGATGGGGAGAATATGATAAAGAGGGAGAGGGAGGGTAGAGATGGGGAGAATATGATAAAGAGGGAGAGGGAGAGGGAGAGAGAGATAATAGGAGGGGGGAGAGAGAGATATATATTTATAATAGGATAAGGAGAGGGGGAGGGAGGGATACTGTGAAAAGGAGAGGGGGGTAGGGAGAGAGGGAGATTGGGAAAAGGAGAGAGAGAGAGAGAGAGAGAGAGAGAGAGAGAGAGAGAGAGAGAGAGAGAGAGAACAGGGTCAAGAGAGGGGGAGGGGGAGAGAGAATAGGATAAGATAATGAGAGGGGGAGGAAGAGGGAGGGGGAGAGAAATAGAGATAAGGGGGAGAGGGTGAGAATAGGATAGGATAATAAAAGAGAGAGAGAGAGGGAGAGAGAGAGAGAGAGAGAGAGAGAGAGAGAGAGAGAGAGAGAGAGAGACATGAGGTAGAGAGAGAATGAGAAGGAGAAAAGGGTGAGAGACTCAACAAAGAGAGAATTATGAGGGGGAGAGAGATGAGATAGAACTCAAGGAGGATAATTAGGGCTTAGAATAGATAGAGATGGTGATGGGGGAAGGAAGATGTGAGAGAGAGGAAAAGAAGAGAGACATGCATGTATACAAACATATATACATATATCTATATAAATATATGTATATATAACTATAGATATGCATATATACATAGATAAACACATATTATATATGTATGTCTATACATATGTGTAGTAAATGCTAAGTTTACAAGCATACATTATTATGTCTTCATAACCCGTATGGGTTTTGTGAAACACAAAATAATGGTTTTAGTTCTACATAACCCATACAGATTTTGTGAAACACAAAATAACGGTTTTAGTTCTACATAACCCGTACAGGTTATGTAGAACCGCGAAGAGTACTTTCTATTTTTCAAAACCTATGTAGGTTTTTACTTGGTAAGAGGGTTGGAAAACAACCCTAAGGCTTGCAAGCCCATTTTCCCCCCATTTTTGTCCCTTTACATGTTTTTCTATCATACAACATGATTTCTTGACTTTGTCATCATCAGGTTTACAAATGATCAAGTGAGTATCTCTAAAATTACCACCATAATCTTACACGTCTTCTCAGTTTTCTAACCATATAAATTTTTCTATTTTTTGACAACATTAGCATAGTATACTTTAATTTTCTTTACCAGTGCCTTGACAATCCTCACATACATATGTCTACCATTTTTGTAATAAATTTTGATATACTTGACCAAATTCAAAATAAATTACATATTACTGTTCTACACTATATTCTATACACTTTTAAAAAAAAGTTTGCATTTTTATTATTTTGATGCAAGTTACGCCCAATGCACAAACATGTACCAAATTTTCAAGATGTCGTCACTTCAAAAAATCATAAAAAAAAAAAACTCAACGGAAAAATTATAAAAAAAATAAACAACTTCTAGATCTCACTCTTACCTATCATCCTACCAAAGGGTTTTGCAAAATACTAAATCTAACTATATATTTTGTGCAATGCACGAAAACAACTATGTTATGTTTTCTGAAAAAATCTGAAACAAATTTTCATGCATGAGGGGTTTGAACCTCTTAATCTTATCCAATTTTTAAAAAGTTTAGTAGTTTAGAAACTAGATTTAGAGTAATACAATTATTATTCTCTTCTCAACTCCTAGTTTTGAGTGCCTGACTTGCAAATATCTTTTTCAAGTTCACATTTACCTGTTTTCAAAAAAAGTGTGGCCACTTATACCCCCCTTTTTGTTCACCATCTTGGTGCACTTACCCTTCATCCTTCACCTATCTATTTTAGTCACACTTGTTCATTAAATCATAGTGTCCCATACCTTATTAAACATTAGGGGTTAGTGATACATATGGTTTGGAATAAATTTTGATGTATGTCTTGTATCTCACTTTTTGAACTATATGATTTCACGATAACTCTTTTTCAATAATTCTCCACCATCTATGAATAAAATTTCACATCAAACCCATCTCATATACCCCACCTTCTAGATAATCCTAATCCATACCATATTGCTCTACAATCCAACATAATATCCAAACAATTTAAATTTTTTCCCTAGCCTCACAATAATTCATGATCCAATTTACTCAAATTATCATCATTAAGATAAATCATTTCTAATATTCATGTTGTTCTCCTTGTTAACAATACAATTTCTCTTCATATGATAACATAATATAGCATTCAAAATATATATTACACCAGGAGTAAGTGCACCAAGATAGGAGACCAAAAAGATGCCACTTTATTTTTTGGCCCCCATCAGAACATTTGATGCTTTCCAAGAGGCTTGGAATGACCAAGCCTCATGCTTGGTCAACTTAAAAAGTCTGGAGAGTGTCAAATTTGGCTGCCACCCAATAAAAAAAACACAAAATAATAATGGACAAATTGAAAATGCATTTTTAGAATGCTAGCAAAAAATAATTCTAGTGCCAAATTGTCTGCACATTGGATCAATTCTATTTGTATTTATCTCTCTCTCCCTCTTTGATTAAGGCTTAGATTTTAGGGTTTATGATTGATGATGGATAGTTGAGGTTTTACCTTTAACTCTCTCTGCCTCCTTCCCTCTCCACTGATACTTCTCTCTCTCTCTCTCTCTCTCTCTCTCTCTCTCTCTCTCTCTCTCTCTCTCTCTCTCTCTCTCTCTCTCTCTCTCTCTCTCTCTCTCTCTCTCTCTCTCTCTCTCTCTCTACCTTTAATTCCCTCCTTACTCCCATCTCGATCAATGCATTCCTCCCCATCTCTTCTTCTCTCTCGCTCTCTTATTATTGTTCTCCCCTCTATCTACATTATCTAGACCACTACCTCTCCCTCCAACCCTTTCTCTTTCCCCATATCTAGGTCTCTCATTGCCTCCCTCTTTACCTCTTTGCCTCCCCTACCTTATCTCATTACCCACATATCATTACCCACCTATTACATAGGGTTAGGGTATTGTTTGTGTTGATACTTCCTCTATATCTCCCTCTCCCTCTCCCTCTCTCTCTCTCTCTCTCTCTCTCTCTAGGTCTCTCCCTCCCTATATTCTTCTCACATTTCTCCCCCCTCCCTCCTTACCCCATCTCTATCTCTATCTCCCTCCCTCTTCTTCTCTCTTCCTCTCTTATTGTTTCTCTCCACTCATTATCCATTCTCTTTATCACTACCTCTCTCCCACCCTCTATTTCCCCCTCTCTAGGTCTCTCCATCCCTCACTCTTTAGTTTTCAACCCCTCCCTTCCTACCTCATTATCAACCTCTCTTCCCCCTCTATCTCTCTCATCCTAGGTCTCTAACCTCTCTCCCCCTGGGTTCTATATCTCTCACCTCTATATCTATCCCCTCTCTAGTTCTTTCCCTGCCTCTCCTCTTATCCTCTCTCCTTACCCCTATTTCTCTCTTTGTAATATTCTCTCTCCCTCACCTCTCTACCTCTCCCCTACCCCCTCTCTACCTCTCCCTCCCTCTCTTCTTATCCCTCTCTTTGTCTTTGTTCTTTTTTCTCCCTCCCCTCTATAGGTCATCATCTCTCCCTCTATTTTATAGGGTTTAGGGAATGACATGTAGGATATAGGGTTTAGGTTATATGGCTGAGGGTTTGGGGTTAGGGTTGAGCGTATTGGTATAGGGTTTAGGGTTTGGGGTAAATAGGGTTGATGGTATTTACCATGTTTATACTTCCCTCTATCTCTCTCTCTCCCCTCTCTAGGTCTCTCCTCACTATTTTCCTCTCTTCCTCTCTATATTTACATCCTTCCTTACCCCCATATCTCTCCCTCCCCACTCTCTCTTATTTTAACTGTCTCTTATTCTCTCTCTCTCTCTCTCTCTCTCTCTCCATTATCTATGTTGTCACCTTTCCCTCCCTCCCCCCTCTCTCTCCCCCTTCTAGGTTTCTTCCTTCCTCACTCTACACACTCTACTTCTTTATCCATGTCTTATTACCCACCTCTCTCTATTTTTTTTTGTTGGCATGTTTGGCATAACTGATGAAGATGAGATGATGGTGGATGACTGTACCAATAGAGGAAGATGACATGATTAGTTATCTATATTATCATTGATGGAAACCAGGTTCAAGTGATGTTTAATGATGTTTATAGTTGGTTTTTAGTGATTGACATGTTGGCTAAGTGATTTGGTCTATCAGAGTAAGAGTTTGACAGTTTGATAGAGTTTACCAGCAAGACTATGAATTAGGACCTTAACTGGTAAAGCATATACATTTTGATGGAATCGGGTGATTGGTGATGTTTGGTGACTTGTGGTTTGATACATAAGCTTTTATGATGAATTTGAGTATGTAAGAAGAATTGCATCCTATGATGGTTATTGGAAGGCATGTTTTGAATTTCTGATGAAGTTTTGCCAGGGTTTAAGGACCGGTAAAGAATTCTCTTAACCGGTAATGATTTTTGGTTTGGTGGTGATCTACATCAAGTTCACAAGTTGATGATAATGTGACACAAATTGTGTGATGAGTTTGAAAGATGTTTTGGCATGTTTGGAGAACAAATTTCTTGGGAATGTGCAAAGTGCTTAGCAGAATATGCTAAGGGTTTGACTTTGTACTAGATCAACTTGTTGTGATGATTTATGATCATTCAATGACCAATATTGATTTGTAATTGATTATAATGATCCATATGATTATCTATAACAAGTTGTAAAGATCTGTGATGATCTATGTAGTTAGTCTTAGGGTTTTGATGCCGGCCTAGTTATAAAACTTATTTATGTCGGCAAGGTTGATGTTTTGGAGTGTTGATGATTTTGAGAAGTGTGAGAAGCCGAACAAATGTGTGTGAGAAGATATTCCAGAGAGATGCAAACTTAGAACTTAATTGGATCTGATCAAGCAAGCAGTAGAGTCCTATACATAGATCATTCACTATTGTTCTCTAACAATTACATCAGCTAAAATCTCTTAACCGGGTAGGTCCTAACATGCCTCGCATTCTAAAGTCCCCTAACAAGTTGACTCAATATCTGAGTTCTAAATCCTCTCACGGGGTTGATCCTAATAGATCAAAGATTCTAACAGGGTTGAGGTAAATCCCTTGACTGGGTGACTCCTAACAGGGTCTTCTCCTAACAGAGCATCATTGTAAGCTTCTAACTGGGTGCATTTCAAAAGAGTGCAAAATAGTTTTGGGTACCTATTCCCACTGTATTTTTTTCCCTATTTGGGTTTCCATGTGAAAAACATGGTGTTCATGTGTGGTATGCTTTTCTTGTGATGTTCATGTTTTATTTATGATAATCGGTAAAGATAGTTTATGTTTGTTTATTAGAGATCTTAAAGTAGTTACCGGTATTGATGATTATATGATTGATGAAGCATTCTAATTAGTTAATAAGTTTATGACTGTGTTTGTTGATATTATATTGAATTGATGGCTGATCTGATTAGTAAGTTTGCATAAGAGGAAATGATTATCTAGATCTGATAAGGAAATCTGTTATGAAGATTTGGTTTAAGTGTTGAATGTTTTTAGATCTAAGATAAGTTTATTTTGGTGTTAAAAGTTTCAGTTTTTATTAATACTGATTCATCCCCCTCTCAGTATTAATAGGATCCTCTAGGTTTATCAATTGGTATCAGAGTGTTGGTCCTCTATGTGCAGAAAGCCTAACATCTTGAGGGAAAGATTCTGTGAAAAATGAAGAAGAAGGAGGGTCCAAAGTTTACCAAGGACATCTACCAGATATAGAGTGATCAAATGAAGATCTACATTAAAGGTATGGGTTCAGAGTACTGGAATCATGTGATAACCAAATATGTTGCACCTAATACTAGTCCCTTGACACCGGACGAGCTCAAAGAACAAGAGGAAAAAATTCAAGCTCTTGAAGCAATTGTAAGTACTATGTCTGACTCTGAATATATTGATGTTCATGGATTAGAAACTGCAAATCAAGTATGGGATAAATTAAATTTAATCTATGGAGGAGATGAACATGTACAAAGGGCAAAGGAAGAGAGTATGAGAGGAAAATTTGATGATATGAAAATGGTTGATGGTGAGAACATAACTCAATATGGACAAGGGATTAAGGAAGTTGTAGGTGGAATAAAGAGTGTCGAAGGTAAGATTGAAGATGATACTATTGTTAGCAAAATGCTTAGAACTCTTTTACCACAACATTCTATCAGAGTGTTTGCTATTCAAAAACTAAGATCCATTTCAAAAGATAAAGTTGTTGTTGATTCTTTAATTGGAAATTTAACTGCATTTGAACTTAACAATTTTTATAATAGTGTTTCCAAACCTTCTAAATCTGCTTTTAAGGCTTCAATAACCAGTACATCAAGAAGGAAAGGAAAAGATGTTTGTCATAATCATGACTACAGGTCTATTCATGGCGGTAGCAGAGGTGATGGTGATGATGAAGATCATCTGATGGAACTTGAGGAATTACTAGCTAGAATATTCCCTAGAGGAACATGTAAATATAAAGGTAAATTACCCTTGAAGTGTTTCTCTTGTAGTAAGATTGGACACATAGCTGCTAACTACCCTAACAATGATAAGAAAGATAAGTTTAGGAGATTCAAAGGAAAAAGAAAGGAACATTGTTATGTTGAAGTGGATGAAGGTGTGACTACTGATGAATCAGAAGAAGATGACATTGAGGAGATAGTATTTGTTGTCATGAAGGAGGATCTGACTGATGAGAAGGAATTGGTGTCTCATATGGATAACAACGATGAATGGATAATAGATAGTAGTTGCTCACACTGCATGACCAATGACAAAAGTAAGTTCCTATCCCTTGAAGAGTTTGATGAAGGTGTTGTAAGATTTGGTAATAACTCTCCCTGCATGGTTAAAGGTAAAGGATAAATTTCATTAAATGGGAAGAGTAATGCAAATGATGTCTTTTGGGTTGAAGGACTAAAACATAAACTCTTGAGTGTTGGATAGCTTAATGATAAGGGATATCTACTTGAATTCAAAAGTGGATTGTGCAAGATTCTTGGAAATAATGGAGAATTGATTGCTACTGGGAAGTAGACTAGAGGTGATCTATTTCATCTGAATACTAATGTAAATGATTGGTTGGTGGTGAATATTGAAGATAACTTGTTGTGGCACAAGAGATTTTGTCATGTAAATTTTGACAATTTGATTAAAGTTAGTAAGTCAAGTATTGTTAAAGGTTTGCCCCATCTTGTGAAACTGGACAATGTGTTATGCAAGAATTGTCAGATGGGTAAGATGGCCTATGTATCCTTTAAGAGTAAGTATTTTTCTTAAGAGAATATTCTTGATTTGGTTCATACTGATCTTTGTGGTCTTATGAGGACTAAGAGCTTTTTTGGTGATAAGTATTTTATGATCTTCACTAATGATTATTCCAAAATTATGTGGGTAACTTTTCTCGGAGAAAATTTTGAGGCTTTTAGTAGGTTTAAAGCATTTAAATCTCTTGTTGAGAAAGATACCGCGAAGAATCTAAAATGTTTGAGATCTGACCAGGGAGGTGAATTTACTGTTGATGAGTTTGTGAAGTTCTATGATGAACAAGGAATTAAGAGGCATATGTCAACTCCTAGAACTCCATAACAAAATGGGATAGCAGGGAGAATGATTAGAACAATTGTTGAAGTTGCTAGAACCATGTTGATTCAAGGTGAAGTACCAAAGATGTTTTGGAGAGAAGCAATTAGCACTTATCTCTATACTTTGAACCAGGTACTTGTCAAAAAAGGTAATAACAAAAAACCTTATGAATTATGGCATGGAAATACTCCAAGTGTAAGATATTTCAAAATATTTGGGAGTAAATGTTATATTAAGAGAGATGATTACATGAAAAATTTAATGCTAAGTGTGATGAAGGCATTTTTCTTGGTTACTCTACAAAGAGTAAGGCATTTAAATGCTATAACAAGAGAAATAAGAAGATCATTGAGAGTGCTAATGTGAAGATAGATGAACTCCTTGAGAAATCTGGTGAGTCTAGCATATCTGAGCCTAAGAAAGATGAAGAAAGACTTGTATTCATAGAACTAGAAGTGCAGAAGACTAATAAGAAAAGTGTTGCAGAAATAGGTGCTTAATCGGTAAATACAGAGAGCGATGAAGAACATGAAGAACATGAAGTAGGAAGCACAACACTGAAATTGGTTATTCCAAGATATATCAGGTTAAATCACTCAGAAGAACAAATAATTGGAGATAAACATGTTGGAGTACAAACAAGGAGGAAAATCAAAGAAAATTCTTGTCTAATTTCTACTATTGAGTTGAGAAATGTAAGAGAGGCATTAAAGGATGATGACTGGATTAGTGAAATGAATGAGGAGTTAGATTAGACAGAGAAGAACAAGACATGGACACTTGTTCCCAGACTGGAAAACAACAATGTGATTGGAACCAAATGGGTTTTTAGAAACAAGTTAAATGAATAAGGAAAGGTTGTGAGAAATAAAGGCTATGCACAAGAAGAAGGAGGATATTATGGTGAAACCTTTGCACCTGTGGCGAGATTGGAAGGAGTAAGAATGCTACTTGCTTATGTTGCATTTAAAGGATTTAAAGTCTATCAGATGGATGTTAAATCAACTTTTCTCAATGGCATCCTTGAAGAAGAAGTATCCTTAGAACAACCAAATGGATTTGCTTTGTCTGAAGACAAAGATATGGTTTGCAAACTATATAAGGCATTGTATGGATTGAAGCAAGCACCGAGAGCATGGTTTGAAAGGTTGCATGCACACCTGATCAAGATAGGATTCTAGTTTACTAGTGAGGAAAGTAACATATATCTAAAGAAAGATGGAGAGAAAGTATTGATAGCTAAAGTATTTATGGATGACATTATCTTTGGTGGTAATGATGACTTATGCATGGATTTTGCTAAGGAGATGAAAAAAGAATTTGAGATGTCTCTTATTAGAGAGATTAAATTTTTTATTGGGTTGCAGGTCCAGCAGTTGGATGGTGGAATTTTTATCTAGTCAAAGCAAGTATGTCAAAGAGGTGTTGAAAACATTTGGCATGGAAGATTGTAAATCGGTTGGTACTTTGATGGTGATAGCCTGCAAGTTGTGTAAGCAAGATGACTCACGATTTGTGGATGAGAAAGAATACAGGTCTATGATTGGTAAATTGTATTATGTCATTCATAGCAGACCAAATATTGCACTTTTTGTTGGATTGGTTGCTACATTTCAAAAGGATCCCAAGGAGACTCACTTGGTAGTAGTGAAAAGGATATTACGATACCTGAAAGGCACAATAGATTATGGTTTGTGGTATCCTTATAAAGGAAATTTCTCTTTGAATGTGTTTACTGATGCAGATTGGGCAGACAATGTAGATGACCGAAAAAGAACTACCGATGGAGCTTTTCTTCTAGGAGGCAGATTGGTTGCTTGGACAAGTAAGAAGAAAACTTGTGTTTCTCAGTCAATAGCAGAGGCAAAATATGTTGCAGCATCAATGAATTGCATGTAGGCAATCTAGATGAGACATGTGCTTGAAGGATTTGGATTTGATATGTCTAAACTGGTAACTATTTACTATGATAATACTAGTGTAATCAATATTTCAAAAAATCCTATGTTACATGAAAGAACAAAGCACATAGAATTGAAATATCATTTTCTTAGGGAAATAGTATAGGAAAAACAAGTCCGCATGGAGTATGTGACAAGAAAAGAGCAACTAGTAGATATTTCTATAAAACCATTGCTAAAGACAACCTTTGAGTATCTCAGAGGTAAATTAGGGATCAGACCCCCACACAGACAAAACTAGAATGCAGGATTCATCAATCCAGTGGTCTTCATGACTATTTTTCACTTTGGACTAATTAGATGTAGGCTGCTCCATAGGGGGAGAAACTTAGACATGTTTGCAGACATGTTGAAGACAACAACTGCAATAGACTTGATGATTTGTGATGTTTATGCACCTTGGGCATTGTTGTTAAAGGGGAAGAAGAAATATGATTAAGAGAAGACATATGATTAGTTGGAGTAGATATAGTGTAACCGGTAGATGAGGTGCAACACATAAGAGAAGAGTTGCAGAGAAGGTCCAAATCAAAGAAGAACAATATGAGTTGAGTATGTTGATATTTAGTGTTGCCATCAATGCCAAAGGGGGAGATTTTTGATAGGTTTAGCATAACTGATGAAGATGAGATGATGGTGGATGACTGTACTAGTAGAGGAAGATGACATGATCAGTTACTTATATTGTCATTGATGGCAACCAGGCTCAAGTGATGTTTAATAATGTTTACAGTTGGTTTTTGGTGATTGACTTGTTGGCTAAGTGATTTGGTCTACCAGAGTAAGAGTTTGACAGTTTGATAAAGTTTACCGGCAAGATTGCAAATTAGGACATTAACTGGTAAAACAGATAAGTTTTGATGGAATCAGGTGATTGGTGATGTTTGGTGACTTGTGGATTGATACATAAGCTTTTATGATGGATTTGACTATGTAATTGAAATCATATCCTATGATGGTTATTGGAAGGCATGTTTTGAATTTTTGATGAATTTTTGCCAGGGTTTAAGGACCGGTAAAGAATTCTCTTAACCAGTAATGATTTTTGGTTTGGCAGTGATCTAAATCAAGTTCATGTGTTGATGATAATGTGGCACAAACCGCATGATAATTTTGAAAGATGTTTTGGAGCGTTTGGAGAATGAATTTCTTGGGAATGTACAAAGTGCTTAGCGGAATGTGCTAAGGGTTTGACTTTGTACCAAATCAACTTGCTGTGATGATTTATGATCATTCAACGATCGATATTGGTTTGTAATTGATTGTAATGAAACCTATGATGATATGTAATGAGTTATAAAGATATGTGATAATCTATGTAGTTAGTCTTAGAGTTTTGATGCCTACCTAGTTGTAAAAGTTATTTATGTCAGCAAGGTTGATGTTTTAGAGTGTCAGTGATTTTGAGAAGTGTGAGAAGCTAAACCAGTGTGTGTGAAAAGATATTCCAGAGAGATGCAGACTTAGAACTTAATTGGATCTGATCAAGCAAGAAATAGATTATCATTCATTGTGCTTCTCTAACAATTACAACAGCTAAAATCCCTTAACCGGGTAGGTCCTAACATGCCTCACATTGTAAAATCCCCTAACAGGGTGACTCAATATCTGAGTTCTAAATCCTCTTGTGAGGTTGATCCTACCAGATCAAAGCTTCTAACAGGGTTGAGGTAAATCCCCAAGTGACTCCTAACAGGCTCTACTCCTAATAGGGCATCATTGCAAGCTTCTAACTGGGCTTGGCTCCTAAGAGGGCACATTCTGAAAGTGCAAAATATTTGTGCATACCAATTCCCACCGTGGTTTTTTCCCTATTTGGGTTTCCACATGAAAAAAATGGTGTTCATGTGTGGTAGAATTTTCTTATGATGTTCATATTTTATTTCTGATAACCGGTAAAGATAGTTTATGTTTGTTTATCAAAGATCTTAAAGTGGTTACCGATATTGATGATTATATGATTTATGAAGCATTTTGATCATTTTTTAAGTTGGTAACTATGTTTGTTGATCTGATATTGAATTTATGGCTGATCTGAATAAAAATTTTGCATAAGAGGAAATGATTATCTAGATCTGATAAGGAAAATTGTTATGAAGATTTGGTTTAAGTGTTGAATGTTTTCAGATCTGAGATAAGTCCGTTTTGGTTTTAAAAGTTTCAATTTTTGTTAATACTAATTCACCCCCTCTCAGTTTTAACTAGATCCTCTAGGTTTATCATTTATATGGTTGTGTTAACCCTAAAACCTCTATCAATACCCTCAATCCTACAACCCTATATGCTAGAGTGCAGAGGGAGAAACATAACTAGATATGGCATTGATAAAGAGTTGAGAGACCTAGATTGGGAGAGAGAGTGGTGAGATAGATAGAGGAGGATAGAGAGAGGTGGGTAATGATACATGGATGGAGATGTAGAGAGGTAAGAAGAGAGGAAAAAAGAAACCTAGAGAGGGAAGAGAGAGGTTGGGAGGGAGAGATGATGACCTAGATAGTGAAAAGAGATAATAAGAGAGGGAGAAAGAGATGAGGGTAAGGAGTGAGGGGGAGATAAAAAGGATAGAGGGAGAAATGGAGGGAGATATCTATAGAGGGGATATTGAGGTAATAGAGATAAGAGATGAAGAGGGAGAGATAAGGAATTATCACCATGATAAAATCACTCAACCTTATTTATCATAAACCCTATACTAATATCTTCAACCCTAAACCATATACCCTATACCCTAAACCATATATATACTACACACTATTCCTTAAAACATAAACCCTAAATCCTATAAGATATGTACCCTCAACCTTAAAAAGTGTAAAGTTGAGGGAGAGGTAATGAGCTAGAGAGAGAGAGAACGGTAAGAAGAAATGGAAGGAGAGGTAGGCATGGAGGGAGTGAGAGACCTAGGGAAAGGGGTGAAAGATGGGAAGAGAAGTGACAAACCTAGAGGGGGAGAGAGAGGTGAGATAGGGGTTTAAAGAGGGAAGGGAAGAGATAGATGGGTTTTAAGGAGGGAGGGAGAGATTGAGAGAAAGGAAGATAGAGAGGGGATATCCTAGAGAGGAGAGGGAGAAGAGAAGAGACAAAATAGGAAAGAGAGAGAGAAGAGTAAGAAGGGTTGGAGGGATAAGTACACATGGATGGAGTGAGAGACCTTGGGAAGGAGGAGATAGAGAGGTGAGGGGAGATAGAGAAGAGGTGGAAAAAATTCATAAAGGGAGAGGGGTAAAGGGGGAGGGAGAGAGAGGTAAGAAACCTATATGGGGAGAGAGAGGGGTGAGATAAATATATTGGGATAGAGAGTTGTGGATAATGGGACATAGATGGATAGCTAGAGAGGTGGAGAGTGAGGGAGGGAGAAACCTAGAGAGAGGAGAGAGAGAGAGGGTGGGAGGGAGAAATGATGACTTAGACAATAGAGAGAGGGTGGGGGATATAGATAGATATGGGGGTAAGGAGGGAGGGAGAGATAGAGATGGAGAGGGAAATAAAGGAAGGGAGATACCTCTAAAGAGAGGAGAGAGAGGAGAGAGAGAAGAGAGAGATGGAGATGAAGAAATATAAATATATACCCTCAACCCTATGTACCCTAAAATTGTATTGGTCTTCAATTTTGTACCATTAACCCTAACCTTAAAACCTATATCTGATTCCCTTTTCCCTAATCTCTATACAAGGGAGGGAGACGTGATGACATAGAGAGTGGAGAGAGAGACTTAGATATTTGGAGAGAGAGAAGATGGGATGAGAAGTAGTGATCGAGAGAATGGAGAGAGGGGAGAAAAATGGAGAGAGAAGGAAGAGATGGAGAGAGGTAGGGATGAATATGGGGGTAAAGAGGGAAGGTGAGGTAGAGAGGAAGAGAAGGTGAGAGAGACCTAGAGAGGGGAGAAAGGTAAGAGAAAGAAGAGTGAAAGGGAAGTATTAGTAGAGAGTGAAGGAGGCAGATAGGGAGTAAAAGTTAAAACCTCAACTATCCATCATTAATCATAAACCTTAAACTTTAAGCCTTAATCAAAGTAGAAAATAGAGAGAGAAATAGAAAGCGGATTGATCCAATGCAAACAATTTACCACTAGCATTCTACAAATGTATTTTCATTTGGCACTAGCCAATTTTTTTGCATTAGGAAATCCCAACCCTCCACATATAGGCCTAAACTATTTACCATCAATCTTATACCCATGTGTTAGGGGTTATATGGGGTCCTAAGGGGCCAACATGTTAGAACACCATATGACCCCTTAAGACACCATATGACCCATTAGGAAATCATATGGTGTCATTAGGGGTCATATGGGGTCCTAAGGGGCCACACATGTGTTAGAACACCATATGACCCCTTAGGACACCATATGACCCATTAGTACATCATATGGTCCTAAGGGGTCATATGGTGTCCTTAAGGGTGATATAGTGTCATTAGGGGTCACAAGGGGCCACACATGTGTTATAACACCATATGCCCCCTTAGGACACCATATGACCAATTAGGACATCATATGGTCCTAAGGGGTCATGTGGTGTCCTATTAGAGCTCATATGGGGTCCTAAGGGGCCACACATGTGTTAGAACACCATATGACCCCTTAGGACACCATATGACCCATTAGGACATCATATAGTCCTAAGGGCTCATATGATATCTTAAGGGGTCATATGGTGTCGTTAGGGGTCATATGGGGTCCTAAGGGCCCACACAAGTGTTAGATGTCCTAAGGGGTCATATGGTGTCCTAAGGGGTCATGTTGTGTACTCAGATGTTAAAATGGGTCATATGGTTTCCTAAGGGGTCATATGGGGTCATAAGGGGTCATATGGTGTCTTGAGGGTCATATAGTGTCCTAAGAGGTCATATGGTGTTGCTAGAGGTCATATGGTGTCCAAGGGGTCATATGGTGTCGTTAGGGGTCATTTGGGGTCCTAAGGAGCTAGACATGTGTTAGAACACTATATGACCCTTTAGGATACCATATGATTCATTAGGAAAACATATGATCCTAAGGAGTCATATGGTGTCCTAAGGGGTCATATGGTGTTGTTAGGGGTCGTATGGGGTCCTAAGGGGCCACACATGTGTTAGAACACCATATGACCCATTAGGACATCATATGGTCCTAAAGAGTCATATGGTGTTAGCGGTCATATGGGGTCCTAAGGGGCCACACATCTGTTAGAACATCATATGACCCCTTAGGACACCACATGATCCATTAGGACATCATTTGATCCTAAGGGGTTATATGGTGTCCTAAGTGGTCATGTCATGTACTAGGATGTTAAAAGGGGTCATATGGTGTCCTGAGGGGTCATATGGTGTCGTTATGGGACATATCGGGGTCCTAAGGGCTCATATGGTGTATATGGGGTCCTAAGAGACCACACATGTGTTAGAACACCATATGACCCCTTAGGACATTATGATGTCCTAAGGGGTCATGTCATACATACCAGGATGTTAAAAAGGGTCATATGGTGTCACGAGGGGTCATATGGAATCCAAAGGGGCCAAAAAAGTGTTAGAACACCTTATGACATCTTAGGACATCATATAGTCATAAAGGGTCATATGGTGTCCTAATGGGTCATGTCATGTACTAGGATGTTAGAAGGGTTCATGTGGTGTCCTAAGGGGTCATGTCATGTACTAGGATGTTAAAAGAGGTCATATGGTGTCCTAGGGAGTTATATGGTGTTGTTAGGGGTCATATGTGGTCCTAAGGGGCCACACGTGTTAAAACACCATATGATCCCTTAGTACACCATATGACCCCTTAGGACATCATGTGGTTCTAAAGGGTTATATGGTGTCCTAAGGAGTCATATGGCATCCTAAGGGGTCATGTTGTGTACGAGGATGTTAAAATGGATCATATGGTGTGCTAAGGGGTCATATGGTGTGCTAAGGAGTCATATGGTGTCCTAAGGGGTCATATGGGGTCCTAAGGGGTCCTATGGTGTCCTAAGGGTCATATATTATCATAAGGGGTCATAAGGTGTCCTAACTGATCATATGGTGTTGTTAGGGGTCATTTGAGGTCCTTAGGGGCCACACATGTGGTAGAACACCATATGAGCTCTTAGGATGCCATATGACTCATTAGGACATCATATGGTCCTAAGGGGTCATATGGTGTCCTAAGGCGTCATATGGTGTTGGTAGGGTTCATATGGGGTCCTAAGATGCCACACATGTGTTAGAACACCATATGACCCCTTAGGACACCATATGACCCATTAGGACATCATATGGTCCTAAGGGGTTATATGGTGTCGTTAGGGATCATATGGGGTCCTAAGGGGCTATAGATCTATTAGAACACTAGACATAACCCCTTAGGACACCATATGACCCATTAGTACATCATTTGGTCCTAAGGAGTCATATGGTTTTCTAAGGGGTCATATGATGTTCTAAGGGGTCATGTCATGTACTAGGATGTTAAAAGGGGTCATATGGTTTCCTGAGGGGTCCTAAGGGTCGTATGGTGTCGTTAGGGGTCATATGGGGTCTTAAGGGGCCACACATATGTTAGAATACCATTTGACCCCTTAGGACACCATATGACCCCTTAGGACATCACCTTGTTAAGAAATTGAACATGGAAAGACAAAGATGAGGGAGATAGGCAGGGAGAAAGAGGTGGGTATTGAGACAAAGAGGGAGTGGCAGAGAGGTAAATATGGAGGGAAGGAGAAAAATAAGGATGAAAAGAGGTTGGGAGGGAGAGGTAGTGATAATGAGAACAAAGAGAGAGTGGAGAGAAACAATAGGAGGAGAAGAGAGATAGAGGGAGGTAAGGAAAGATATGGTGATAAGGAGGGAAGGTGAGAGAGAGAAAGAGAGAATACATAGGATAGACCTAGAGAGGGGAGAAATAGGAGAAAGAGAGAGAAGAGAGGGAGTATAATAGGTCTATATTTTATGGGATATAAAGAGGTTAGGGGAGAGAGAAGTGAAGGAGAGAGTTCATAAAGGGATATGGGTAATGGGTGATGGAGAGAGAGAGGTGGAGAGGGATGGAAAGAAATCGAGAGGGGATAGATAAAGAGGTGAGATACCTAGAGGGCAAGAGAGAGGTTAAATACCTAGATGAGGTACCTAATGAGACATGGATGGAGAGGTATAGAGGTGGATAGGGAAGGAGGGAGAAACCTAGAAAGGGGAAAGAGGGAGAGAGAGAGTAGGAGGGAGAGGTAATGACTTAGACAATGGAGAGAGGGAACAAAGAGAGACTATAAGAGAGAGTAGAGGATGGAGATGTATATGAGTAACTTAATAAGGGGGAGATAGAGGGGGATGTAGATAAATAGAGAGGGGAGAGACCTAAAGAGGGGAGAGAGGTGAGACAGAAGAGAGATAGAGAGGAAAGTATCAACATGGACAATACCCTCAACCATATGTACCTTAAATAATGTACCATTAATTTTGTACACAAAACTCCATACCATACTCTCAACCCTAAAATCTATATCCTCAACCCTATACCTAAACTCTATATCATACTATCTATTCCCAAAAACCTATACAAGGGAGGGAGAGGTGACGACTGAGAGGGGAGGGAGAGAGAAAATCAGAGAGATAAGAACAAAGAGAAAGCAAGGGATAAGGAGGGAGGGAGAGAGAGACTATTAGAATCAATGAAAGCCCCAAAGACACTGAGAGGGGGGGGGTGAATCAGTGTCTAACCAGTTAATAGAACATTTATACTTATTAAGAATTTTGCATCCCAAACCAATGTACCAATAAATAAGAATTAATGCAGCAAATAAGAATAATAAAGACAGCATCGAGAACACACCATAACACAAGATATTTAATGAGGAAACCCGATGTGGGAAAAACCTCAGTGGGATTTGTGACCCACAATATTCACTCACTAGCCAATGAATAAATATTACTTACATGAGGGGCCTACACATGCAAGAAGGCTAGCAGCCTAGAGCTCGTTGATCAACAACAAAATAAAGTCTCACTAACTTACAAAATGGATTATCAAAATCCAATACAATGTACTACTTCAAATCAGCATCAACTATGCCAGGTTCAGTACCGGTTTAAGCTTAGTCTATAACCAAAACCTTCACTGTCAACTATATCGCCTTAGACAAAATTGCCTTATACTTCCCATCTATCCTCTCTCTCTCATATCAAAATGACCTATAATATCTCATACATATATGAGTCTTTTACAAGATGCCATGTCGTCTTTTACAAGAGATAATTATATTATAAAACAATAAACAAAAGTTTATTCCATGTTGGCTTGAGTGCTGGTATACATTCTTGTTGTTGCCGATGAAGTGCCTGTCGGTGTATGTAGAAGTCTATTGCCAGTGCTAGTAACTTCCAGTTGGTTGCCAGATGATTGCCAGTTGGTTGCCATCAATGACAACATCAACTATTCTAATAAGAGTGTAGAATGCCAACAATCTCCCCCTTTGGCATTGATGGCAACACTCATGAGAAAAATCCAAAAACTGAAGTCCAAAAAGTTTCAACAAAGATGTGCTCCCCCTAAGCAAGTGATCTCCTCTGTATAAGTATTTTTCTCTCCACTACAACCCCTTTGACATCAATGACAAAGGTTGTAAAAAAATAGTCAAGCAAGTGCAAAAATTTCACCTCAAATTTTGTAACCAGTTGGTTACAATCTGAAAAAATATCTGCCAAAACTAGATTTAGACTCTGCATAAACCTTTTGCTGTCATTCAAGGTTGCCTCAGTCTGTTGGATTGTGCCAGTGAGATAATGCATGTGATCTTCCAGTGATCACTCTCCTTGAACTAATGCCTTAGATATTTCAATTCTCTGAGAGATAAGATTGTCCAACTTAGGACCAAGTTTATTTTTAAGTTCCCGAGAATTTAACCTTATCCTTGCCTTCTCTTTCTCAAGTTTCTCTAATTTCTCAAAAGCTCATGTGTCTAGATGAACCAATTATATTATCAGCTATGCCATCGATTTCTTTCTGTGTTCTACTGATCTCCTTATCTATGTCCTCTGTCAAAAGGTAAGGTTTGCATGTTTCCCTATATAGCTCCTTGTACTAAAAAATTGTAGAGTTAAGTACTGGTAATAATGTATTCAAGTGTTTTGTACACTTCTTTATAGTGTCTTCAAAGAATTTTTTTTTCTCCTTTTCAACTCTCTCCTTGATTGTGTCCTCATTCACCTTGTCAACAGTTATTACATTATCAGCAATAAATTTGGACAATGTGTCCAATTTACCTAAAGAATCCTTGATATAATCTATGTTACAATTTGGTGCAATCAATTTAAGAATAGGTAAAGTGTTGTCAATTGCCTTGTAAGCCAATGCATTGCAATCTGTTATCTTCTCGATTGAATCCAAAAGTACCTCTATAACATTGGGAGGTTTGAATTCACCTGTAGATGTGATGGATGCCTGACCAATTATCTTTATTATCTTTGTACTTCCATCAGGTGTAACCATTTTGCTTGTATTTTCCTCTGGTGGATCAGTCTGGGTTTGCATCTCAACCTACAAAGGTTTCTCAGACTATTTTAATGTCTCTGTGATTGTCGGTTTCTCTGCTTCTGTGTGTACCTCTGCCTTAGAAAGTTCAACTGTCGGTATCTCTGTCTTTGGTGGCCCTGTGCAAGTATCTTTATCTTCAGTAGGTTTTTCAGTTTCTGATGGTTGCTCTGTTTGGGTTGGGATCTCAGCTTCAACAGTTTCTACCAGTTTCTTTGCTATGTTGACACTATCAACATTGTCTACCTTAACCTCTGAATTATCCTTATCCACAACAATATTTACTTCTTGAGTATCCACATTCATGGTGAAGAGTATCTCTGATTCAGGATTTGTATCATCATGTGTAATACCTTCAGTGTCAATAACTGGTGGATCTTCTGAGTGTACCGGTGCATTATCCAAAGGTGGCAGTAGATTGTCAGTAATCTTGATGTTTGGAACTCCACCAATTTTTCCTTTGACTTTGTCCTTGTCCTTCTAATACACTTTGAATGTCTTTTTAGGTCAGTTCATTTCCTCTTGTTTTCCTTTTCCACAAAAATATATCCCAATTATTTGCAATCTCTTTGACTCTTCCTGCCATTAAGCTCACTTGTCAGTGCCCACTGGCAAAAACAGATCAATTAGCCTCAGAAATAAGTTCATCAATTTCTTCTTTTGAATTAACAGGATGTACAGCTAGAAGTTTTTCAATTTTCAGTTTCTTATCCAGCTCCATTACTGCTATCCTTTTTGCTTCCAATCTTCTATAAAGTTCATTTGGTAAATCATCCACAACTTCAATTAGAACCTTATTATATATGTCCAAATATAAAAAAATACTGTTCTCAATGCTCTCCCTGTCAGAATCATTAAATGTATTGTACAGTTTGTGCACATTAGCCAAATTGCCGTCATTAGTTATTTCATTCAATAAATCATTCAAAGAAGGGGTAATCGGTTGTTGTTTCTTCTTCGGTGTTAGTTTCTTGGGCGGTCGGCTTATTGCCTATTTTATCTCTCTCAAGGTCCTTGTTCTCTTAGGTGAAGGAGAAGGTAGCGGTGAAGGTTTTCTCTTCCTCCTTTCAACTCTTTTAAATTCTATTGTCTTCTCATTGTCAGCTCCAGAAGATGTGTCAACTGGTGAGATGTGTGCCTCCGGTTGAAGTCCTTCAAGCTCACTAGCCGATATGCCACTAAGGTTCATAACATTTTCTATGACTTCCTTTACTTTCTTAGAAGCATCTCTAATGTATTTTTCTCTTTTCTTTCTTTTCTTCAACAGATTTACATTACTCTCAATAGTCTTAGCACTACCAAAGACCTTTTTTGATGGTTCTCTTAGTGCATCCAGTAAAGCTTTGTCATATGTCTCCAGAATAGTAAGATATACTTCATATCCCATCTCGGTGACCCAAATAGTCCTAGGGAGTACTACCTCCATCCATGTCTCATCTCTTTTGATAACAAAACAAATCTCTTTGTCATATTTATCTACTACACTATGTGGTAACCTTTCTCTAGCTCTCATCTTAGCTTGGAAAGTTTTAAAGTAATTTTTTATGTTGTGGTCTCTAGCAGTTCCCATGTCGGTAAAAGCTTCCTGTAGTTGTTTTCCTACCAGTATATCATAACCAAAGTCTTTGGGTCCTGTAATGGGGATCTCTTTAACAAAGTACAACATCAAACATACCAACAAATTTCCAAAATGGAATGTGCCTTTCTTGTCTCCCTTAATCTTTTTCAAATTGTCAATAAGCTCATCTTTTAACCATTCACACACATCTATCATTTCATTGTTGTTTACCATCTCATAAGCATTGTGTATATAGAGACTGGAAACTGAATTTAGCCTGTTAGCATGTGTGGCCTTGTATCCTACTGCCATACTTACAAATCTCACATTGATGTCCTTAATATCATTTACCCTAAGTGATCTATTGTCAGATGTTGCTCCGGTTAAACTTATCACTTTGTTGTTGGGAATCTTCATTGTCTTATCAGGTCTACTGCCGGTTGAGGGTAAACCTGTACCTACCCTAATTTCTTGTCAAGTTATCTTGCAAATAGAATCCAACCATAAGAATTCTCCATGTGCTCTACTCAATACAATCCTTACTACTTCCTCTAGAAATTGAGGGATATTCAATATCTCCACAAAACCTAGAGTTTCCACAATCTTGTGTTTGTGTTTAACAGTACCATGTTCATCACAAATGACCTTATTAAACATTTTCATTAATTCCTTAGAACCTAGTTCTCCTAAATTGCAATGTATATAAATCTTAGGGTCTTCTGCAAATACTACACCTTTAGGAATTTTTGATAATTCCCCTGTAGAGTCATCTTGCTTAACAATTTTGGGAATTATCTTAAACACAGGCCTAGGGCATTTCACATTTTTCACAATGGTAGGGTTCAAAATAAATTCGGTAATAGAAGAAGAGGCCATTGAAAAATACCTTTTACTGCTTGAAAATATTCTGAATGTCTTGAAGAAATCACTTCGCACCTTCGCCTGAATGCCTTTGCTTAGTTTTCACGCTCTCTGATAATTTGAATGTTCAGTGAGTCAAAAATGAGGGAAATCAACTGATTTATAAAGACATATCTTCCACCAACCACATTAAATGTTCATCGGTTAAGTGAAAACTTAACACATTTGCCGGTAAAGAAGAAATCTATCTTCTCACCATCAACTAAGGGTAATCTGCATGATTTTCAACTTGCTACAATACCCCCAAAGGGTTACTTCTTAGTTGGATGAAGAATCTCCTGTCGGTACCGATATAGAGACAGTTTCATCAACTTTATGATCTCTCTTCTTAATCCATTGCTTTGAAAATTCTTTCTTTACCTCATCTACCTTTTCTTTGCCTTTCAAACTAGATCCTTTATTGTTTGCCTATGCATTCTTGCTTCTACAAAATTTTTGAATATGTCCAATTTTGTTACAAGTATAACAAATCACATTATTCCTCCGAATAGCCTTTCCATATCCTACGTCGGTTGGTGTTCTGCATTGATTAGATAAATGTCCATATCTTCTACAAACATAACATTTCACATTCATTCTACAATTTTCTGAATTATGACCAGCTTTGTTGCATTTGGAACATTGACCGGTGGGTGAGTTTGTATTCTGATTATTTCTAAATCTACACTGATTTTCTCTATGACCATATTTGTTGCAATTGAAACATTTTCCATCAAATTTATAAGCATTAGGTTGTCTTATCCGTTTGTTCTAATCTAGATTGTTTGCAGTACCGAAACTTTCTCCAACTTCAAATCCAATTCTATTAGTATCTCCATTAGGCTTCTGACTTTTCAGCATGTCATCAATCTCCTTTGAACTTTTCTTGAATTTGTCTTTGTGTTTATTTGCAGTAGCCAACTCATTTTCTAGAATTCCCATTTGTCTAATAAGCTTAGTTTTATCATGTTGCATGTGAATTAGATCTATCTTTAGCATATCATTTTCATGACTAAGTCTTAGAGTTTCATTTCCACCATCATTAAGTCTCCTAGTCAAGTCTTCTTCATTCTTCTTCCTGTCTTCAATATATTTGCATAACCTCATAGTCATATCTTGCATTTCATTTTTGATATTACTATTTTCTTGTCTCAACTTGTTTACAAGTTTTCCAAGAGTTTCTTTTTCATCATCATCTTTCTGCATCTTCTCATGAAGTTCTTTTCTTTTATTTTGTGCTATAGCAAAGTTCTTCTGAAGTCCTTTAATGAATTCCTATGCAGTCCTTAGATCATCTTCAAGTTTGATATTCTTCAATTTCTCTGCATCATAATCTACAAGAGCTCCTTCCAATTATTTTCTTAAGTTCTCCATTTGTACTGGTGTGAGAATCTTCCTCAAGTTGTTAGGCTTTTGAAAATAGAGGACTAGGCTCTGTTACCAATTGTTAGAATCAATGACAGTCCCAAAGACACTGAGAGGGGGGGGGGGTGAATCAGTGTCTAACCGGTTAATAGAACATTTATACTTATTAAGAATTTTGCATCCCAAAATAGTGTACGGGTAAATAAGAATTAATGTAGCAAATAAGAATAACTTAGAGAACATAGAGAACACACCATAACACAATATATTTAACGAGGAAACCTAGTGTGGGAAATACCTCGGTGCGATTTGTGACCCACAATATTCACTAACTGGCCAATGAATAAATATTACTTACATGAGGGGCCTGCACATGCAGGAAGGCTAGTAGCCTAGAGCTCACTACTCAACAACAAAATAGAGGTCTCATTGACTTACAAAATGGATTATCAAAATCCAATACAATGTACTGCTTCAAATCAGCATCAACTATGCCAGGTTCAGTATCGGTTTAAGCTTAGTCTATAACCAAAACCTTCACTGTCAACTATATCACCTTATACAAAATTGCCTTATACTTCTCATCCATCCTCTCTCTCTCATATCATAATGACCTATAAGATCTCATACATATATGAGTCTTTTACAAAATGCCATGTCGGCTTTTACAAGAGATAATTACATTATAAAACAATAAAAAAAAGTGTATTCCATGTCGGCTTGAGTGTCGGTATGCATTATTGCCACTGCTGGTGAAGTGCCTGTCGGTGTATGTAGAAGTCTATTGCTGGTGCCGGTAACTTCTGGTTGTTTGCCAGATGATTGCCAGTTGGTTGCCATCAATGACGACATCAACTATTCTCATAAGAGTGTAGAATGCCAATAGAGGTAGATAGGGAGTGATTAGGAGACCTAAAGAGGGGATATATACAAATGTGAGGGAGAGAAAGAAGTTTACAAAAATAGATAGAGGGCCAAGGAGGAAAGGAGAGAAGGCGAGAATGAGGAAAATAACTAGAGAGGGAAGAGATATGGGTCATATGGTGTTCTAACATATGTGTGGCCCCTTAGGATACCATATGACCCCTAACAACACCATATGACCCCTTAGGACACCATATTACCCCTTAGGACCACATGATGTCCTAATGGGTCATATGGTATCCTAAGGGGTCATATGGTGTTCTAACACATGTTTGGCCCCTTAGGAGCCCATATGACCCCAAACACCATATGACCCCTTAGGACCATATGATGTCATAATGGGTCATATGGTGTCTTAATTGGTTATATGGTGTTCTAGCACATGTGTGGCCCTTTAAGACCCCAAATGACCCCTAACGACACCATATGACCCCTTAGGACACTGAATAACCTCTAACAACACCATATATACCCTTAGGACACTATATGACTCTTAGGACAACATATGACCCCTTAGGACCCCATATGACCCCTCAAGACACCATATGACCCCTCAGGACATGATATGACCCATTAGGACACTATATGACCCCTTAAGACACCATATGACCTATTTTAACATCCTAGTACACAACATGATCCCTTAGGATGCCATATGATCCCTTAGGACCATATGATGTCCTAAGGGGTCATATGGTGTCTTAAGGGGTCATATGGTGTTCTAACACATGTATGGCCCCTTAGGACCCCATATGACCCCTAACAACACCATATGACCCCTTAGGACCATATGATGTCTTAATGGGTCATATGGTGTCCTAAGGGGTCATATGGTGTTCTAACACGCGTGTGGCCCCTTAAGACCTCATATGACCCCTAACAACACCATATGACCCCTTAGGACGCCATATGATCCCTTAGGACCATATGATGTCCTAATAGGTCATATGGTGTCCTAAGGGGTCATACGGTTTTCTAACACATCTGTGGCCCCCTATGACGCCAACTGAGCCCTAACAACATCATATCACCCCTTAGGACAACATATGACCCCTTAGGACCATATGATGTCCCAATGGGTCATATGGTGTTCTAAGGGCTCATATGGTGTTCTAACACATGGGTGGCCCCTTAAGACCCCATATGACCCCCAATGACACCATATGTATTATGTCCTAATGGGTCATATTGTGTCATAAGGGGTCCATGGTGTTCTAACACATGTGGCCCCTTAGGACCCCATATGATCCCTAACATGTGGGTTGAATATCGATTGTAAATAGTTTAGGCCTATATGTAGAGATAGATAGGTGGAGAGAGAGGGAGACAAATAGAGAGGGGAGATAGGGTGGGATTTAGAGGTGATGACCTAGACAATAGAAATAGAGAATAAAAGATGAAGAGAGAAGATGAGAGAGTAGGGGAGGGAGATAGAGAGAGAGAGGGGAAGAAAGGAAGGGAGGGACCTAGGAGGGGAGGGAGGGAGAAGGGAAGAGATAAAAGAACAAAGAGATGTGTAAGAGGGGATGGATGAAGAGGTAGACAAGGAGGGAGTGAGAGACCTAGGGAATGAGGAGATAGATAGGTTTTGGAAAAATGTACCTAGAGAGGGGAGAGAGAAGTGAAAGAGGCAAGAGAGGGAGAGAGATAGGTCTAGAGTTTGGGGAAGATTAAGAGAGTGATATATCAAGCTAAATTACTAAAATTTGACATGTTGATTACTGAAATTTGACTATCTAAAATTGTAAAGGGAAAAATTTAGGTGACTTGGCAATTTGCAAATTAGAAGGAGAAATCGCCAAATCACCTATTTTTCGCTTTAAGGATAAATACCTTTACATTCAAAAGAGGGGGCAATTCCACTAGATTTAGTCACTAATCAGATTAGGACTGAATATTGAGTAGATTTATTGAAATGGAATACATTTGACCCTCTTTTGTAAGTTGACTAGTTTAATTAAGACTAAGTGTTTGGAAATGAAGACAAATATGAGAAAACAATGAGCTACAGATTCAAGATTTTGTTGTGCACCTAGATCTGAGAAGTTTGAGATGATTTGAAGCTTCTCCACAAAATTTACTAAAAGTAGTAGGGACCCTATGTCTAGAACAATTTTCCCACCCTCTTGGTCTTCTGAAATTTCTACGCGTTGAAAAGGGTTCTTTCGTTTCTGCAAATAAAGCTTAATTCTAGACGTACAGTTGCGCACTTGCTTCCCGCACATAGAACGAAAGGTAAATGTGTTGGGAATATGGGTTTGCCTTTAGGTCAAACCTCAATTTTGGAATTAACTAATTGGTTGAAATAATGTAATTGAAATGACTGAAAGTAGAATCCTCCTCCTTGAGGGGATGTTGAATTGACTAGAAATGAAATGCTTATACCTCCTTGTGAAGTTTTTCTTGCCTCCACATGGAATTATGACTTCATGAATTAGAATGATGATCTTCTCTTTAATGCTTGAAATCTTGACTCTATTGCTGCCCCAAAGCTTGAAGGAAGAATCAAAATGCTCAATTGCTCTTGAATGATTGAATTCTTGATCTCTTGGATTCTTGAAGACCTCTCGTGTGTGCAATCCCCCTCCAAATGAGAGGAGAAATCATCTTATATACTTTCCAATAGGACGAATTGACTAATTTTCTGATATGAGCAGACATGGAGGGGTTTTCCCACTTTAAATTTGAGATAGATCAGGGGGAGAGGCCCAAGGATAGCTCCCCAATTAGGGGTCCAGTGCACCACACCCTAGTCCTACCCTAATCTGGGGCATGATCAAGGTATAGGTAGGGTGATTCATTGAGTTGAATGAATTTTTTAATATGTGTGAGCATAATCAAGTATTTGATCAGGTCAAGGGACACAAACACTAAGGCAAAGACCCAAATGCAATCGGAAATTGCAAGGGGTACAATTTTAGGATGCTATAGAAATTTAATATGATCATCTTAAAACTAGAATCTACATTATAACTCCTACAAAGATGAAACCACTCTGAAACATCCTACCAATATATACATGAAATATAACTTAAAAGTATAAGAAAGAAAAAAGACATATTGAAATATGACTTCTATAGAGCTAAAACTACTCTCAAACATTGTGCCAATATATACATGAAATATAACTTAAATTATAAGAAAGAAAAAAGACATATTGAAATTTGACTTATACTTAAATGTTGTATTTTATGTATATATTCTACTTCGAGGGTGGGTATAGCTTGTCTCCAAATCAGAACAATACAAAAATTAACAATGCACAACATTAAACAATGCGGAACATTTGACACACATCAAATTTGGTGCTTGATAAATGAAAAAAATCAATTTTCACATTTGGCATGCACCAACTGTGAAATTAGAATTTTTGAATTTGGTGCATGCCAAATAGGGAGAGTGCCATATTTGGTGTGTGCCAAATGGTTCACTTTGGGAAACACCAACCCTTTGGGTTGGATTTCCCTTGGGAATTCAACCCAAAGGTTTGGATGACAATTTCATGCCAATGACGTGTTTTTATGAAAAGATAAAAAGTGGCACCTTTTTGGTGCCACAACTTGGTGCACTTACCCATATTGTAGATGCTAATAGGTCTAAAATCATACATTTGATTGGCATCCAACTTTTTGGGATCTAAGATAATAAAGGTTTTATTCATCTCTTTTAACACTGTAGCTAAAGACATAACTTCTCTTGTAGCCATAATGATGTCCGAACCCACTATGTCCTAGAATTATTGGAAGAAGAAAGGGGGAAAACCATTCGGACCTAAGGATTTAAGGGTCCAAAGGAAAGGATCACCTCTTTGACTTCCTCAGTAGAGAACTTATGCTCCAAGAAACTTAAATCCATTGGGTCAATAATGTTAGGAATAGCCTAGATCAACCTATCAGAAGCTTAAAAAACAAAAAGGGTCTTAAGGAGGCTAGGGGTTAAGAAAAGGACAAAAGTGAGAGATAGCCACCTTCTTGATATCCTCATCTTTTGAGTAGAAGATACCATCCACTCTAATGAATTCTTGGATTTTGTTTCTTTTTTTATGTCTACTAGCTAATTGGTGAAAAAAATCGATATTCATATGTCCTTCCTTCACCCATTGCACTCTTAATCTTTGTTTCCAATAGAGTTCTGTGAAAAATTAATTATGAAGGTCTTCCAAAAGGGATTTTTCCTACTCACTTTTGTCTAAGGAATCCTAGGCTAAGACCTCCACCTCTTTTATAATTGAGTTAATTTGATCCTTCAAGGCATTCTTCTATTCAAAAATATTACTAAAGGAGGATATACTCCATGAACACAAAATATGTTTAAAGAGATTTAGTTTGTGAGAGACTCTGAACATGGTAGCACCTTGAATTCCAATATTCCACCACTGGGCCACTAGATCCTTGAAGTTAGGGAAATGAGTCCATATAATCTCAAAACAAAAGGGGAATCGAAGTCCAGGACCACCAAAATTCCAATGAACCAATATAGGACAATGATTTGAGCCAAACTAGATTTGGGAGGTGAGTTTGTATCCCCCAAGAATATTCCAAGAGGATGAAATTGTACACCTATCCAAGTGTACCTAAATAAGATTATAACCAGAGTAGAGATTGGATCATATATAATTATTGTCTTCCAAATCCAGATTACACGAGCTCCCTCTAGCCAAAAATTCATGAAGGTCCTGCATACTATCTAAAAAATTAGGAACACCACATAATTTCTCCAAAGGGAATAGGGCGAATTGAAGTCCCCCATAAAAATCCGATTAGAATCTTGGAAGAACAACTACTAAGAGAGGAGGGAATCCCAAATATCTCTTCTCAAAATTGCATTGATCGGAGCATAAATATTTATGAGAGTCCATTTATCATTAGTTATATTATCTAATAAATCCATAGGCACGAAGCCTCTATATTGACTCCTCAACATTCCAACAAGATTATGGGGTTTCCACAAATTGGCAAGGACCCTAGAAGCATCCTTCATGCTAATTGAAAAAACATTTAAGAAAGGCCAAATGAAATTATAAACCTTGAGGAAGGCCTCTGAACTGATTTTAGTTTCTTCGAGAAGTAGAATATCCAACTTCAAATCTCTCATGAGGATCTATTTATGGGAACCATTAAATCCCCTTATGTTCCAGGAGAGGACATTCATTTAGAATTATTACAACAGAATAATTGCTCCAAAGTACTTTAGAAACCATTGGTCACATCCTGAGCTACATTTGACTACCTCACCTCCTTAACAGACTTCCTACCAACCTCACATCCCTTCCCACATCAACCATCTTTCTTCCACTTGCCAGAGGAGGACTACCAAAACCAGCCACACCAGACAAGGATGACCTTCCTTGGATAGGATTTCAAGGATAACTCAAAGAAGAGTCATAAAACTCACAACCCAACTTTGAAGGTGCCACCCCTTGAATAGGGGAGATAGTAAGTGGGGACAAGTTACATGAATAATCCCCAAGAGAAGTAGGGTCTTGATAGGGGGGCTTCATTGGCTAGACAATATTATATCACATGCATTCATATTGGGGGGTTTAATATCCCAAAAATGAGGGTACAATTATTGCATATCCATGAAAATAGGGGGATTTTTAACTCGAGCTATGAAAAAATACAATATTTGGTGAAAATAGAGGGGTTTTTAATTCAATTTGTGTATTGGGAGGGGGTGACAAAAAAATGAGTTTAGGGAAATATTTTTTTTTTAAATAGGGGGATTCTTTAGTATGCCATGAACACGTGTTGTAACCCAGGTTCACTAAGTTAAGCCCTCGTGGGTCTTGAGAGGAAATCAGTAGGACAAAGGGAACCAAATCTAGTACCAGAGAAGACTGAGGAGACACTTGAAACTCCAAAGGTGAGCCCAAAACCTTAGCACCACATCTTAAGTTGGGAAGTCAAAGAATCACTTCAAGAAAGACTTTAGGTGGGGAGAGGGCCAACTCGGAGGGAGGAGGGACTAACCCCACCATCAGTGGTGGACAAGGTTGGTGATGTGTCAACTTGAACCATTTAAATTCTCTTCATATATCAAACTGGGGTGTGTCTAAAGCTATTTGCGATAAGGAATGATTTGGTACAATGTTGGGGGATTTTGCACTGGTAAAATAGTGACTAGGGTGTAATCATACTCTGTCATGAGTTGTCAGGAGCTATCAGAAGCTCTCTGCTACCACTGAATTTTAAAGCTAAAAATAATCATTGCAATCTAAACTAAAGGAACCAAACTCATCCTAAGAAGATTCAGATTTGTTGACAAGAATTCAAATAGGATGGAGTCAAGACTTAACCATGGAATTATCTAGAAAACTTGAATAACTTTTAAATTCTAAAAAGTCAAAACCTAAAGCTAAGTGCTTGGAAAATAAATCTATTTTATGCTTGCTGAAAATAAAGTCTAAATTACATTTGTAGGAAATGAAATCTAGTTTATTAAAGCATGAAAACAACTAAATCCATGGGCTCATCCAATGATAGTTTTTTTCTCATCTTAGTATTTATACTCATCATCTCATTAACTACTTTAACAATGAAATACATCTTATGGAAATGTATTCTAACAAATCTGTAAATGGAAACTAACTTAACATGCATCTACCAAATGATATTTGCATTAAGTAAACACTTAACTACTAAAATTAACTTCCTAATTACTTAAAACTCATCATTATATCAGCTGAATAGAAATAAATCGATATCAATGCTCCAAACTGAGAGTGAAAGAAAAATAACACAAGGATCACCTCCCTTCAGTTGAGCAGGCCCTGCTCTTCCTTTGGTGGGATCCCAAACTCAATATTTCAGATCAACTTTTGATTTTTATTGAAATAAACTTCCACAAGGGAAACAAACAACAATTGTTGGTTACAAAATGTAAGGCTCTACTATTGACTATCTTGTTGTCTATTTTTCCTATTATATACTATAGAGAACATCAGGATATTTATATATCCTTTATTCAAATTCAAACTATGGTTACCCACCTAAAGCAAAGTAACAAATACAAACCAAACTAGAGAAAACTTAACAAGAAATAAATTAACTTCAGAAGGAAGTTAAGTTCTAACATGCTACCGATGGAACATGTGTAAAGAAGATTTAAGAAGATCTTCTCAACTAGAGCAATCAGAAGTTATCATCATCCATGTGGCAACCAACATAGATCTATCCACTGAGTCAGCTTGTTTACTCAAAACATATTAAAAAACACATTTATGGAGATAAAATAGAACACAGTGACATAATTCTGATTATCATGCAATTTATACATGTAAACAAGAAAAAAGTGAAACATTATATCACAAGACATCATTTCTAATATTACTTCTAATTAGCAGAATATAATAGAAAAAGTGAATAAATATGAGTGCAATAAGGATGTCGCCAAATGTTTTCATATCGAGCTATAACTTGAGGTTTTCTTGCTAGTTCTTTCCTCTTGGTATACTCTTTGAACCAGTTTTTGTAATCCTTATTATATTAATATTTATTAGTGGTTTACCATTTTTGCCAAAAAAGAAATGAATGCCGCTAGGCATATTAGTTCACAGACTATCAAAAAATTAAAGAATAAACTATAATAAAAAGTATTATGCTGGAGCACCCATCATTTCATCCCCCTCATGATCTAAACCATGTCCTCATGGTTGGTCTAGAATCTTTCTATTTTGCCTTTCAATCCAGATAGCCAGGTCACACTTATTAAAGTTATACTTTTGGTATCTCCTGGGAGGAACATATCGTTTACATTGCTCCACATCCTCTATCCATTTCTCGAGAGCTTCTCCTACAAATTTGTTTAGGGCATCTAAATGTGGTACACGCATGAGAACCAATGGTGGTCTGAATTTCATTCCAACCCATTTTTCCTATTGTTCCTCTATGATTCTGATAACAAACCTCTATATTGAGGCTACAAGTGATGTTTTGGGTGAGATAGGTTCTCTCCTCCTCAAGTGAACTGAAATTGTACTATACCTAGTCCTTGTTCCTTGTAACGCTTTGTAGAGTAATTAATTTTGGACATACCAAAATGCAACAATACTAGCATTCAAATTCCCTCTGTATGTGGGTTGTACATGACCAAGTTGTGCAATGGAGACAAACATTGATCAAAATGCTAATGAATCTGGAGTTTCATCCTTGATTGGAAGGCCTGGTCTTGTCTATTTCTCTTTGTATTGATTTAATCTAGTCTCCCATCCCACTTGATTTTGTAATAATGACACAAATTCTCTCACTTGCACTTCTCCAAAAAATATATTGAGGAAAGATTGATAATATTGTCCAAAGAAAAATCCATGTAAATAATATTCACACATTTGGTTTTGGTAAGATGGATGACTTTTGTAAAAATATTCAAGAAAGTCATCATCATCATCATATTCCACTTTCCTATCCAGAACCAACTAATTAATATTCCACCAAAGGAATATTTCTCGAAGGAACAAAGAATACAGTCCTCAAGATTTTCTCGTGGCTAACAATGTAGTTGATAGTTTTGCAATTTGTTCTATCCTCTGTTCTGCTTTATTTGTCCGCTCCTTAATTTCATCAATTTTCTTTAATAGATTAGAATTTTATTGCTTGAACTTATAAATAATATTTGAGAGTTCCCACAAAAGAGAAAAAGAAGTGGAGGTTCCGAGGAAGAACTAGTTGTTTCTGATTTTATGTTTTCTTTTCTTTTTCTACCAATTTCTCTTTTAACTCTTTGATTTCTTCATTATTTTTCAGTGCACGTGTTGTTGCTTGTTTCTTCCTCCAATTCTCTTCGTTTGTTACAAAATATTGTTGCATGTGTTGATTATGTAGTGAGACCTTCTTAACTTCTTCATCTTTTTGTTTCAAAATCTCTTCCAAAAACTATATTTTCCTCCTAGCTTTAGTAAGTTCTATTTCAACACGAGATAACAACAATACTTTTTGCAATTTAGAATCCTCCTCCTCTCTTCCTTTATCTACTCTCTGAGGAATTTCTTCCTCCACCAGTACTTCCTTGCCCTCTCTACTGACAAATTGAGGAGTGGATGAAGGCATTGGAGTTTCAAAGCTATGTGGAGGAGATATTTGGCCATGAGAAGCTTCAAATTCCTCTGAGACTTCATGCATTTCTGTATCTTCTTTTAAGTATGATAAGGACTATGCTAATGGTTGTATTTCAGCATCCTCTAGGGAATCATCATCTATTGAAATTGTATACACCTAAAAATGGTCTGAAGATAATTAATTAAATAAGCAATTATTTAATTAATCTCCCTCCCCAATTTAATTGAATTCACTAAGCAATTTGATTAAATTTCCCCTTTCATCTACTTATTAATAAATCTAAGGATTTACTTAATAGGTTCATTTCATCCCTTTAATTAATTAATTCCCCCATCCAAAATGCCTCTTGACACTTGTCACTAAGTGTTCCCTTTCGTCCAACCCTTCTAGAAGCCTCTTGACACTTGTCACCATAGAGATGATAGATGTTCCCTTTAATCCAACCCCTTTGCCAACCACCTCCAATTTAACCATTGATATCTTCAAATCAATCTTGACCATTGATTTCTGCCACCTCACCCCTAGCCTTGAAAATCCTATAAATAGACCTCATTTTGAGAAATATGGATCCCATCTCATTTTCATCTTATGCTTTGTTACTATAGGCATCTAGCTTCTAGCTTCTAGTTTATCATTTCAAGCAATGCTATCATGTTCAATTTTAGCTTAATTGCATATTAATCTTAGTTCATTTTCTAGATCAATCATGAATTCATGTAGCTTAATAATGCTATTCTTGCTAGATCATGCATTTTCATCATTCAAATCCTCCATCTAAGTTTAGTCAAGTCACTAGAATATGCACAATCAGATCTCTTGCTAGATCATGCATTTTCATCATTCAAATCCTCCATCTAAGTGTAGTAAAGTCACTAGAATATGCATAACCAGATCTGAGAGCATTTTTCATACTCGCATTTACTAGGAGGCAATAAGTCGATTAGATATGGTTTTGTCTTTCTTTAATTTAATTCTTCTAACCATGCTTGTAATAATTTATTGATTGCATTGTGGTTGCAGATACAGGTACACTTCACAAAGCACGACATTTTGGCGCCCACCATGGGGCCAGAATCATCACTTTTGGCCTCTTAATCTTCAGCAAACTTCATCTATGTCCAACTTTGGTTCAGATATTCGTACAAGTTGCCTTTTCAGATCGTACGAACTTCCTTTCAGCCTAGGACGACACCTCATCCTAACTTGTACTAGGTATAATTTTGTGTCATACGAGCTTCTATGTTGCAAATTCTTTATTCGTACTAGGTCTAAAGATGTGTCGTATGAGTCTATTTCTTGCAAATTCTTTACTCGTACTAACCATAATTTTATGTCATATGAGCTGGTTTTGGCTAGTGTCAGAGATCTAAATTTGTGTCGTACTAACTGGAAATTTGTGTCATACGAGTCTCTGGTTCTGTGATTTTTAACAGGTTGCATGTTAGGGTTTTCTGATTCCAATCTGAAATTTTCTAACACTAACTCTGATCTGTTTATAAGATTTTTGCAGCCTAACTCTTTTCTACAGGATGCTTGTCAAAGACAAATTCAAAACACAATCATGATTACTAATGGATCCATTTTGCAGGTTGCCTATGAATCCGACTAAACTTTGTGTATTCATTAAGTTATATAGGCACACTTCAATTTTGCTAAAGGAAATGAACTATCATGTCTTACGTGTCTTTGATGATAGGCGAGTATGCTCTCACCTTTCTTAGGTGATCAAAAAGCTAGACTCATCTTTTTCTTTCATTAGTGCATTTCTTTAGCAGGCCTACCCTCCTGAGGAGTAATAACTCTTAGTCATTAAGGTCGATGAGAGGGGAACGACCTAAGTGGGAATGGCTAACACCAAGTAATCCAACCCACTATAAAATAAATGTGTTTTTGATGAAAATCAAAACAAGGATAGTGCTTGAGAATAGCTCTCCTCCATACCTTCAAGTATATCAAACCTTGGTTTTCAAGGCTAGGAGACCTCTTAATTGAGTTTATACCCCGATGCGCCGAACAGATCCCTTACTAGTGCCAGTTAAAATAGAAGCTACCTGATTCACCTCCGAAAGGGTGATAATCTTTGTGCAAAAGAGATAGTAACTCTCCCAAGACACTTTCCATATCGTGCCCCCATTAGCGTTTGGAGTCGGATAATACAGCGTTGAGAATCCATTGCGTGAGACTCAACGATCGTATTCTAATTAGCTATTAGGTGTGTACCTAAGTCAGCAAGAAAAGGTTTTCATTCTCAGCCAACTTCCTTAGGGTTTAGCTTGATCGGAGTCAATTATCACATCATGTGTTTTCTCTGTATTCATCCCTAAATGAGAAAATCAGACACCTAAAAACCGGAAAACATCAGCAAAACATCCTCAGAATTCAAAGATCAAAATCAGCAAAACAAACACTTTTTACCATTCTCTGCAACCTATCGTACGAGCTGTAATTCTCTGTAGCACAAGTCATAATCTCTGTCAAACGAGTTAACTTGCATAAAATTATTTGTTGTACTATCTGCTATCATATGTCGTACGAGATAGGTGTTTTGTCGTATGGTCTATAATCCCAAGTCATATGAGTTGCTGCTGTTTATATGAAAAACTTGGTTCTGTCGTATGAATCTGTATCTCATGTCGTCCTAAGTTGAATCTTATGTCTTACGAAAATTTGCATCTGTCAGTCCAAAGCTATGTCCTGCATGTGTGTTTTAGATTTATCATTTCTTCCTGATCAATTTGCAGTAAGCATAAACACCTGTTATCTGTCAATCCGTGCTTAGATTGTCTGCTTGGTTCACTTGGTCAAGTTATCATCCATCAAAATAAGAATTTAGAAAATATACACCTCAAGATTTTCAAAGTGCTCACCCCCAACAAGTTCAAAATCTAAACATCTCAAAGTTCACCCTCTTTGATAAACTGATCACTCAAACATAGTTTCTCATCAGGATCAATCATCCTTTATCACGAAACTGAAAACATTTGGTCAGGATAACCTTGTCTCACATCGTAGGATATATCATTCCTGCTAGACCTGGTTCTTATCAAATCACCATCATTGCACTCCTAAACTGAAGATCGAAAAACTTGCAAACTTTTAAACACTTGAATTCTCTTTTAGTGTCATATCACTCTATTGCCTTGAAATTGATTATTGGTCAATTATCAAAACAACTTTTAGACAATCAAACCTTTGAAACGGAAACAAAAACATTTGAAATAGTTGAAGATCATATCAACATGACATACCAAAGCAAAGTACAAGTAACAAGCCAATATATCAGAGAAATCAAACAAGTTCAAAATCAAAATAAAACTATGTTAAAACCTCACAAGGATTTAAATACATCTCAAAAGAAAGGTGGCTCTTTTATGCACCTCTTAAAAAGATCCCTAAAGGATTTGGCTAAAGAAGATCAAAATCATACACCCATGTCTAACAATGATCCATCCATCCATAAGCAAATTGACTCTCTAAAGGCATCTATTCCTACACCTCTTAAAAGCTTGCAAGAACCTTCCATAGCATCCTTGCCAAACAATACATCCAAAAATGAAGTTCCCCAAGGGATATCCATAATTGCCATCAAACCTATTTTAGAGGATCCTATTCAAAGCTCATCTCATTCATATCCAAGCATTGATTCATTGCAAAATCCCCATAGCACTTCCTTGCAAATTGAAGTCCTCATTCATAGAACGCTTGTTAAACGTGTCCTAATAGATGGGGGAGCTGGCTTGAACATTTTCTCTATGAATCTTGTCCATGCTCTAGGATATTCAGAAGATGCAGTTGATCCCCAGAAAAGGATAAAAATCAAAGCATCTGGTGAAGAAGAACATTACTCCAAGGGAATTGTGATATTACCTATCACAGTGGGACCCTTGCAAAAAGATACAGCATGTCAATTTTTAGACTTGGACCTATCATACAACATACTCTTGGGAAGACCACGGATTCAAGACATACAAGCTATTACATCAACATGTCATCAGTGTTTAAAATTCATCTACAATGGACAGGAAATCACAATATCAGCAAACTCAAATCCATTGCAGTGTTGTAGTAATCTGAAAATAGCTCAAGAGATCAGTGTTCCATATGACAGAGAGGCAGTATCTTCAAGCATATAATCCAGGGAACAATCATTTGCATCAATTTTGTCAAACATGGAAAAACAAATACAACTAAGAGATCAAGGGACCGAAAAATATTTGCTATCAGGGAAAAACAAACAAGAGCAACTTCAAATTGAGAGGGATGAAGAAGCAGATATAGTAGTTGATGTAGTTCATGCATATGCAGCACAAACATTAGGAGCTAGCCTACTTGAATCAGAATCACATTTTGTTGACATGGACTTAACCAAGGATGATCAGGAGTTTCTTATGCGAGGTCATTCTGATGAGAGTACTATTCTAGACATGGAAATACATACTGAAAGCTCTAACATCTCTATCATGACCACTAATATCTTTGAAACTATTCAACCTGAAGATCCTTTATCCTTAAGCTATCCTGAACCTATGGACTGGGAAAATGAAGGACATACTGCTATTGATACCTTTCCTAATGACCATGCCATATCCTTATATCTTGATGAAATTAAATCTGCAACAACTTTCACTAGGGATTCCGCTAACGTATCTTCGTATCAAGTGGGTGTTAAATCTCCTAGTCACAAAAATGAAAATAAAGAAAACAATATCAAGTTTAATGCTGAAAACCATTTATTGGCAACATTAGATAGGGAAAAAGAAAAAATAAAGGACGAATCTAATGGTGAAAACCTCCTCGAGGCGCCGGAGGATGGGAGATTTGATACCTTACCTGAATCTTGTAAAGAGAAGTTATCTATCCTAATAGAACTAGCAGAGGCAGTTATCATTGGTACAACTGATCTACATCCAACAATCCCTCTATCAGAACTAGCAAGACAAAAATACTTGGAACCATTCAAAAGATGGAAAATCAATTTTACCTGGTCATATACAGACATTCCAGGGTTTGACCCATATCTTACAATACATCACCCAAATATCAGTCCAGGAGCAAGCATCAATAATAGAACATAGCATGGATCAGGAGCAGGAATTCTACTCATCACACCACAAGGGCATACAATCCCAAAAGCATACAAATTAAGCATTCCGTGTACAAACAATATAGTAGAGTATGAAGCATTGGTAATAGGTATCAAAATGGATATAGAATGGAACGTTAAACAACTTCAAGTCTTTGGAGACTCTCAACTCATCATTAATCAAATCAATGATGAGTATCAAACAAAAGATGATAAACTCATGCCTTACAAAAAGATGGTGGATGATTTCAAGAAGTACTTTGTAGAAATAACTTTTGAACAAATTACAAGAAATGATAATAAAGCAGCAGACACCATGGCTACACTTGCTTCTCTATTGCTGACACAGGAAAATCAACAACGTTATGAATTCCTGGTTGAAGAGTTGTTTCATCCCGCCTATAATTGTCCTGATTCCCAAACCATCTGTCAACTTATTGGACACAATTCCTCCCACTATGGCTAAACTTACACATACCTAAAAGACAATATCCTACCTCCAAATTTATCGAAGAACCAAAAGAGAAACTTTATTCGCCAATTCTCACATTTTACTCTCGTCGTAGATACCCTATTTAAACGAGGTCTAGACAGTACTCTCTTACGATGTCTCGAACAAGAAGAATCTGAGAAAGCCTTACATGAAGTCCATAATGACATTTGTGGCACTCATTCAAGTGGTCTTACCCTTTCGAAAAAACTCATACGCTTGGGCTATTATTGGCCAACTATGGAACAAGATTCTTTTAAAATAGCAAGAACATGCAAACAATGTCAAATCCATGGGAATTTGATCCATGCACCAGCACAAGAACTTCATGCTTTAGCAACATCTTAGCCTTTCTACCAATGGGGACTTGATCTAGTAGGAAAGATCAATTCTTCTTCATCTAATGGACACAAATTTATCCTTATAGCTACAAAATATTTTACAAAATGGATTGAGGTGGTACCTCTCATCAATATCATAGGAAAACAAATTGCTGCATTTATCTTGAATTATATCATCTGTCGCTATGGAATACCAATGACCATTATCACTGATAATGGGTGACCATTCAAGAATCAAGATGTACAAGAGCTATGTGAGAAGTTCAAAATCTAGCATAGATTCTCCACACCATATTATCCATAGGGAAATGGGTAGGCAGGAGCATCTAACAAAACTATTATGAAAATCATCAAAAAGACAGTAAATGATGTTGGCAAATATTGGCATATTCAACTGAAACCTACTCTATGGGCCTACCACACCAGTATCTACACAGTGATAGGTGCCACACCTTTCTCTCTTGTATATGGATCAAAAGCCATATTGCCAATGGAAGTAGAGATACCCTCTCTACATGTATCACTAAAAAGTCTTATCCGAGATGAAGAACAAAGAGTATCTAGACTGCAAGAGTTAGAACTAATCCATGAATGAAGATAAAATGCTTTTGATCATTTAAAGGTCAAACCATGAGTCTTTCAAGTTGGAGAACTAGTGCTAAAGGAAAATCCATGCAACCAGGCAGATCGAGAAAAGAAAGGAAAATTTGAACCAAACTGGTTAGGTCTGTTTGTGGTCACAACAATATTTGGGTCAAGAGCATATTAGCTATCAACACAAGATGAAGATAAACTCGAAGAACCTATCAATAGCATGCACCTAAAGAAATTCTATGTCTGAAAAATTAGAAAAATCCAAAAACAGTGAAAAATCATAAAAGAAAAAAAAGAGTGAAAAAGCAAAAAATCCCAAAAAATCAAATATCAGAAAAGGTGCAATTAAAATAGTGTTGGCATTTTTGATGTTTATGTTGTGATTGTCATTGATGGACACACACTTGTATTGAGATCCCCTTTATATGTATGAGCTCAAGCTCAACCGGTATTTGTTCCAACTGGTATGTTGTATTCTAGTCTTTAGACTAGTAGTGATTTTGCAGAATGTGTTTCCCGGTCTAAAGCGGCGTGTCGACCCCAAGCAGTTCACAGATCACAAGTGGTATGAGGAAGCAAAGTGGCACAACACATTCTTACCAGTCTTCATTTTTGTCAAACTAGCAACCGGCATTTTGTATAAACCGGTAATACTCTGTGATGAGTTACCAACCGACATTTTGTGATGAGTTACCAATCCACCGATTGTTTGATGGTGCTGACACATTGATAGTGATTCTTGTGTCATGTTACTGAGTATGTCTAGATTCACTGAACCTAGGAAATTGTAATGTAATCCTATTGGACCGACATGAAATCAGATTCCTTTAAAAGGACATCATGTCTAGGGTTTTTGAGTTGTTGAAGAAGTTGCAAAAAGGGTTAATGTTGAGCTAGGGTTTAAGGTGGATGTTGAGTTGTTGGAAGAGCGATCTTATCTGAGAAGATCAAGTTGTAACTGAGAGAGAGACAGAGAAGACTAAAGTAATGTTGGAATGCATTAGCTGTGAGCAATACTGGATCTAACCAAGCAGTTTGTGATATTAGATAGATCAAACACTTGTTGATTACTCACATCTTTGACAAGTCTGTAGCCCTTAACCGGGTAGGCCTCAAAGCCTTTGTAAAATCCTCTAACAAGGTGGTTCACACATGTGAATCTAAAATCCTCTAACAAGGTAGTCTTTAATCGGACTTATCTCCTAACAGAGATTGAGATTCCTAATAGGATCTATTCTGGTGAAGAACATTGTAAGACCTTAACTGGTCTGACCTTAACCGGTCTAGTTTCTATTCTGTAGATAGTGACTTGTGAGTTCCATCTCATCGTGGTTTTTCCTAGTTGGGTTTCCACGTCAAATATCTTGTGTTATGGTTGTATTGCTTTTGTGGGTGAATGTTTTATTTGCATTTTGGTTTGTATGTGTGGTAACCGGTTTGATTGTCAGATTGCTTTATCGGTTTATCTTTAGACTGTGTAAGTGTTTTAGTGCAAAGATTTTTGGCATACTAAATCACCCCCCTCTTAGTATTCATCAAATAGATGGTGAAAACCTGGCAAACAGGCGCTATCTGTCAGCTAGCTCTTCCATATATTAGTTCATATATTTTTTCACTTGCATTCATTCATTTGCCATCAGCATTGACCATCCTAAGCCTTTCTACATATGCAGACATCTCAGGTGGCTTCTTGCCATGGTTTGGATCATTGGTTATATCATAACAACTTTGTTTCTAGGCTTGGGGCAAAATCCTGCACTTAGATGGGGGCAAAATTCTTGATCATTTTGAACTTAATCAAACAAGTAGAACAAACAGTTAGACAACTGTTATCAAGCGAAAAACTAAGACACATCCAACATTGAACACAAGATCAAACTATCAACTATCAAGCTATCACAAAATCAATCTAAGCACATCACACACTTTTTAGTGGATAATATATTTTTGGATAATGATTGTAACATGATTGTTCAACTTTTCTATATTGATTTTCTCTATCATGATTTCTGAGTGACTCTAGGATGTCTTGGACTAGAGGAACAAGAAAGAAACATGATATTTTTCTTGTCTGTTGTCTAAAAATTAATCATTAATATGTGCAAATTTGTCTTGGGATATGATCATCAGAATATCATTGAAGGCATTTCTGATTTGTATATTGAAATGATTAATGCTGCCTATTTTATGTAAGCAACACTCAAGTCATCTCAGTTAAATTATACCTTGATGATTTTGCTAAATTGCTATATCAAAATTTGGGAAAGAAGTGCTCAGGTCATCATGGTTTAATTATACCATTGATGTTTGCACTCACTTCCCACATCTCAAAAGCTCAATGATGACAAAAATGCAAAATAATCCAGTGACTAGTCCGGTCGTAGCTTTGCATTCCATTGCATTTTCATTTTCATTTAGCTTGCATTTCATTCTTGCATGGGATCCTACACGCTCCTTTTATCCAAGGTTAAATCTATCATAGGAATCATCACAAGTATACATAATCAGGATAATGACTCATATCTCTTCAGATATTATTGACCTAGCCCAAATCTTATGCTATCTCCCTCAACAGAATCAACATCAACATATCCAAATATTTCAGCAACTTGATATCAAGAAAATGTTAGTTCTTTATCTATCAAATTTATCAAATCAAATCAATCAATCAAACCTAATCGATTTGGATCATGTCTTATACAGGATGAATCCTTCCTAAAACTAGATGATCTGATTTTGATTCATGTCTTATACAGGACGAATCCTTCCTGAAACCAGATGTTCTGATCATGTCTTATACAGGATGAATCCTTCCTAAAACCAGATGCTTTGATCATTATTTTCTTATATAGGATGAATCCTTCCTGAAACAAGACTGAATCTAATCAATCAAGATTTTTCAATCTTATCAATCTAAGCAATCAAGCTAACCAAAGAACTCACACTTTCATCAAACCACGGTTGCAAAAATCAAATCAAATCTATCAGGATTTCAATCTCGCAAAACTCCAAAGATCAATTATCTCAATTGTTCTCCCGAGGGGGCATCATCATACTGGAATTTAGCAATCAAGAGTCGGGGCATTGTATCAAACCAATATCATCAAAATGAGAATATTATTTGAATCAACGCGTCATCACACCTCACTTCAAAGAGGGGAAAAATGTATACACCTAAAAATAGTCTGAAGATAATTAATTAAATAAGCAATTATTTAATTAATCTCCCTCCCTAATTTAATTGAATTCACTGAGTGATTTGATTAAATTTCCCTTTTCATCTACTTATTAATAAATCTAAGGATTTACTTAATAGGTTCATTTCACCCCTTTAATTAATTAATTCCCCCCATCCAAAATCATTTCTTCTAATCTATAATTAATTAAAACAAATAAATTATGAGTTGTTGAGATTAATTAGCCCTTTCCCATTATTTGAATTTTTAAATTCAAATTCTCCTAACTTCTACCACTCCTAAACCTAACCCATTCTACCTACCTCCATGTCCCCTTTCATCCAACCTCCTCTAGAACCTTTGTGACACTTGTCACTAAGTGTTCCCTTTCATCCAACCCTTCTAGAAGCCTCTTGACACTTGTCACCATAGAGATGACAGATGTTCCCTTTAATCCAACCTCTTTGCCAACCTCCTCCAATTTAACCATTGATATCTTCAAATTAATCTTGACCGTTGATTCCTACCACCTCACCCCTAGCCTTGAAAATCCTATAAATAGACCTCATTTTGAGAAATATGGATCCCATCTCATTTTCATCTTATGCATTGTTACTATAGGCATCTAGCTTCTAGCTTCTAGTTTATCATTTCAAGTAATGTTATCATGTTCAATTTTAGCTTAATTGCATCTTAATCTTAGTTCATTTTCTAGATCAATCATGAAATCATGTAGCTTAATCATGCTATTCTTGCTAGATCATGAATTTTCATCATTCAAATCCTCCATCTAAGTGTAGTCAAGTCACTGGAATATGCATAATCAGATCTAAGAGCATTTTTCATACTCGCATTTACTAGGAGGCAATAAGTTGATTAGCTATGGTTTGGTCTTTCTTTGATTTAAATCTTCTAACAATGCTTGTAATGATTTATTGAGTGTATTGTGGTTGTAGATACAGGTACACTTCATAGAGCACGACATAATTTATCCTCGGTGACCCTTTCTCAATAGCTTTCTTAGTTTCTGGTTTTTTGGGCGAAACAACATCAACGGGCACTTGACTTGGTTGGGTTGACAATGTGGCTTCATCAACAAGATTCTGCTGAGTAGACTGAGGGAGATAGGGGGCTCATTTTCATTGGCAAGTGGTGAAGGAGGTCTTTGAGATGGGGTTCGCTAAACTAGCTCATTCTGATCTGAGACGGAGGGGTAATCAGGAGGCCTATGGGTACTAGAAGGAGAACTAGGTTCAACTTCTTTTTCTTCTTCATTTCTTTACTTAGTAGAGCTATGAGTAGATCTAATAACCCTAGGTTCCTCTTTCTCTAACTTTTTCTTTTTCTTAGATGGACCCTCTTCAGTGATTTCTGCCTCCCTATTTGTCCTTTTCTTTTTCTTTTTAGAGGGTTCTCCTTTCTCAAATTTTAAACTTTTTGCTATGGGTCCCTTTTTCTCCTTTTTTGATAGGTGATGACAAAAAATCCAACCACTTTTCTTTCCATGACTCTTTCTTCAGAAAGTGATGTTTAACAATAAGATGAATAAAACTAGGGCATTTTATATGACCATCTTTATCTTTTACCCTACCTATCATGGCAAAAAATTGCGAAAATAGAAAAGAGGGAAGATTTAGTCAAGCCTCAGGTCTGGTATTAGCATACCTTAAGTGAATCAACAATCGCATTCTTAGGCCCAACACTGTGCCATACTACCCTTCATAGGTGAAAACTTTCATGAGCCAAAGAACGACTGTCTTCCTTGGCTTGTCCAAAATGCTTCTATTTATACCTTTAGTATTCCCTTCATGAATTTGCAGCTCAGGCTGTCTTTCATTTCCCTCATGAAATGAACTGATCACTTCTTCAAAATTTGTGTGACCTTTGTTTATTAGTTCTCCTTTAGCTGGTATCTTTGAGATTTCACTTATCACCTAAGGTGTTACCTCAATCACTTCTCCTCCCACTCTAGTGACATTGACATGAAAATTTAGTATAGATTCATCCACAATTCTCGGCTCATACCCCTCATACATTTTGACAAATTTCAGCCAACCTACTTGTTTGAGTAATCTTTTTGTTTCATGGTCCAAACTGAAATTTTCTGGCTCTTTGATTTTCTTGTTCCCCATTTTGTCTGAAAAAAATTTGCTCATTATTCTGCACTTGAAGTAAGCTTCTAAAACAAGAAATGCAAGTGAAATAATTTCCATCTCCAAAATAGAAATTATTCAAAAAGTAGCCATTAATTGCACATCCTCTTCTGCATCATTCCTACTTTATATCTACATAATTAAAAGACAATATTTCAAAAATAATACTCATGACAAATGTTTACCTTTTTGACTATTCAATATATATCAGCTAGGAGCCATCATGTAGCATCGATCATTTTGCCACTTAAGTGTTAAAATCAATGGCAGTCCCAAAGACACTGAGAGGGGGGGGGGGGGGGTGAATCAGTGTCTAACCGATTAACTGGATATTTATAATTATTTAAAATTTTGCATCCCAAAACAGTGTACCGATAAATAAGAATTAATGCAACAAATAAGAATAACAGAGACAACATAGGAAACACACCATAACACAAGATATTTAACAAGGAAACCCAGTGTGGGAAAAACCTCGGTGGGATTTGTGACCCACAATATTTACTCATTGGCTAATGAATAAATACTACTTACAATGAGGGGCATGCGCATGTAGGGATGCCAACAACCTAGAGCACACTGCTCAATAAAGAGTCACATTGCTCAATAAAGAGTCACACTGCTCAATAAAGAGTCACACTGACTACAAAATGGATTATCAAATTCCAATACAATGTGCTGCTTCAAAACAACATCTCTCATGCTAGGTTTAGTACCGGTTTAAGCTCAGTCAATAACCAAAACCTTCATTGTCAACTATATCACCTTATACAAAATTGCCTTATTACACATTACAACTTTCTTCCATCTACATCTATAAAAATGACCTATAAGATATCATACATATGAGTCTATTACAATGTACCATGTCAGCTTTTACAAAAGATAATTACAATTCAAAACAATAAATAAAATTTTATTCCATGTCGGCCTGAGTGTCGGTATGCATTATTGCCGATGTCGATTGGTTTCCAAATGATTGCCAGTTAATTGCCATTAATGACAACATCAACTATTCTCATAAGAGTGTAGAATGCCAACATTAAGAGAAAGAAACACACTGATCAGGAGCTATTAGAAGTATAAATATCATTTCATCAGTAATAAAACTGGCAAACTGATCAGGAGTTACTTAGGGCTCAGTCTACATGGACCAATAAAACATTAAACAAAGAGACAAATTCCATTATTTCAGCATCAGGGAATGTATTAGGAGCAAGGAAGGCTTTTATCCTAGAAAAATACTTATTTCCAAATTCTTGAAAGCCGCCAGGAATCGTCAAGAGTCATCAGGAGCAAATTGTAGTTGATCTGGAAAAATCCACCATTTTTTTTTTCATCTTTTTCCTTAGGTATAAATTGCCATTTCTGGTTTTCAATTCACCCATGAGGTAGATTTCCATTTTTGGTTTTCAATCGTCCTCAATTTTTTTTATTTTGTATTTTTAGAGATAAACCACCATTCCTGGTTTTCGATCTATCTCCTTTATTTTGTCTTTTTACTAGTATTACTCTAAGTTGGATTGCATCACAATAGTGATGTCCTCCATGAATAAGTGTTCTATCCTAGACTAAAATTCTTAGAAGAATTCTTCTTTTGATGCTGGTTTATGATACAAATTTAATCTATGACCATTGACCAACATTACTTTTTGTTCTCCATCAATATGCACTAATTGAACTGCAACATTATCATAAACTTGACTGATTTCATAAGGTCCCAACCATCTTGTATGAAACTTTCCTTTGAACTCCTGAAACTTTGAATCAAACAATAGTTCCCAATCTCCTTTCTTGAATTGTCTGGAAACAATATGCTTATCATGCCATTTCTTTCTCTAATTCCAAATTATCTTTGTATGTTGCAGAGCTTCCATTCTTATTTCATTCAATCTGTTTAACTGCAAAATTCTAGCTTTCTCTTCTTCAGTCGGATTAATTCCAACTTCCCATGTTGTTCTTAATGTTGTCAACTCAAACTCAATTGGCATGACATGAGTCTTCCCATAGACTAACTCATATGGAGAAAATCAGGTGGTAGTTTTCCATGTGTTGTAAGCCCAGACAACTTCATCTAATCTATCTGACCAATTTGATTTTGTCAAAGAAACAGTCTTTGTGATAATGTTTTCTAACTCATGATTGGTAACTTCCACCTGACCATTAGCCTATGAATGATATGGTGAATACTTTCAGTGTGTCATCTTATATCTATGCATGAAAGCCTCCATCACAATGGACATGAGATGAGGTCCTTGATCAGATACTATCTCCCTCGGAGCACCAAATCTTTGAAAGATTTGTTTATATAGGAAGTCAACAACCTTGTCTTCTTTAGTCACTTGCAATGCTCTCACTTTAGACCATTTTGTGTCATAGTCTGTGCAGACCAGAATGTAGTGGTATCATTTGGAAGGAGGATCTATTGGTCCTATGAAGTCAATTCCCCACTTCTCAAATGAATCAAGAGCTATCTGAGGTTGAAGAAGCATCTCCATCATTGTTGTTGGTCCACCCATGTCCTAGCATTCATCACATTATTTCAGATAAAATGAAACATCCTTTGTCATGGAAGGCCAAAACTAGCCCGCTCCTAAGATTTTATAAACTGTTATGATCACTAAATAATGTCCTCCTTCTGGTTCATTATGACATGCATGTATAATGTCATAAACATCAATTTCCTACACACAGCTATGAAGAACATGATCACGACACATTTTAAACAAAAGATGATCAATCCATTGAAATCTGGAACTTTCATGAATTAATCTTTTCTTTTGCTTAGGATTGAAATGACTAGGACACTTCCCTATTACGAGATAATTTGCAATATCAACAAACTAGGGTGATTGTACTGATATGGCAAAAAAAAATTCATCCAGAAAAGTATCAGTGACAACATTATCCTTACCTGGCTTATCCATAATAGTTATATCAAATTATTGCAAAAGCAACAACCATCTGATTATTCATCCACCTACAACAACTTTATTCATTAAATAGTGAATGGCTGCATGATCTATGTGGATAAAAATTCTATAACTTGTATTATAATGTTGAAATTTATTTATTGCATATACAACTGCTAAAAATTCCTTCTCGGTGGTTGTATAATTTCTCTCAATTGGACTCAAATTCCTGTTGATATTGTATATAGCATGCATTGCTCCATTTTCATCCTTTTGTCCCAAGACTGCTCCAATAGAAAAATTGGAAGCATCTGTATGTATATGAAATGGTTCTCCCCATACAGGTCCTCTAATTATTGGTGATGTAGTCAAAGAATATTTAATATCTTCAAATGACTTCTGGTAGTTATCTATCCACAAAAATTCTGAGTCCTTTGTAAGTAATGTGAACAATGGCTCAACAATTCTACTAAACCCTTCAATGAATCTTCTATAGTAACCTACATGACGAAGAAAACTTATAACATTAGTTTGAGTTTTTGGAACCTCAATTTGTTGGATGACCACCATCTTGGGATCAACTTTAATGTCCTCTTTAGAACTATGGTGTCCTAAAACAATCCCTCCAGTCATCATAAGAGAATATTTTTCATGATTGAGTGATAACCTGTGATCTTTGCATCTCTGCAACACCTTATCTAAACTCTCTAATGCCTCATCATAAGTTTTCCCATGGACTCAAAATTTATCCATATAAAATTCTACACATGAAGTGGTCAAGTCAACAAAAATGGCCAACACAGCTCTTTGAAAAGTAGAAAGTGCATTACAAAGTCCAAAAGGCAATACTCTATATGAAAAAGTTATCCAAGGGCATGTGAATGTTGTTTTATCCTGATCCTCAGGAGTCACTTGTATTTGGTTATAGTCACTAAAACCATCCAAGAATTAGAAATAACTGCTGCCTGCTTGATTATCAAGCACCTGATCAATAAATGACAAAGAAAACTAATCCTTCTTAGTGGCCTTATTTAATTCTCTATAGTCAATATAAACATGCTACTTCCCATTCTTTTTAGGCACTATGACCAATGGTGATAGCCATTGACTATATGAAATTGGGTAAATAAACCCTACTTGCAGTAGTTTTTCTATTTTTGTCTTAACAAATTCTCTCAAATCTGGGTTGATTCATCTCTATCCTTGCCTCATAGGTTTGACATCTTCAGTATAGATGTGATCTATGAAAATTGAAGGATGAATTCCTCACATATCCTTGTATTCCCAAGAAAATTCTTTTGAATGTTTTTCTAATGTGAGTTTTATTTTCTCTTCTTTTGTGGGAGGTAAAGATGAATTGATAAAGAGAGGTTTGTCTATTGAAATTAAGATTTCCTTGGTATCAGTCTTCCTTTCACCTAGGTTTCCAATGAGTGTATTAAGAGGACAAGGATGTGAATTGGTATGGTGAGAAATTTTCTTATTACTCTCCCCATTATCTCTCTTCTGGAAGGGAATTTCATTTATTTCTCTATAGTGTTCTTCCTCATTACCCAATTTGTTTCCCTGGTCTACACATTCCTCATATTATTCAACATGTTTAGTCAAAGTGACCATGGTTAATTCAACAACCCCATCCCCTTCTAAATCTGTATCATCATCAATCCATTTCTGAGTGTTATAACTAATTGATGGTTTAGCTAGGGGGTAAAGTGTCAATTCCTTCTATTTATAACCATTAGAAATGGTCATACTACCAGATCTGTAGTCTATTAGAGTTATTGTTGTTGCTAACCAAGGTCTACCTAGAATGATTGGGTATCTTGATGCCTTCTTTTTGGCTTTGAGTACTAGAAAATCTACTAGATAATCCTAGGTGTCTATAGTAACTATGACATCTTGCAGAACCCCTTCAGGTTTAGCAGTAGACTAATCTGCTAAATGAAGTACGGTTGTTGTTGGTTGAACTTGAGCCATTCCCAACATTTTTGTCGTATCTGCTATGATAACATTTATGGCTTCTCCTAGATCAATTAACACATTAGGTATCTTAACTTCTCCTATGCTCAAGGTAATCACAAGACTTCCAGGATCACTATATTTGTGAGGAAGCAACCTTCCTGACAAAATATCACTAAGTTTGGTTCCAATCTGAATAGTGGGTGGAAATTTTTGTTTCCTTCTAGGTGTCTTTACACAAAGTGATTTGATAAGCTGGTTTATTTCTAGAATATCCTTGATAGATTGTAACAAAGGAATTTCAATGTTAATCTTTTTCAACTCCTGAAGAAGTAGGGAGTCTGCCAATTGATATGATTAGATTGGGAGGTGTTAGGAGATTTCTGTGGTGTTTCCAAACATTTTGGATATGGGGCTTTACTAGTCATTTCCTTTTCTTCAGCAAATTCATGAATTTCTTCGTTTGTTTCTTTTGTCTTGTCCTTCTCATTAGTATCACCTTTTGAAGGCACATTGTGATTCCTCAATTGAATATCATTAACTTCTATAACATTCAACCCAGGAGGATTGATATCAATATTAAATGTCTGTTGAGGATAATTGTTCTTAGGGTTTGGAACTGGTTGTGCTGGGATCCGAGGTTGATTAACCTACTCATTAGCAGTATTTGGACTAGTGATAAGAGGTGGAGTTTGTCCCCAAGGTCGTTTTGGGCCTTGATTTTGCCATGGCTGAAATTGATTTTGATTTTGTTGCCATGATCGTTGATTAGGATGCCATGTTTGATTTGATGCCATGGTGGATTACATTGTGTTTGATTCCATTGAGGGATAACCCACTCTGGAGGTCCCCATGGTGTAGGAGTTGGTTGCATTTGAAAAGGAGGATCCCATTGATTAGTATTCCAATTGTTCCTAGGACCATATTGTCCCGAATAGGAATTAAATCCTTGATTATGTGATCTATGACCTACATAGTTAAGCTCTTCCTCAATGATTGGAGGTTTCTTTTAATGATTTATAATCTCTAGTAAGAGATTACAAGAGTTTGCTACATGATTCTGTTCACGGATTTCACATAGATTAATTTGATTCAGTGGACATTCTCTTGAAAGATGTTTACCTCTACATTTTGAATAATCTATGGCTAGTTTCAATGGTTTTCTTGTCACCATGTGTGTTAAGATGGAGTACTATATTAGTTTTTAAATTTTCCAACTCCTCCATTACTTGAGACATGTCAGGACCTAAAGCTTTAGTTCCCACTCTGGTCCTAGAGTAATTTCTGCAGATCTCAATAATTTCCTCTAAAGGAATCTTATTAATATCACCTTTCCCCATTAAATTCAAAGCTTCTTTTGATTCATCATCAATTCTCTTTAGGAAAATTGTTTGACTGATGTCATCATTTAGTCCTTCAACACATCTTTTGTACACAAACATGAACCCATCAACATAATCCTCTTCAACTTTCATCTTCTAATTGCTTCATTCAAAACAATTCATCCTTCCTATCTCTCACCTAACAATAATCCTCGTATTTATCCAAGAAAACTCTTTCCATCTCATGCCATGTTGAGATAGAACCAAATCTTAATCCATGAACCATCTTAATGTTGATTCCTTTAAAGTATAAGGAAATAACTTCAATTTTTGGTTATCAGCTGTATAATCATAGGTCTGACATGGGACTTTAAACTCAAAAAGGAACTGGCCAGGATCTTTAGAAGTTTTTCCTCTAAAAGTTGGTAACACAGAGGGTGAAATTTTTTTCATAGGAGATTCATTGTCCCTCACATTCAGGTTGATAGGATATGAAAATGTCCTATTTGGTGGGGGATCTTGTGCTTCCTCTTGGTCACCCACCTCTTCCTCTTGATGTTGTTATTCAAATTGATCAATTTGTTCTTCAATTTCATTTTTTGTTCTTCTTGCAATTGATCAAGATTGTGATGTCTTGGAAGTAATCTTCCAAATTGATCTCATTTTCTTCTCATCAACTGTTAAAATTTACCTTATCAACACTAAATCTCTAACTTAAGTAGCCAGATCTATTTAGTTCCTCGACAATGACACCAAAAATGGTGGGCAAGGTTGTTGATGTATAACCTTGCACCATTTAAATTCTCTTCAACTATCGAACCGAGGTGTGTCTAAAGTTGTATGTGATAAGGAATGATTTAGTACTTTTTTTTGGGGGGGGGGTTTGCATTGGTAAACAATGACTGGAGTGTGATCATACTCCGTCAGGAGCTATCAGGAGCTCTTTGCTTCGACTAAATTTTAAAGTTAAAAATATCCTTGCAATCTAAACTAAAGGAAACAAACTTGTCCTAAGAAGATTCAGATTTGTTGACAAGAATTCAAACAGGATGGATTCAAGACTTAACCGTGGAATTTTCTAGAAAACTTGAATAACTTTTAAATCATAAAAACTCAAAATCTAAAGCTAAGTGCTTGGAAAATAAATGGTGCAGTCACCGATTAGTCAGTTTTCATGATCTAATTCATTCAGTTCTGTATTGCCTCCATCATATCCTCTTTTTTTCGTTGTGTTTACTCTTGCTGCCTAGTCTGAATTGATCTCTTTGAGGTCCCTCCTAACCGGTGACTGCACCAATAAACCTCTTTTACGCTTTCTGAAAATAAAGTCTAAATTACGTTTGCAAGAAACGAAAACTAGTCTATTAAAGCATGAAAACAACTAAATCCATGGGCTCATCTAGCAATAGTTTTGTTCTCATCTTAATCTTCAAACTCACCATCTCATTAACTACTTTAACAGTGAAATGCATAAAATGAAAATGTATTCTAACAAAGCCATAAATCAAAAGTAACTAAACATTCATTGAAATAAACTTCCACAAGGGAAGTAAACAACACTTGTTGGTTATAGAATGTAAGGCTCTACTATTGACTATCTTATTGTCTATTTTGCCTATTATATACTATAGAGAACATCAAGATATTTATATATCCTTTATTCAAATTCAAACTATGGTTACCCACCTAAAGAAAAGTAATGAATACAAAACCAAACTAGAGAAAACTTAACAAGAAATAAATTAACTTTAGAAGGAAGTTAAGTTCTAATAGGTCATCGATGGAACAGGTGTAAAGAAGATTTAAGAAGATCTTCTCAACTAGAGCAATCAAAAGTTATCACTATCCTTTTGGAAACCTTGGAACTTAGATCTGTTTGTTGAGTCTTCTTGTTTACTCATAACGTATTCAAAAACACATTTATGGAGATAAAATATAACATAGTGACATAACTCTGATTATCATGCAATTTATACGAGTAAACAAGCAAAAAATGAAACATTATATCATAAGACATCATTTCTAATATTACTTCTAATTAGCAGAATATAATAGCAAAAATGAGTAAATATGAGTGCAATAAGGATTCCGCCAGGCATATTAGTTCACAGACTATTAAAAGTTTAAAGCATAAACTATAATAAAAAGTATTATGTTGGAGCACCCATCAATCGAAGCCTGAGGGACATACTTTTCACCACCTAACTCAACCAAAGCCATATCAGAAATCGTCTTGTCTCGAGGAGAAGCCAACTTAGAGGACTTCAAGACTGGTTTAGAAATCTCTGAAGCTAAAAAAGAAACCGACTGACCCTTTCCCTTCTGCTTAAGGGAGGGTTAAGATGTCCTAGTTAGGGATTTATAAGAGAGGTGATCAGCTGACAAATAGAGTAGACAAAACAATGTAGAATTCGCATATTCCAATAGCTAGGACCAAGCACCAAGACAAGACTTCAAGTCGATCGAGACAGGGAGTGCCAAATCAGGAGCAATGCCCATACAAAAGCACACATAAACTAAGCACAATATTTTCTTAGTGATATAGTCAAGGAAGATAAACTAACCAAATGAGTTACCAATCCCAACAATGATATCCTCATCCTAGAATTCTAGGGGAAGACCTGAGAGACAAACCCAAACTGAAATAGCACTAGACAAGTGGAATTTATGCTTAAAACTAGGATGTTATTTACAAAAGAGAAGTTCGTACTTTCCAAAAAAAACCAAGGGCCAGAAGAAAGGATTAGAGAGAAATCTTCTCACTTAAGGATTAGAGAGAAATCCTCCTTAAGTGAGAAAGTGAAACAAAATGTACCTTTGGGCAACGTCGAGATTAAAACATTATCCTTAATTACCCATCTAGCAACAACCCCATTACGAAAAAAGGCACTCTTTGGACGCCTCCCCATAAACTTCCCCACCAAGGCATTTTCCATTTTAGCTAGGGATCTGTTCAGGGAAGAATATTTAATATTCACACACGTACCATTCTTAGATCGCTCAAGACACGTCGTCTGTGGGCGTAAACTAACCACTGCTAAATAGATCCTTCCAAAACCCTTGGGAAAGGTTAGCATATGATACAATCGAGGCGGGAGAGGACCCATTCCCGATAGCTTCCCCACCGACAATCTTCATAGGTGGCATGGTTGAGCTAGAGATGGTCCCACCCACATCACGGGGGCACCCATCCCTCTGAATCCTAGGGAAAAGGAAAAGAAAGTCAACACAAAAGTTATCAGAGGATAACACTCGCAAGGGGTCTAGAACCACAAACTCGGACTGCACCAAAGTTGCCGCATCGTCCTTTCCTCCTTCTGCTCCACACCAGACAACTCCCGTCTACCACTTGCAGAGCACATTTTCAAAAAATCCCTTGAACAATCAAATGTTTGAAAATATATTTAAATACGAATTAATGATATAAAATGAGTTTTGATATGTACAATCGATATTTTGATCTAAATGCATTAAGTGTGGCTATCTTCACAATCATTCCCACAAGTGGTAGGTGAATGTTTCACAATTCAAACCAAAATATAATGACTACTGAATAAAGATAGAACATGGTCTCAAATTTTGAATCTAAATTTTTTAAAATTAAAGTTCATTTTTACAAATTATACAACTGACTTGGATCAAACTTGTAAACCATAGTTTTAAAATAGATAGAAAAAAGATAACTAAAAATCAAGCCTAGTCCTTGAAATTAAATGCAAATATAATTGAATATAACTTAAATTCTGTATAAGGCTGGGCCACTTATAAGTTTGACAATTAGGTTAGAATGAAATTAAAACGAAGGAAAAAAGGGGAAGATGTGCAATTTCCATCATTAGACATTACTCATCATTTAAAATGAACAGTCAAATGTTTGAAAATATTTTAAAACATAAAGTAATGATACATAATTAATTTTGATGGATATTATAGATAAGTCAGTGTAAATACATTAAATTTGTAATTATCCCAACAACCATTCCCACAAATTTCAAGGATGAAATCTATACATTTTTTCCTTTTTAAATGTCTAAGGTTTCTAAATGTTGTAAGCATAATTGCAACGATAATGGTAACTATGCAAGTCAATGAATATGAATTTTACTGATATACAGCACGTTCCAACCAGAGAAGACTAGAGGCAAAAATGGGATCATAGTGCCAAGACAAATCCAAGGTTTTTCATTTTGTAAAGCAACAAGATTTGAGAGGGTCCATTGAGCATTGGTTTGTATACAAAATCCACAAAAGGTATTGTATGAAATTGAATATATACAAAAACATCATTTTACTTGAAAATCATTCTTTCCTATCGTTGAGCAATGCCATCCACAATCTTGCAGGCGGTATACTGAGCGCATAGAAGAGCTTTCGTGTATGATTAGAACGACTTGAAACGTGGGATGCCCTTTACTTTCTTTGAAGACAATACAATACTTGTACCTTCAAATTGAATGGCATGTCTGGAGGTAGCTGATCCGTTCTCTGTACCCTCCGCTCTGTTCCTCTCCCTCTCTCCTGCCATAACCCAACTGAGAGTCCTGCCCACATGAGGCTTGTGACTCCGTTGCTCCATCGACCCTCGTCGCTCCAAAGTCCGAGTCGCAACGTGGTCTGTAAAACTTCTCAAAAACGAACCCGAATTCATAGAAATGTGTCCCCATCTTTTCGATTTCGACCCGTGCCCTGAATCATCCTGAGAACCACCCGGCTTGGAGCACACAGGCCGGGCCTTAGAAGTGGACGGAGCCTGAGAATGATGGTTGGCTATAAAACTGCAGCTCCTGTGCAACCCGGGCATGCGACCGCCTGGCGTGTCGATGTACCACTCCGTCGGCAGTTCCATCTCCGTCCGCGCCCTTACCAACGAGTGCCCCATCGAATCGTGGCTCGTCTCTGAAGCTCCATTCGTTGTTTCATTGTTTCCGTTGTCAATAACGATGGCGACTTGCTCAGGTGGTGTCTGCATCTCCACGGTGGCTATGGGGATGGAGTTGTCTGCTGGAAGAAGGCTGGCCCGACAGACAGGACACGTTGTGTGCGACCAGAGCCACATGTCGATGCACTCCGGGTGAAAAGCGTGACTACATTTGGGAAGCAAACGCACCAATTCCTCGTCCTGGAAGTCGCTGAGGCAGACGGCGCATTCCGATCCCTTGGCCTGGGCTTTGAGCCCTTTCACCAGATTGTAGCTGAATACTGGGAAGCTCTCGATGACCGCCCGATCCAGACCCTTCACGTTATTATTAGCTCCCGCTTGTCGGGAAACTCCGACGGTCATGCGGCGGCGGATGCAGACAACAGAAAAGCCAATTAAGAAAATGAAGCTGAGCAGACCCATGATTTTTATCGCCTGCGAATCGTAGCCCGAGTCAGTGTGATTGGCCTCGGGATTATCATTGATGCTGTTATCTGCCATACTCACGACTTTTATTGTCGGAATAGATGCCAGATTGCCCACTAAGAAAGAGTTTCTGTCCTCTGCAACAAATTTCTCCATTGATGCACACTCCTTTGGAAATAACTCCCGATCAGGCCCAAATTCCAATTCCTACACAATTAAATTCTTTATAACTGATATCGGCTGCAGCCAAATTACATAGAGACAATTGCTGAAAGGAGGAGATTTAATACCGATGCAAAGGCCTGTCATTCAATTTCAATGTTTTCACATTTTTTTAATCATCATCCATGAATAACTTTCCCACAAGTGTCAAGCTTAAACAAAAGACTTAAAGTTTCAAGCTTAAATTGTATTGTGATGTTCAAGCAACACTATCTTGGCAATGCCTATCCATAGAATCGCCATTACTGGTCAAATTATTCTCAAATACTTATCCCCTGTCACATCGGCTTTTCTGGTTAACTGAACTCTTTGCCTACTTGGTAGCCCATCTACCGAACTTCATTAAAAATCCAGAAAACTAAAGGCCACCTGGCGTTCAACATATTTTTTTGAATTGGACGAACTATTTTCATTGATGAATCACCGTTTTGAAAACTTGGTAAACTTAATTTTATGACCAGAAACTGCAACAGGGAAAAAATGCTTATACTTCTTGAAGGAGTCAAGATTCCATGTCTTCGTTACTGAACTCTACCAGAAAGGCTTACATTCTTTTAAAACTAATTCAATTTCTTAAGACTCCAATTCAATTGATAAATATAATAGAGACTAATTCAATTTCTAAAGACTCCAATTCAATTGATAAATATAATAGAGATGATAATTGATATATTTCTTGATTATACTATTTATCAAGATTCAAATTCTTAAAGATATAATATAAGATATAAGATTGAGATCAGATTCCATATGACTTATGATATAGAAATTCCACAATCCTTAATTTTTAACTAAAAAAATCCGCATAGATTAATATTTTCATATCAGAATGGAATCGTGAATACATGAAATAAAAGATTCCTCATAATCGATTGAGCTAACTAATCCAATATTCTCATTTCTTAGGTTTGGCTAATATATAAGTAGACTCTACTTTTTTGTTTTGTAGATTCATTGGATTAGGTGAGCTTCTCCGAACAGAACGAATTAATCTTGTACAACACTCAAAATGACATCTATTGTGGTAGGCAGGTTATAAAGTAGGTTGCCAACTCATTTTCGTTGTTTCAACAGGGACAGTAGTGGGACCTTTGAATGGGAGCTTTTCTGTGCAACGTTGTTCAATTCACATTTGACACTTGTGTGTTAGGTAGTTCAAGAGACCGTCCAAAAGCATGTAGCCTGTATTTATAGTGTAGAGGCATCTTTGAATTTCGAACATTCAAATTGTTAAAAGAAAAATAAAAAGTAGTAAATTACATACAAACTAGGGGAAAGGACCCACTAGTTGAGTATGTATCAATTGTTGTGAGGGTTGTTGATATCTTTTGTTTCAAAAATTAAACAAATAAAATCTATTGTTTGAAACAAAAATTAGCAATTTTTATTAGGAAATGTACCAACAGTTGTTAGGAAATGTACCAATAGTTATTAAGAAATGTACTAATATTGTAAAAAGTAACCAATCAGGTGATGCCATATCAGCTGCACAACTATTGGGGTCTCTTTTGAACGCCTATTGGTCTCACTTTTTTGGGGGGCTGTTTTGGACACCTTGGCAAAAAGCATGCTGATGTGGCATCATATTTGATGATGTGACCCTGAAACCTTAGTTATAAGGAGGGGACTTGCTAAGTAAGCTGCTGTAAAAAAATTGGAGTGATTTGAAATTTCCAAGTAGGATTTTGAGAAGCGCGAAGTTAGGGTGCACAACTATTGGGTCCTTTCCCCTATAATGATATACCTAATTTGTATTTGTAAAATTATTTTGATGATCAAGAATGCATAATTTGTAGTTTTACAATTATCTTGATTTAGTTTTCTTTATGTAATGATATTTTTTATAAGTAACATTATTTTTATTAAAGGATGGTATATAATTCTAAGTTTTACTCAATTTTAATTTACTTCAATTTTAGAAATTAATTTTGAGTTTTTTTATTTAAAATTTAGATTAATATTAGATTATGTAAAATTAATCTAATTTAGCTTCATAATTTATGGAAATGAATTTAGAATTTTAAATTAGGTCCATGTTCCTCTTTTCTCACTATTTTTACATACCAACTTAAAGTGTGGAACATTTTACTTACACCTTTGGCATCGTATTTAGAAACCAACCCTAATTCATTTGAACATTTGAAATCTAGAGCACATCAAAATAACATAGTCCCTTGTACACATCAAGGAACATCAAATGTATGTTTATGATTGTCAATTTTACATCATCAACTCTAGTTCTTACATTCAATTCACATCATTTCAAAAATAACTTTCAACTCAGTTAGGTAAGTAGAATTCCAATTTGTGCCCAATCCCTTTCCCAATAGGTTTTGAGGCTAAGCCTATTAAATTTCATTTACCTAAATGTATTGTTGTGAAATGGGTTAAATTACTAGCTTACATGTTTAAACTAGTGAACCCCCATTTTACGCCCATTATAGGTATATTTGGTTTTTCTCCATGATGTACTAAATAAAAAATATGCTTCTTTCCGTTTTTGTACTACTTTCTATTGACAAATTTTGTAAGAATGCAGTTAACATTGGAATGTTCAAATAGTGTTGAGTTGATAAAAACCAAGAGAGGTTAGATTGAAAGGATTCCATATCAACTTGTAGGTCTATAAAAATCATTCTTCCATGATCTCCCAAAATGACTCTGTCATAGTTTGGAAATTGTTTGCTCGTAGGGCTCTTTAGAGACTAGCTTGGGTAGTGCACTCTAGAATGATTAGGTGACTTGGTCCATGAAAAGAGACCTTCCCTATAATTTACCTACCTACCTACCTACCTTGATGTGTCCATGATTCCCATTTGGGTAAAAGAACAAAGCTATGTCACACTTTTATAAAGGAAATGGCCAATGCTGATTCAACTTTTTAAATTGAATCAATAGAAAGTGAAATACATGTTTTTAATTTTGAAATGATATCAACTAATTAAATGTATATATTTTTGTGTATTTTATGTTTTTAATTTAAAAAAAAATTAAAAATTATTTGAATATACTTTCTTATAAAGTAAACACTCTAATTTAGTAATTGATAAAGTATTGAAATTGAAGTTACACAAGTCATCATGCCTTATGTAGTAAAGTTTACCTTTTTTATTCTTTTTTTTTTGTGTATATTGATAACTTGAAACTTTAGTGAAAAAATATATTTTTAACTATTTTTTATGTATATATATTTTTCAATAAATTTGAAAATTTTCGTGTACTAAAATATAACTCTTTCCATTTGGTATCACCTTTTTTCTTAATTATTTATCCAAATTAGAAAACAATTATATCATCTTGACATAGACTCTTTTCTCTAGTGTGTTTCTTTTTTTTTTTCAAATTTTTTCAAGAATGTTTAGTATATTTCTTTCACAAGATAATCAACCTTATATTTTAGTGTTGATGAACTATTTTCAATAAGATTAAAATATTAAATATAAAAATCATTTAAAATATTAAAAGATATATATTTTAGAAAATTCACTTATAGATATATAAAAGGGTATTTTTACATTTCAAAACAAATATTATTTATAAGAGTAGGAGTTGTTGAAACATCAAGTTTTTAAAAAAACAAACCATAATTAGACCCAAAGTGGTATAAAATATAGATTTAGTAGACAATTCCAATTGGAAAATTTGTGGCCCATCTATAAGATAGATATAATGAATCTCTATAGACCAAATGTTTGACTAAAATTAATTTTTAATCAGAATTACTTAAATTCACTTTTGCTGATAAGTTGGTCTGAAATGTGACATAGTTTTGTGCTTTCACACATTTATCAAAAGTACTAACAATTTAATAATTTTCCATTTTTTTCTCTTAAGGCTCTTTAGAGACTACCCTACATAATGAACCTCAAAATGATCAAGTGACTTGGCAAATGAAAAGAGGTTTTCCATACCCTAGAGAGAGAGAGAGCTCATGATAGAGGGATAGGGAAGGGGGAGAGAGGGAGAGAGGGAGAGAGATAGACAAAGAGTGAGAGAGAGAGGGGGGGGGGGTGAGGGGTAGAGAGGGAGAGAGGGAGGGTTAAGGAGAGGGGTATGTGTAGGATCATGAGGGGCCAAAAAGTGGTGATATTCTAACTAAAGCTCTAATTGATAGGTTGATTGAAAAATATCTATAACTTTCAAATGGTGTCACTTTATTTGAATCTGAAACATGTGTCACATTCTATTCTTTGTATAATATAGGATTTAGAAAAAAATGAATTTCATAAAGTTTTGACCAAGTTATGGTGGTCATACATACGAGTTTTTATATTTTTAAAAATCTATAGTTAAAAAAATTATAATTAATTATTTATTTCAAAAAAATACATAAAATATGTGTGACATCTAGTTATGAGTCTTCTACTTATATCTAAAATATTATGATTTGATTGTGGTTGGAGTGGTCAGACAAACACCTACTACTTGTCTTTTTCCTAAAATTTTACTACTATTGCATTGAAATTTTAATTTTTTGTCAATTAATTTTTTTTTTTCATAAAATAATTAATAACTTAGAAACTACATTCAATTTTTGACAAATTCTCTTTTTATATATTTTTGAAATAATGTTGGTAACTTATTCAAATTTTTACGTCAAGTTTCCTAACTGTTTTTCTAATTTGTATTACCACTTAAAGACCAATTTGGCCCACCATGATCTCAACACATACCCAGAGAGGGAGTGATAAAGAGAGAGGTTGAGAGAGAGACTAAGGCTAAGTGTGTGAGTGAGAGAGAGGCGGGGGGGCATGGGGGTTAAGAGAGAAAGAGGGAGAGAGATAAAGAAAGAGGGAGAGAGGGAGAGAGATTGAGAAAGAGGATGTGAGAGAGAGAGAGAGTGAGAGTGCATGAGAGAGAGAAGGGAGAGAAGGGAGACATAGTTTGATAGATATAGATATATTCATATATGTATGTCTACGTATATGAATATATGTACATCTACATATATGAATATATATACGTATACAAATATGAATATATGTATGTCTACTTATATCAAACTATATATGAATATTGAAGAGAATAATCCATACCTGTTATTATAAAGAATAAAAACTGGTATGCATTGTTATAGATAATAAAGCCCTATATGCATTTAAAAAAAAAAGCCCTACACAAGTTTGTTAAAAAAGAAAACCCATACGCGATTTATCATGTTTTATGCTTGGATTGCAAGGCTGAGGCTTGGGAGCCTTATTTCACTTCTTTTTACGTGTTTAAATCTTCCTCCAATCTAGTTTCTCAACTTCATCATCATCAAGTTTACTCATTATCAAGTGGGTATTTGTAAAATTTCCACCATAATTTCACCCATCTTATGAGCTTTCTAATTATAATTTTTTAAAAATTTGAACAACATTAACATATTAATATTGAATTTCTTTTACCAATGTCTTCAGAGTTCTCAGAGACAAACATGTACCATTTTTTTAATAACTTTAAAGCTACTTGTCCAAAACTAAAACAAATTATATAATATTGTCCTACACTTCAATCTTTACACATTTAAAAATAAAAGAATTTTTGATTATTTTTCAATTCTTTACATTAACTTATTAATCTTGAATTTCTTTTACCAATGTCTCTAGAGTTCTCAGAGACAAACATGTACCATTTTTTTAATAACTTTTCAGCTACTTGTCCAAAATTGAAACAAATTATATATTATTGTTCTACACTTCATTCTTTACACTTTAAAAAAATAAAGAACTTTCAATTATTTTGGTTTAAAGTTATTTTCGATTATCGCTGATCTAAAATTATATTATTGTTCTATACTTCATTCTTTACACTTTTTAAAAAATAAATGAATTTTCAATTATTAATGTTTTGCTTCTAAGCTACTTGTCCAAAATTGAAACAATTAATATATTATTGTTCTACACTTCATTCTTTACACTTGTAAAAAAATAAAATGAATTTTTGATTTTTTCTATACGTTTTAATAAAATAAAGTATGGATGTGTGACATAATCACACATCCATACTTCCATTTATACAAGGTTATACATTGAAACCTTCATCTAGGTCGGTCACAGATTGAATATACATGAATTACATAAAGTAGCATAATAACATGAATATGTCAATATAATTGATTGACATACATATACATATACATATACATATATGGGTAAATGCACAAAGTTGGGTACCAAACCCAAGGAAGTCCGTGGGTTGGGAAAAGAGCCCGCTAGAAACGGGTGCTCGATTTTTACAAATCAGGCACCCGTTTTGCTTTGGGTGCCTGAGGCATTCAAAAACAGGCGCACTTTTTTTGAAAACGTGCGCCCATTTTGGTTTGGGTGCCTGAAGCTAAATGGGCACCTGATTTTGAAAAATCGAGTGCCTGATTTGTAAAAAATGAGCGCCCATTTTTTGAATGTATTTATTTATTTATTTTTTATCCATTTTCCATCATTTTCACTACTTCAAAAATGGGTAAATGTTTCATAGGAGCACGGGTAGCCGTTTTTTTCATCCCAGCTGACCCCCCAGACCATTTTTTACCTCCTTTCAGGTACATAGTTTTGTTTTTTATATTCTTTTTTATTTATTTTTATTATTTTTCATAAAAAAATGTTAATTTATTGTTATTTTTTAATTGTAGTGTATTAAATTTTGAAAAACATTTTTTATTTTATTTAATTTCATGTTTAAAATAGTTTTTAGTTTTTAAATATTGGAAAAAAAATGAAAAGTAAAAAATAGTAAAAACTTAAAACTGTAGGAAAAAACAAAAAGCATAAACATAAACGAACAATAAACATTAGACACAAAAAATAGACAATAAACCCTCAATAGAAAAATGAACAATAAACCCTAGATAGAAAATAAACAAACAAAAAACCTTACAAAAAAATCAACAATAAACCCTAGACTAAAAAAATGAACAAAAAACCCTAGAAAATAAATGAACAACAAACCCTAAAAAATTAACAAACAATAAACCCTAGATGAAAATCAACAATAAACCCCCCTCTCTCTCACACACACGTACACATTACCCTCTCTCTCTCTCTCTCTCTCTCTCTCTCACACACACACACACACACACACACACACACACTACCCCCTCTCTCTCACACACACATTACCCCTCTCTCTCACACACGTTACCCTCTCTCTCTTTCATTACCCTCTCTCTATCATTACCTACTCTCTATCTCTCATTATCTATTCTCTCTCTAACTTGTTGTATCTCAAATTACCTACTTTCCCTCTCTCTCTCTCTCTATTTTAATCGTGCGTAAAAGTTTGAATGTTTAAATTTATATTTCTAAATGTTGTATTTAATTATAAGTTTCTTTTGTAAAAGTTAGATGTTTAATTTATGTTTAAATTAAATTTATCATGTGTTGAAAAATGTTACATTATATATGTTTCCAATGTTATGTATAAATATTAAAAATGTATAGTTAGAAGTTAAAATGATATCCTAGGACACCTTAGTATAACCTACAACCTTTTAAGATACCTAGGACCCCTTAAGATACCTAACTACCCCTTAGTAGGACCTTTAATACCATAACATACCTTACCTCTCTCTCTCTCTCTCTCTCTCTCTCTCTCTCTCTCTCTCTCATTATCTATTCTCTCTCTCATATTACCCACTTTCTCTCTCACTTATTATCTATTCTCTCTCTCTCTCTCTCATTACATACTCTCTCTCTCTCCATATTACCTACTCTCTCATTACATACTCTCTCTCTCTCTCTCTTATTATCTATTCTCTCTCCCTCATTATCTATTATCTCTCTCTCTCTCATATTACCTACTCTCTCTCATTACAAACTCTCTCTCTCTCTCTCTCACATTATCTATTCTCTCTCTCTCTCTCATTATTTATTCTCCCTCTCTCTCTCTCTTATTATATATTCTCTCTCTCTCTCTCTCTTATTATATATTATCTATTCAACCTAATGTACCATCTACATCCTCTCTCTTCTACAATGTGTCTATGATTGCCTCATGCTCTTCCACTGAAAGTGTCCACAATACCTTATTAGTAGGTCTACCTTTGTATCTTTTTAATTTGATGTTTGTTGGCACCACCAAATGAGAATAGTGTATAATCTTCTTTTCTGATTGGTACTCTTCATAAGCTGGTAAGCCATTCCTTCTTGTTAAGTATTTGCATAGCCATGTGCCAACTACCACAATAGACCCAACTGGATACTGAAAACCATCATCATCTACTTGATCACATATCAACTTTTTCTTAGGTTCTACACATCTAGCTAGCCAATACTCAAGCTGCTAATCATTATCCTCAGGTGCAACAACAACATACACATGTCCTAGAAAACAAATTTAAGTACACATAGAAATAAAACCTATTAGAATTTATAATTCAAATACAATCATAAATTATATGACAATACATAAAAATATATAATTTAAAGTTATAAACAAGAAATTAAATTAAATTACCAAGTTGTATGAGGTCTGAAACATGATCATAATATTTTGATGCAAATGCATGATCTGGGTCTTCATTTCTTCTAACATCTTGATATTGTGTCTCACTAGGTGTTAAGGATTCTTGTTTCCTTTCTTCGACCCATTCTGTATTCTTGCATTCTTCCCATTCACCTACAACACAAAATTGACAAAAACATGCAAGCTCTCTAGTCCATATAGTCCAAGTGTTAGAATTAGAACTCTTAATGAATGCCATCTAGCCGACCCATTGATTGTATCACAATCATATCTTGGAAGGATATTCTCCTCTTTAACTAGCCAAAATAAACGTCTAATTGTAGAGTTTTGACTTGATCCTATGGATAAAGTTGCACTACACCAATCCACAATTGCACTTGCATTTTTAAATTTAGTATTTTCCTCGAATTTGAGTTGCTCTCTGCAAAGGGCTCTCTTAACACATGCACCGACACCATCATGTTCTCCTTTCCCGTGTCCAGCCTAAAAAATCTCCACAGGTGTTCGTTATTAGTTTGCTTATGAATCCTACTCAACCAATAAAACATTCTAGCATTCTTGAATTTCCCTGTGCAATTATCTGACCATATTAGATGTTGTATCATCTGAATTTATCTCTCCCTAAAATTTTGAGAAAAGGTCTTGAAGAAATACTGGACAAACTCAGATGAATGTAATTTATTATCACTCATATAGAAATGGTACTCTCTCAAAATTTTATGATCCTCTTCTATACTATCTGGTGCATGCCTATAGATAATATGGACAAAAATCGATACTTGCACTGAATTGTAGTATTGTGATTGGACCTCATCTTGTGGTGCAAGCGTGTATTTCTCTACAAAGTCAATGATTACTACCAATAGGAAATGTATCCTTACATATTCGAAACTAACCATCGAGCCATCTAGCATTTTGAGAGTGTTTAACATATTTAGGTACGATCTTACTATTAAATTCATTCATAAATGTATGAACACTAACTTTTTCAGGATTAGATCGCACCGTCTTCCAACCTTTCCATCCTTCATTGGATACTCAACAGTTTTAAATCTTTTAACATCAACTAATTGTTGTCCAAAATCAATTGAAATATTTTCATGCAAACATTCATCCAACAATGCAAGATTGCCACATATATCACATACACCGGAAACACATGCATTGAAAAGAAAATTTTGCTCATTTGGCGGATTGCAAAACAAACTTGATAAAAACTCCTTTATAGTTTCAGGTGGTATATTTATACCACATTCTTGTAACATCCATTACTATGCATGGTAACATGTATATATCAAAATACATCATAATGGTAGCGAAATTGAACATGAGTTTTGCAACAACATGTGACTCTTTCCTTGTTAATTTGAACATACCATGGTTTACACTTTTTAAAATAACTTTGACAAATGTTAATAGTCAACACCTTATCATCCAATTTTTTTTTGTACAATTCAGTTTGAGTCATGTCCAATAGGTGTTTTGGATGTGGATCACAAATTTTTGACTCTTAATTTAAGAACATCTCTAGTATTAGGTGATACTCTCGTATTATCGTGCCATAATTTTTCGATCCAAGTTTTGACTTCACTAGTAAGTTTCATATCAAACCTTGGTAGTCTACCACTAAAAGTCCACAAATTGTTTGCCGGATCACTTTCACAGTTAACTCTTCTTTTTATAGCTCTTGACAAAGTTTTACGATGAATATTAAGATATCCACTTATGTTACTCATCATTCTTTTATCAGAAGTTGTTGGGCTTACTAAAGCTATTGTTATTGCCCTTCATGCTGCATTTTTATCTTTAGAATGACTTTTCTTTCTAATTGTATCAAAGGCACTAGCAACAGTCGATACAACTTGTTTCAAAGACTCATCTTTCTTCTTGGGTTTGACATAAAAGCCTAACTTCTTCATCACTTTTCGCATTTTAGACCCTTTAATTAGTTGTACCATTAATTGAAATTGAAACCCAAATTTCTTATTATAAAAAAAATGTCTAAACAATCTATTTGCATGTGTCCTAATCTGCCTCCATGAAACCAAGCCAGGAAGATTGTCTAGTACATCACTTTTAATTTCAAAATTTTCAATCGTTTGATTATCATTCAAACATGTTTCATTTTCAATTGATGTTTCCATGTCTACATCCACATTATTGGTTTCAGTTGCAGGTGGATTTTCAATTTCATTTGGAGTTTCAATTTTGGTTTCAATTTGTTTCAAGTTGAGATCTAGTTTCATTTGGGGTTTCAATTTGGATTTCAATTTTAGTTTTAACTTGAGTTCTAATCTCATTTGGGGTTTGATTTTTAATTGGCGTTTGATTTAATAAGTAATCTGATTCTACTAAATCACCAATTTCTTCATGAGAAAAAACATAGGATTGTGAAGACATACCTGTATCCAATAATGGATTAGAAGATGCACCTAAATTAAATGGTTCTATTATGTTTTCTTCATCAACATTTATGGTCTCATCAATGTTCTCCTGTTCTAAAATGATTGTGGAACTTGAAGATCCTTATCTCATTCTTGCTCTTCTCTCTTGTTGATGTATTGCCTCCTTCTCCCTATTTGCTGCAATCTCCTCAGCTATTAGAACCTTCCTTTGCCTCTTCCTATGTTGATTTGATCCCGTGGCTACACCAAATTTTGAATTCGAATCGATCTCCTTACCAAATCGATAATAAGACAAGAAAAGAGAATGATTAATCAAAACATTCTCTTTGTAGATCGTACTTGTAAGGCAATGATTAAAATATCATTCAATCATTGGGATTTGTGCTTATGGGCCAGATTCTGGCCCAACGGATCTTTTTAGAAATGGGTGCCTGTTATTTAATGAAACGAGCGCCCATTTTAGAATTGGGTGCCCATTTCTAAAAATGGGCGCTTGTTTTGCTTTCAACAGTACAAAGTGAAATGGGTGCTCATTTTTTAAAATTAGGGGTGGAACCCTTAGCCTTTTTTTTTTGCTTCGGGATAGGCTTGGTCCCAGCAAGCCTATGCTTGGACCTCCAAAAAATGGCTAAGGTAAAACGACATCAGATTTCTACCGTGGCCTAATTTTTTAAGGGCCTTCTTGATTGAATTTTTTGACGAAACGAAAACCCATTAGAGTTCTCAGCGTCCTAATTTCAAAAATGTAAATTTCATAGTGATAAGATCATTTTTACTATTTTTGTATTATTTATTAATCAAAAGTGGTACCTAAACCTAAAATATCGAGGTTCAGTAAAACTTTAATAACTTTTATGTTTTTAGTTTTTCAGAAAACTAAATTATATGACATCAATCTACATATAATTCTTTTGAATATTTATAAAAAATGAAAGATATGAAATTTTCATCAAATTATGGTGGCCGTACACCTGATGTTTTGAAAATATACTTTATTGTCAGTTGAAAATTAATAAAAAAATAAGAAAAAATATTCTCGTCAATATTTGGTGTCTTAGGTATCATTTCCCATAAGGATTTGCAAAAATTCATTTATTTGCATCAGAAAAGGTTGGACGTACACATGTATGGTATGGTCCTAAAACAGACATTTGAAAAACTAGTTTTTAAACATGCCTAATAAAAAGTGATTTCTACCATGTGGGTATTAAAATAAATTACATATTTGAAAAGTAGACTCCAAGCACTACATTTTCTATTACTGAAGTTTTTTGAGATTCAATCTCTAAGTGCATCAAATTTTGACATCAATTGACAAAAAATTTGAAAAACAGAGAAAACACTTCCACTTTTTGCCCAAAAGTGGGACTCAACTTCTTGCAGCCACCTATACATATGCATATACATATACATACATGTATGTGTGTGTGTGTACACACATACGCACACACATATATGTATGTATGTATATGTATATATGTATACACACACACATATGTATACATATACATATATTTATATGTGCACACACTCACACACACACACATATATATACATACATACATACACATACATACATCATATACATATACATATACATATACATATACATATACATGTATATGTATATGTATATATATATGTATATCTATCTATATATGTATATGTATATGTACACACACACACACACACACACACACACACACACACACACACACACACACACACACATATACACACACAAACATAGACACACACACACACACACACATATAACTTTATAGACATAATTATATATTAAAAAAAACACATCAATGTGTTGCTAACATGTAAATCCTAGATGAATCAGTAATAATTCTTATAACTTTATAGTCTACTTTATTAATTAATTAATAATCAATTAACTAATTATAAGATTAGTACCTATTCATGTGCGTCAAATTAATAGTGAACAAGTACCTATGATAATAATTTGAATGCATTGCCAATAGTGACATGATGTGATGGTTAAGTTGTGTTGTTGTTCTTGCCATCAAGGTTCAAATTCCACCGGTTCATAGCTCTAGCTCAAAAGCATTTACCCCTAAAAATAATAATAATTTGAATGCATCAAATTAATTTGGTGAAATTAATTTGACTTTCATGATGAGATACTTGATTTTTAGGATGCGTCCACTTCGAAAAATCATAAAAAAATTACTCAACAAAAATTTCAAAATAATACACAACTTCTAGTTCTCACTCTTAAATATCTTTCTATCAAAGAGTTTTTCAAAATAATAAATACAACTATAACTTTTTTGATGCGCACACTAGACACTATGTTATGTTTTTCTATAAAAAAATAAGAACACTTTTGTGTGCACAAAATATTTGGACCCCTTAATCTTATCCAATTTTGAAAAACTATAGTAGTTTGGAAACTAGATTTAGAGTACTACAATCTTTATTCTTTGGGTATCTTTAAATTTTGAGTGGACAAGTCTCAAATTTCTCCTCCAAGTTTAAGTTTAACTGATTTCAGAAAAAAGGTGCTCACTTATACCCCCCTTTTTGTTCACCATCTTGGTGTACTTACCCATGTATAGATAGTTTCAAAACATCTATGCATACAGAAAGGGGTAAGTGCACAAAGATGGTGGTAAAAAAGGGGGGTATAAGTGGAAACCTTTTTTCTGAAATCAGGTGAACCTGAACTTGGAGGCAAAATTTGAAACTCTTCCACTCAAGATATGAAGATAATCAAATAAAAAATATTGCAGTACTCTGAATCTAGTTTTCAAACTACTAAACTTTTTCAAAATTGGATAATATTAAGGGGGTCAGATCCTTTGCGCATGAAAAAATAGACCCTGATTTTTTCTGAAAAACATAACAATGTTTGACGTGCGCATAAAAAAAGTCATAGTTAGATTTAGTATTTTGACAAATCCTTCGGCAGAAAGATAGTTAAGAGTGAGCGTGCTAGAAGATGTGTATTTTTTTGTTCAACATTTTGTTTTTTATGATTTTTCCAATCGAGCACATCTTGAAAATTAGGTACATATTCATGTGTGAAGCATAAGTTGCACTAAAAAAATCGCAAACACAAATTTTTGTTTTTAAATTGTAAAGAATCAAGTGCACTACAATAATATATAAAGATTTTTAAATTTGGATAAGTATATCAAAAGTTATTAAGAAAGTGGTGCACCTATGTCTTTGAGAACTGGTAAAATAAATTCAATAGTAATATGTTATTGTTGTTCAAATTTAAAAAAAATTATATGGTTAGAAAGCTCAGAAGATGGGTGAAAATATGGTGGAAATTTTAGAAATACCCACTTGATGAAGTGTAAACCTGATGACGACAAAGTCATGAAACCAAGTTGATAAAATAAAACACGTCAAAAAGGAGGGAAATGGAGGGAAATCAAACTTCCAAACCGTAGCTTTGTCATCCAGGCCTATTTCCAAGCCTAAAAAGTCCAAAGCGCATACGGGGTACCTATGGTATAAAAAGAGCGTACGAGGTACTTATGGTGTAAGAAGCGCGTACGCTCTATCTAGCTATAAACATGAATTTTGGGAGTGTGTATAATATGTTATTGTATATATTCATGTTTACTATAAATAGCGCATACGTGCTACATTTGTTTAAATTTTGGGAGTGTGTATAATATGATATTGTATATATAATATGTATATATACATATAATATATAATTTTTATATATACTATATAATATTTATATATATGTATATAATAATATATAATATATTAAGTATATATACACACATATGCGTGTATGTATGTGTATTGTCTCCTTCTCTCCCCCTCTCAGGCATGTACAAGGTGCCTCTCTCTCTCTCTCTCTTCCTCCATACCCCATCCCTCTCTCTCTTCTTCTCTCCCTCCCTCCCTCCATACCCCACTACAACTGTGTCTACACTTCTATAGAAGTAAGTGAATTTATTTCTTGTCTGCAACTTCCTCTTTGATTTTTATCATGTATGCTCTCCTAAGGAAATTGATTGATGGATTTGTGTGTGTATATTGAATAGGAGGAAGAAGGGTCTGAAATAGAACCATGGGTGCATTACCATGACAAACAAGGAAACCTGCAACAATATTATTCTCGAATGTGTTTTTAATGAGTATAGCAAATGTGGAAAATAGTGTCAACAAAGCAAAATGATGAGCTAGAATACCTGCACTATGTTTTTCAGAAGGAAACAACTGGCAGGAAGAGAAAGAGGGAGAGTAACATAGATGATGTCACAGAGAATGATAGTGGTGGGTATGCGAGAGTTCCCATGCTATTACACAATGCCTGTCATCTAAATAAATTGAAGTTTGTTGTAAACATGGCAGTGGTAGTACATGATGATCATCACTTGTCAAAAGGCCTGGAAGGGTACATACCCATGAAAGAAATCAAGTGTGTAATTCCTATAGTCACAATCGAGATCAGTCCTATAGCCTTGCAAATTTAAGAGCATCATATGTTTTAGAAAGACACTACTCTTAGGGTTAGGTCAAACTCGTACACTTGCTTTTTAGCGAAGCCTCATTGTTTGTTCGCCTAGAGTCTCTCTTATGTTGACAATGGTCTAACTTAGCTATATCAAAACTAAACTACCGATGTTCTATTGTAGGATGTTCTATTCATAACTTTAAATAATATATCATTTTATTAGCTATCATTTATTAATCAGGAAAATTGCATAACATAATTTATAAACAATTATGGGGAGGATCCTCCAATATGTCTTCTTTTTGTTTGCATATAGATAAGGTGATAAGAAGATTGACAAGGTGGTCAATTTTCTTTTTTTTTTTCTAAAGAAGATAGAATATAAAGTAGAACGTTTGAAGAAGATGAACGTATTGGTTTCTTTGGATCATGTGGATGTATTGGTTGGATAATCTTTATGGGTCGTATGGTGTACTAAGGGGTCATATGGTGTCTTATGACCCCTTAGGACTCCATATGACCCCTTAGGTGTTGTTATGGGTCATATGGTGTCCTAAGGGGTCATATGGTGTTCTATGATCCCTTAGGACACCATATGACCCCTTAGGATTCCATATGGTGTCGTTATGGTTCATATGGTGTTCTATGACCCCTTAGGACACCATATTACTCCTTATGTGTCATTAGAGGTCATATTGTTTCCTAAGAGGTCATATGGTGTCCTATGACCCCTTAGGACACCATATGACCCCTTAAGACACCATACAACCCATAATGAAACCATATGGTGTCCTAAGGGGTCATAGGATGCCATATGACCCCTTAGGACACCATACAACCCATAACAACACCATATGGTGTCCTAAAGGGTCATATGGTGTTCTATGACCCCTTGGGACTCTATTTGGTGTCGTTATAGGTCCTATGTTGTGCTAAGGGATCATATAGTGTCCTATGACCCCTTAGGACACCCTATGACCCCTTAGATGTTGTTAAGGGTCATATGGTGTCCTATGACCCCTTAGGACACCATATGGTGTCGTTATGTGTCTTATGGTGTCCTATGGCCCCTATGACACCTTATGACCCCTTAGGACATCATATGGTGTCGTTAGGGGTCATATGGTGTCCTAAGGGGTCATATGGTCTCCTACAACCCCTTAGGACACCATTTGACCCCTTAGGACTCCATATAGTGTCTTTATGGGTCTTATGGCATGCTAAGAGGTCATATAGTGTACTATGACCCCTTAGGACACCCTTTGGTGTCATTATGGGTCGTATGGTGTGCTAAGGGGTCATATGGTGTCCTATGACCCCTTAGGACTCTACATGACTTCTTATGTATCATTATGGGTCATATGGTGTCTTAAGGAGTCATATGGTGTCCTATGACACCTTAGGACACATGCATGGATCCATAGGATACCATATGACCCTAGAGAGGGAGAGAGGGGGAGGAGAGGGAGGGAATATGAGAGAGATACATGTAAGAGAGGAGGAGAGTGAGATAGATAGATAGAGACTAAGAGGGAGAGACAAGAGATAAATGTGTGTGTGTGTGTGTGTGTGTGTGTGTGTGAGAGAGAGAGAGAGAGAGAGAGAGAGAGAGAGAGAGAGAGAGAGATCTAATAGGTGGATAGAGGGATTGGGAGAGAAGGAGAGACCTAAAAAGTGGAGGGAGGGAAGGTGAGAGAGAGAGAGAAAGAGAGGGTGAGAGATAGAGAGAGTCTGAGTGAGAGGGAGGAAGAGATGGAAGGAGAGTACAAGAGACTAGAGAGAGAGGTGTGAAGAGAGGGAGAGAGTAAGAAAGAGAGGTAATGAGAAAGGGAGAGAGTGAGGGGGAGGAGAGAGATAAAATGAGAGAGAGATACACTTGAGAGAAGGGGAGAGTGAGATAGAGAGATAGAGGATGAGAGGGAGAGACTTCAAAGATAAAGAATGAGGGAGAGAGAGAGACTTAAGTGAAAAATAGAGACTTGATTCTCTCCCCTTTTCCCTTCCTCCATACCCCATCTCTCTCTCTCTCTCTCTCCATACCCCTTCTTCTCTCCCTCCCTCCATCTCTCTCTCTCTGTGGTGTAGGGCACCTCTTGGTTTTGGATTTTGTTTGTTGTTTGTGTGTTGATAGATGGTCCTACACCCTAGAATGATGTTTTAAATCAGTGTGGATCTTTGGAACCTATGAATGTAATAAAGAACCTCTTGTAAGGTCAGTTGGCTCTAGGTTAGTTATAAACCTAGTGACTAACTCTGACCATGGATTAATCTAGGGTAGGAGGTATGTTGTTAAGTTGTTACCTAAGTTGTTTTTAAGCTTAGGATTGGTCTACAAGTCCATTAGGGACTTTGGAATGTCAAAATTGAAAAGTTGTCAAAAGATGTAAAAAGTTGCAAAAATTGCTAAGCAACATTTCCCCACGGATTGGAAAAGAAGTTCCAATGGTCTTAACAAATTGAAAATCATTTGTAGCCATTGGGGAAGGCCTATTTGTGCCTTAGAGATCATCGGTGAGTTGGTTGGATGATGAATATGAGAAGTTGGTGGTTTGAATAAACAAAAAACTTAGATTTTACCCATTTTTACTGTTTCCGTATTGTACGGTCTGATAGAGCATTAGTTGGATTGTGGTGTGAGTGCAAGTTTTAATGCAAGTGGTTTTATCAAAAACTGTCACTCCAGGAACTGGTACATGGGGTTTCACCAAAAATATGACCCTAACCTACAAATCCTATCAAGGAACTCATCGGCCCTTTGGGAAATGTAGGTTGGGGGTGTGTACATTATGATTCCAAAGGGGTGGAATCTGGGAGTGAGTTTTGGTGTGGTTTCCACCACACCCTAGGTTAAACAAAACCATGTGTTTATCCTAGCCTTGAGGAGGAATGAGAGAGCAATCACCTAAGGAGAGTTTGGGAACTGATTTAAAGTTGGTTTTGGTTCATTAGAAACTTGAGGAGCATACCCAAGGGGTGAGTTAGATTCTCCAACCCCATTCTTAAGCAGTTGCTTTGGAAAATAGACTTAATTAGGCCTATTAGGTATGCCAACCCAGTAGGTGCTTAGGGGTGCTGGAGAAAGGTCATAACTCTATCTCTCGGAATTGGATGTAAGTCCCAAAAGGGTACTCTGAAATGTAATTTTTTCCTAGGGTTCTTTGAAATAAATTTGAATTATTTGAGAAATACCAGTTAGACAAGGCTACAAGGAATAGACCTAATTGGGGGTTCCTTGACCTAGCTGCAGTAGGAAGTCTCCAAAATTGGGTGAAAGGCATGGGATGAGTGTCTTAGGTTGTAAAATAGTCCTAACCCCCCTTAGAAAGTGTTGTGGTTGATTGAGTACATTGTGTGTGGGTAGAACCCTAGTTGTGGGTTGAGACAAGCCTTGTCTAGGATTAAAAGGGTGATTTGGGTCTTCTTTCCTTCTTGTTGCCCACTTTGCATCAGGTGGTATCAGATCCTTAAAGGTTATTGAGGGTGGAAGAAGGAGGTAGTTAAGATGTCAGAAGGAGAAGACACTAGTGATGGAAGAAGGATGACCAATGTTGAACTGGCTAAGTTGGTAAGAGAGAAGGTGACAACCAACAAAGAGATGAGGAAAGAATTGGATAGGTTGAAGGGAAAGATGGATAAGAAGCAAGGTGACTCTGAAGAAGAAGAGGAAGAAGGGAATGAGGATGATTCCCTTTTGCAGGAAAGAGAAAGGATACCTACAGATCAAAGAAGTTTCCTTGAAGCCCTTGAGATAGTAGGTAACAGAGATGACAAAGCAAGCCTACCTGTGTTTATTGGGAAGACAAAACCAGAGAAGGTGATGGACTGATTGGATGCCTTGGAGAATCACTTTGGTGTGAATATGTTCCCGAGAACCAAAAGATGAAGACTGCTAAGTCCAAGATGAAAGGATATGTCCTTAGTTGGTGGAACTTCTTGCAAAATGAGAGAGTAGAAGAGGGAAAGAACCCCATCTCATCATGGAAGAGGATGGTTGCAGAGGTGAAAAGATAATTTTTACCTGAGGATTATGAAGTGAAAATGCACAAGAAGTTGCATAGCCTAAGACAAAAGGATTTGGATGTGAGTGGATACACAGAGGAGTTCCACAAACTGTCCTTGAGAGCAAGGGTGCCACAGAATGAAAAGCAAAAGTTGGCAAGATACATGAATGGCCTCAAGTATGCCATTCAAGATGAATTAAGTCTCTTCAATCCAGAGACAGTTCAAAAATTCTATCAGATGGCACTAAGGATTGAATAAAAGTTTCGAAGAAAGGGAGACCAACAAGGTAGAGGAAGAGGAGGTAACTTTAGAGGAAAAGGTAGATTTGGTGGAAAGGGAAAATCTCCTAAACCACAAGGAGAGTCAAGTAATTAGGAATCAAAAGGAGAACCAAGTCACAGGGGTAGTTTCAGAGGAAGGAGACTGAATGGCCGAGGTAGATTTGGAGGTAGAGGATCCAATGTGTTCACCAGTAGGTGTTTCACATTTAATCAACTGGGCCATCAGTCATTTAGATGCCCAGAAAAAAAAGGCTCTAATAGTCAAGGTGGAGAAAGGAGAGTTCATTTACCACAGGAGGAGGACTGGTGCAGGAGCACCTAAGGGTTGAAATTCCCTTAACCAATTTTGGTATGTACATACATAAGGAATGAATCTAAGTTCATTTTGTTTGTAGTTTTTGTAATTTTGCCTTATCGGCAAGACCTACCTCGATCGGCAGGACTTCTCCCGATGCAGTCGCCAGAGTTTGGAGTGGAGTTATCGGGTATCAGAAGGAGAGGGTTTATACTACCTCGATAACCCAATGAGTGAACATTCAGAGTGGAGTACCTTGGAGTATAGGCATCGGGTATTAGAAGGAGTTGTTTTCTGCTACCCCGATGACCCGATGGGAAAGCATAAGCGCGGACTGGGTTGTATCGGGTATAGGAAGGCAAGTTTCTCACCTACGTTGACACCTGATAGGAAAGTGGATGGACTGGAGGAGGTTCATTGACTATCGGGAGGAATACTTCCATGTTACGCTGATGCCCCGAAGACAAAGAACAAATGGAGGAGCATCGGACGAAGGGAATTCTTGTTATCCCGATGGCCGATGGAACATCACAAAGTGGAGCATCGGTCATTAGGTTAACGTATTTGGTGGGTCCCGATGACCCAATGTAAATGCCTAGGGAGTGGAGGAAGAGCATCAGCCATCGAACGAAGGGGTTTCTTGTTATCCCGACGCTCGATAGGAAAGTGTGAGCGGAGGAAGAACATCGGCCATCGGACGAAGCGATTTCTTGTTATCCTGACGCCCGATAGAAAAGTACAAAGTGGAGGACATAGTCATCAGACATCAGCAAATAAGAATTGATGTTACACCGAATCTCGATAGGAAATATGGAGCGTAGAAAGTCGCTATCGGCCATCGGAAGCTGGGATTTGTTGTCACCCCAATAACTTGATGGAACGTGTGAGATAGTTGCAAATGGAAACCGTTGGTAATGAGATTTATCTCGTCCAATAGGAGAAGTTCCAAGCAGAAGAGGAAATGTATAAAAGACCCAACAGGCATTTGTAAAGGGTTGGATTGTTTGATAATAAAAAAAAGAAAAACAAAAGTCTATTTTCTGTTTTCGATCACTGAAGTACTGTTCTGTATTGTTTTGCTAAGTTTTTCATTATAGTTTTGTAACTAGAGTTTCCTTTTTGTTGTTCATTCTTTGTTTTGAATCCACATTATAAATATGGTTCTATCGTGAAACTCCACTGTGGGATCCACGCGGCCATTGGAGCACTTCAGGAAGAGCCAAAAATGTACAGTATGAGTAAAATAGCAGTAGGAGGAAACCATGAAATGGCATTTGTTGTTTCTGCATACTGAGCCTAGGCGAGCTTGAAGTAGTCTGGCTAGGTTTCAGTAATGTAATGATGATAACTTGTAGGGAAGGAATCTGCTAAGAACTGGAAGAAAATCCAGAAGACTACAAGTCTGAAACCGCGACATTGTGAATCCAATAGAGAAAAGTTTGCTAAACCAAACAAGATGGGTGGTGTTACAATGAGGGAATATGTGTGTGTGTTCTGCATCCCTGCAATGTTTTAGTGAGAAAGCTTACTTGCTGAGCTTGAGAAAAGTGAGATAAGCAAACAAATGGTAGGGAAGCCCTGATAAGTCCGGTGAGGTAGATGTGAACTCGAGAAGGGATAGAAACAAACCATTAAAGAAACCTAATTAATGGTAAGCTAGGTAGTCTCCCTATCATATTGGTATCAGAGCAAGATTTAGACTTGGGAAGAAAGTAGTTGATGTCAGACACTGAATCAGTAGCAGAAAATAGTTCCAGAATGGTGACCAGTGCTAAGTTAGCCAAGAAGGTAGAAGAACAGGAGGAAGAGAATAGACTCTTGAAAGAAAGATTTCTACAACTGGAAAGCAAACTAGACACCGTTGATGATAAAACTGAGAAAGTAGAAGAATCAGTAGAAGAGGATAGGATACCTGCCCTAGACCCTATTCTACCTGAAGAACCTTTCCTGAAAGCCATTAAAGCCTTAGGAGGAAAATCCTTGGAGGGAGTACATCTTTTCTATGGGAAAAATGAGCTTGAAATAGTCATGGAATGGAGTGAAGGAATGGAGAATCACTTTGACTGTGATGGAGTTAGTGAAGCCCAAAAGGTGAAGGTAGCTAAGTCTAGATTAAGAGAAGCAACCTTGACTTGGTGGAAATTTATCCAAGAAGAAAGGCAAAAAGAGGGTAAAAACCAAATCGCCAATTGGGCAGGAATGGTAGCCAAAGTAAAGGAAGCCTATATCCCCGAAGGTTATGAGATCCAATTACACAAAAAGAGACAAAACTTGAGACAAAGAGACTTGGATGTGAGCAGCTACACTAAGGAATTTCAGAAGTTGTGTCTGAGATCCAAGGTGGTAGAGGATGAGAGCATCAAGGTAGCTAGATAGTTGAATGGCTTGAGATAGAATATTCAAGAGGATTTGAGTTTGTTAAGCCCTAACACAGTGCATAAGTGCTATCAGTTAGCACTAAAGGTGGAGGAAAAGAGAAAAAATAAGCAAGAACAACGCAACCGAGGAAGAGGTAGAGGAAAAGATGGTAGAGGCCAAAGAGGCAGTTTTGGTGGAAGAGGAACAGATCAAAGGTCCCAAGGAGAGTCCAAACTTATAGAGCAGAGTGAGGATTCACATAGCAAGAGAAGCTATAGAGGAAGGGGATCATCTAGCAACCCAGGAAGAGGTAGATCTAGTGGACCAGGAAGAGGATCCTACTTCTCCACCATGAAGTGTTACAATTACCAAAAGTTGGGTCACCCTGCCTATAGATGTCCAAAGAAATCCTCTTCATCTCAAGGAAGTGAAAGAAGAGTGACATAAGCACAAGAAGATACAGAAAGCAACAAGACACAAGGTGTGAGCTTAGCTCCTAAAGAAGGAGAAAAATTAATGATGAGAAGAGTCTTGATTAAGGAGCCAATAAAAGAAGAACCAACTCAAAGAAGATCTTTGTTTAGGATCAAATGCAAGGTCCTTGGTAAGGTTTGTAGAGTGGTGATAGACTCAGGGTCTATTGACAACATTATGTCAAAGGAAGTAGTAAATAAATTGAAGTTAGAAAGAATCCCACATAGTAATCCATATAGGGTCACTTGGCTTAACAAGGAGCAACATGTGGTAGTAAATGAACATGGGTTGAGTTTAACATAGGTAGTTATAAGGATAAAGTCTTGTGTGACATCCTGCCTATGGATGCTTGCCATCTACTTCTGGGTAGACCATGGCAGTTTGACAAAAAGGCCATTCACAACAGAGAGGAGAACTCTTATTCTTTTCAAAAGGATGGAGTTACATACCACATTCAGTCCCTAATTGAAGAAGGAGAGAGACGCAAAACTAAAGGCCCAAATGTGTCATTGGTGAGTGAAAAAAAGTTCATTAACACTCTCAAGGAAGGAGAAGGAGTGGGATTTGCTCTTATAGTGAAACCAAAGGAAGCAAAGAAATAAAAGAAGGTTCCAATACCTCATGATGTACAACAAGTACTAAACTAGTGCAAAGAAATTATAAGTGATGGAGCACCAACAACCCTACCTCCTGTTAGAGCCATCAGCCATCAGATTGATTTTATTCTTGGAGCATCATTACCCAACAAAGAAGCCTATAAGATGACTCCTGAACAGAACAAGGAAGTGGCTAGACAAGTCCAAGAATTGTTGGACCAAGGATTGATAAAGAAGAGTATAAGTCCTTGTGTCATACCTTTAGTGTTAGTACCCAAGAAAGGAGGAACATGGAGGCTATGCACACATTCAAGAGCCATAAATAGAATCATTGTCAGATACAAATTTCCTATCCCAAGAATTGAAGACTTGATGGATTGCTTGGGAGGTGCAAAGTAATTCACTAAGATTGATCTCAAAAGTGGATACCACCAGATCAGGATAAAGGAAGGTGATGAATGGAAAACAACCTTCAAAACCAATGAAGGACTTTATGAGTGGCTTGTTATGCCATTCGGTCTTAGTAATGCTCCCAGTACATTCATGAGACTCATCAATGAATTGCTTAAAGATTTTATTGGTAAATTTGTTGTTGTATACTTAGATGACATCTTGATTTTCAGTATAATTAAAGAGGAACATCTAGAGAATCTTAGTATTGTATTGCAAAAATTGTATGATGAGCAACTAACAATAAACTTGGAGAAGTGTGAGTTTATGAAGTAGGAACTTGTCTATCTTGGATTTGTAGTTTCAGGAGGAGATTTGAAGATGGACACATCAAAGGTGGAAGCCATCACAAATTGGCCAACACCCAAGACAACAAGTGGAGTAAGAAGTTTCCATGGTTTGGCACAATTCTACAGGAATTTTATCAGAGGGTTCAGCGAGATTTGTGTACCCATGCTAGATACCATCAAAGGAGGAGTTAAGACCAAGTTTCAGTGGACCAATGCAGCTAAAAAAGGGTTTGAAATTTTGAAACAAAAGGTAGCTACACAACCAGTACTCATTCTTCCTAGTTTTGACAAGTTGTTCACAATTGAGTGTGATGCAAGTAATATAGCAGTTGGTGTCGTTTTAAGTCAAGAGAATAGACCTATAGCTTTCTTTAGTGAGAAGCTCAATGATGCCAAGAAGTATTCATCCTATGATCTCAAGCTGTATGCCCTTGTCCAAGCTCTTAGGAAGTGGAGGCACTACTTGTTACCTAAGGAGTTTGTTGTTTACACAAATAATCAAGCTTTAAGTTTTCTGAATTCATAGGATAAGTTGAGTCATAGGCATGTTAAATGGGTTGAGTATTTGTTGTCATATACTTTTTCTATTCAGCATAAGAAAGGACAATGTAATAAATTAGAAGATGCTTTGAGTAGAAGGCTACTAATAGTGCAAGAAGTGCAGATTTAGAGTATTGGAGTTGATTACTTCAAAGATTTGTACCCCAATGATGATGATTTTGCAGCCATTTATAAGGTTTGTCAAGAATTTCAGAATCACTTTCATAGTCAGTATGCTAACTTTACTTTGTAGAATGGTATGTTGTTTAAAGGTGGACAGTTGTGTGTTCCCAAAGGATCGATGAGGGAGAATCTGATCCAAGAAAAGCACAATGGATGTTTTAGTGGTCATTTTGGCCTTAATAAGACATTGGAACTTGTTCAATGGTTCTACTATTGGCCCAGAATGCAGAGGGATATCAGAAGGTATGTTGAGCAGTGTATGGTTTTTCAGAAAGCCAAAGGTACAACTACTAATGTTGGACTTTATCAGCCATTACCTATTCCTACCAAGCCATGGGAATGTGTGAGTATGGATTTTGTGGTTGGATTACCTAAAACAAAGCTTGGTTGTGATAGCATTTTTGTTGTTTTTGGCAGATTCAGTAAGATGGCACATTTTGTTCCTTATAAAACTACTCATGATGCTAGTCACATTGCACACTTGTTTTTCAAAGAGGTTATAAGAACCCATGGTTTGCCAGTTAGTATTGTTTCAGATAGGGATGTCAAATTCCTTAGACATTTTTGGAAAACTCTTTGGAAAAGATTGGGAACTAACTTGTCTTTTGGTTTAGCCTATCATCCCCAGATAGATGGTCAAATAGAGGTGGTCAATAAGACACTGGGAAACCTTTTAAGGTGCTTAACAAAAGAATATGGGTAGAGTTGGGATCAGGTTCTTCACTAGGTAGAATTTGCCTACAATGACAATGTCAATAGGTCAACAGGGAAGAGTCCTTTTGAGATAGTGTATGGTATGCACCCATGAGGTGTTATTGAATTATGGGATCTTGGCAATCTGATGTATAGACGTGGCCAAGCTGATGATGTCACCCAATCTATGAAGGAGGTTCATGACCAAGTCAGGCAAGCTCTACAAGATTCTTCACAGAAAGTTAAAGCTAGAGTTGATGCCACACAGAGAGATGTGCAATTTTCAGTTGGAGATTTAGTGATGGTACATTTAAACAAGAATCAACTTCAGAAAGGGATTCCCAACAAACTACAAATGAGGAGAATAGGTCCATGTAAAGTTTTATCCAAGTATGGCTCTAATGCCTATAAGATCAATTTTCCATCTGATATTGCTTTGTCGCCCATTTTCAATGTTGCAGATTTGGTTGCCTATAAGGGGAAACTTCCCAAGGAGGATGCACGAGTTTCAGAGGTTTAGCATGCACTTGCCAATCTGCCCTTACATTCTTCTACCATGCCTGAGGCTGAGAAAGTATTGGATTCCTGCATTTTCAAGAAGACTCGACACCAGGTCTACATGGAACATTTGGTCAAATGGATGAATAAACCTAATTCTAAAGTGACCTAGGTTCCTGAATCCGACTTTATCAAGTCGAGAATTGATTTCTCCCTGCTGCCGTGCGTAGTCACTTGACTTGTTTGTTTTTGGGGGAGTATAGTGCAGGAGAACCTAAAGGTTGAAATGCCCTTAACCAATTTTGGCATGTACATACATAAGGAATGACTTTAAGTCCATTTTGTTTTCAGTTTTTGTAATTTTTCCTTATCGGCAAGACCTACTTCGATTGGTAGGACTTCTCCTGATGTGGTTGCCAGAGTTTGGAGTGGAGTTATCGGGTATCAGAAGGAGCGAGTTTATACTACCCCGATAACCCGATGAGTTAGCATTCGGAGCGGAGTACCTTGGAGTATAGGCATCGAGTATCGGAAGGAGTTGTTTTCTACTACCCCGATGGGAAAGCATAGGCGCGGATTGGGTTGTATCAGGTATCGACAGATAAGTTTCTCACCTACCCCGACACTTGATATGAAAGTGGACGAACTAGAGGAGGTTCATCGACCATCAGGAGGAATGCTTTCATGTTACATCGATGGCCCGAAGACAAAGCACAAACCAAGGAGCATCAGACGAAGGGAATTCTTGTTATCTTGATAGCTGATGGAACATCACAAAGTGGAGCATTGACCATCAATTTAACCTATTTGGCGAGTCCCGATGACCCAATGGAAATGTCCAGGGAGTAGAGGAAGAGCATCGGCCATCGGACGAAGGGGTTTCTTGTTATCCCGACGCCCAATAGGAAAGTGCGAGCGAAGGAAGAACATCGCCCATCGGACAAAGGGATTTCTTGTTATCCTAACACTCGATAGAAAAGTGCAAAGTGGAGGACGTAGTCATCAAACATCGAAAAATAAGAATTGATGTTACACTGACGCCTGATAGGAAATGCGGAGTGCAGAAAGTCGCTATCGGCCATCCGAAGCCGGGATTTTTTCTCACCCCGATAACCCAATGGAACGTGTGAGACAGTTGCAAATGGAAATTGTTGGTAATGAGATTTATCTCGTCTAATAGGAGAAGTTCTGAGAAAAAGAGGAAATGTATAAAAGACCTAACGAGAATTTGTAAAGGGTTGGATTGTTTGATAAAAAAAAAAGAAATACCAAAGTCTGTTTTCTGTTTTCGATCGCTGAAGTATTGTTTTGTATTGTTTTTCTAAGTTTTTCATTACATTTTTGTAACTAGAGTTTCCTTTTTGTTGTTTGTTCTTTGTTTTGAATCCACATTGTAAATATGGTTCTGTCTTGAAACTCCACCGTGGGATCCACGTGACCATTGGAGCACTTCGAGAAGAGCCAAAAATGTATAGTATGAGTAAAATAGCAGTAGGAGAAAACCAGGAAATGGCATTTGCCATTTCTGCATACTGATCCTAGGCAAGCTTGGAAGTAGTCTGGCTAGGTTTCAGTAATTTAATGAAGATAAGTTGCAGGGAAGGAATTTGCTGAGAACTAGAAGAAGTTCCAGAAATCTACAAGCCTGAAACCGTGACATTGTGAATCCAATAAAGAAAAGTTTGCTAAGCCAAATAAGATGGGTGGTGTTGCAATGAGGGAATATGTGTGTGTGTGTGTGTCCTGCATCCCTGCAAGGTTTTAGTGAGCAATCTTACCTAGTGAGCTTGAGAAAAGTGAGATAAGAAAACAAATGGTAGGGAAGCCCTGATAAGTCTGGTGAGGTAGACATGAACCCGGGAAGGGATAGAAACAAAACATTAAGAAACCTAATTGATGGTAAGCTAGGTAGCCTCCCTATCAAGGACACTCAAAGTGTGAACTCACCTTCAAGACATGTAGACCCAGAACAAGGGGAGTGTCTGATGTTCCAAAGGACCCTCTTGAAGGTACCAATCGTCAAGGAGCCACCACAAAGGAAGACATTATTTAGAACTACTTGCAAGGTAAGTGGAAAGGTATGTAGAGTCATTGTGGACTCAGGGTCAACGAATAATCTTGCTTCAACTAAGATGGTCAACAAGATTGGATTGAAGAAATTTACTCATCCCTGCCCCTACAAAGTCTCCTAGTTGAGCAAAGAGCAGCAAGCCTTGGTAAGTGAACAAGTTTGGGTTGAATTTGAAATAGGTAAATATAGAGACAAGATCTTGTGTGATGTTGCAGAGATGGATGCTTCCCATTTACTCCTTGGAAGACCATGGAAATATGATGTCAACTCAAGAAATGATGGGAGGAAAAATGTTTATAAGCTAACTAAAAATGGTGTGCAATACACTATGACTCCACTACCAGATGATGGTAAGGAGAGTCACGTTGTGACTACTATCATGTTAGTAGGTAAAGAGGAGTTTATGTAGACACTCACAGAGAAGGGTACCCCATGCTTTTCCATAGTGGTCAAGCCAAGAGAAGAAGTGAGAAATAAAATGGATGACAAAGTGCAAGAAAGGACTGCAGGTCCTAGGGAAATAAAGGAATTGTTGGAAAGATACAAGGGTATAGTTGCAAGAAGAAAACCAGAGAGCCTGTCACCTTTCAGAGATGTGAGTCACTATATTGACCTTATACCAGGTTCAACATTGCCCAACAAAGCAGCATATAAATTGACCCTCAGTCAAAATGAAGAACTTGCAAGGCAAGTACATAAGTTAGAGATGTATGCAATGGTCCAATCCTTGAGGAAGTGGAGGCATTATTTGTTGCTAAAGGAATTTGTAGTCTATACTAATAACCATGCTCTAATTTTCTTGAATAGGTAGGACAAGTTGAAGCATTGGCATATGAAGTGGATGGAATACCTTCAAGCATTCACTTTCACCATTAAGCACAAGAAAGGAGTAGAAAATAAGGTAGCTAATGTCCTTAGTAGGAGGAACCTGATAGTAAAAGAGATTCAGTTGGAGAGAATAGGTATTAATTCCATGAAGGATACGTACCAAGGAGATAAGGATTTCCAAGAAGAATACCAAGTATGTTAGGAAAAGGGTGACAAGTATCAAAATGAGTTTTTAGATTTTATTCTGCAGGAAGGTCTACTTTTCAAGGGAAGTCAACTTTGCATTCCTAGAGGTTCCATGAGGGAAAACATTGTGAAAGAAAAGGATTGTGGGGGATTGGCAGGTCATTTTGGAATTGACAAGACCTTTGAGTTGGTTAAGAGATTCTATTTCTGGCCTAAGATGTAGACTGAGATCAGAAAGTATGTGGAATGTTGTGTGATCTGTCAGAGGGCCAAGGGTAGTAGATCAAATGCAGGATTGCATACTCCTTTACCCATACCAAGCAAGCCATGGGATTCAGTCAGCATGGACATTGTGTTAGGACTTCCAAAGACTAAACATAGTCATGATAACATCTATGTAGTTGTTGATAGATTTTGTAAAATGGCCCACTTTCTATCTTGTAAAACCACACATGATGCATCCCATATAGCAGGTATATTCTTCAAGGAGGTTGTAAGATTACATGGTTTGCCACTGTCAATTATCTCAAATAGGGATTCTAAGTTTCTTGGACATTTTTGGCAAACTCTTTGGAGAAAGTTGGGTACCAATTTGTCATTCTCATTAGCCTATCATCCCCAATCGGATGGATAGACTGAGGTTATCAATAGGTCACTTGGAAACCTATTAAGGTGTTTGACTAAGGATCAAGGAACTACATGGGATTCAATACTTCCTCAAGTAGAATTTGCTTATAATGACTCAATGAATAGAAGCATTGGTCATAGTCCCTTTGAGATAGTGTATGGATCACACCCTAGAGGTGTATTGGAGCTGAGAGATATCAAAGACTTGGACAAAAGAAGTGCACAAGCAAAGGACTTTGCAGAAGTAATGATGGATATCCATCAACAAGTCAAGGATAGGTTAGAACAAACCTCAAATAAGTACAAGCATGTAGCAGATAAGAAAAGGAGAGATTTGCAGTTTAAGGTTAGAGATATGGTGATGATTCATCTCAAGAAGGAGAGACTCCCTAAGGAGAAATACACCAATTTGACGATGAAGAAGATAGGCCCTTTTAAGATCATTCAAAAGTGTGGCAGCAATGCCAACAAGATTTATCTCCCCCTAGACATTAGTCTCTCTAACACTTTCAATGTTTCATATATCTATGCATATAAAGGTCTTGTTATTGATGTGTGTGATGCAAGTCTAGATGATTCCAGTAGGGAAGAGATGTTACAAGACCTACCTAAGCAACCTAAATTTGCAGTTGAGCATGTACTTAATAGAAGGGTGAGTAAGAAAACAAGGAGGCATACTTATTATGAGTGATGCTCTGCAAAAAGGAGATTGTTAGGACAATGTAAAGTCAAACACAAACAACAAGCAACAAAACTAGGCATTAGTGTTAGAAATCACAATTTAAACAATAGCCTAATCAAGCATATCAAGAGGGACACAACACATAAGATAGAAATCTTAATGAATCTAAGAAATACAATAAGACATCTCCAAATGCCTTCCACCATGCTTGTAGCTTCTCCTTCCTTGTTCCTCTCCCCTCCAAGTTCCCAAATGAGTGTAGCTCTTAGTAGCTTTTTGCACTATTTTTGGATGTCTTATGGAGATTCAAGATTATAAAATAAAAGCTCATGAAAATGCAAACATGAACAAGCTAAAAATGAGATATTATCTAATCTAGTGTTGATTTTAGTCCAAAAGAGTAAATGTAAGTGATTATGCTAAATGCTCTTTAAAATTCACTATAAGCTAGATGCATACAAGTTTTCAGGATATGGATTATAAAGAAATGAGCTCTATTTATAGGTAAAATGGAGCAATGGAGGGTTGAGATTGAGTAATCTCAACAAGGGTCAGGATTGAAGGGCTTAAGATCTATGTGAGGACTTTCAACCCAATCCCAGGATGACAAATGTCAACAAGAGATGGGTTGAGAGGAGAGGGAATAAGCATTAAATGCTTGACATGACTTGAGGGTTAACTTGGGAGGTAAGATTAATGCTGAGTTGAAAGAATAAAGTCATTATCTAATAAATAATGTCTTTATCCAATGGATAAACTCTTGTGCAAGAGTTAGTGAGGATAACCATGGTCAAAGCAATAAATGCTTGAAGAGACCCATGGGTTAAATGAGGGTTTAGTTAGAGGTAAAGTCTCTAACCATGGGAGCAAGTGGATTTAACCATAAATGGTTATGTAAGAGCCATTAATGGTCATGTAAGAGCCATTAGTGGTTTGGAAGACTTTAGGGGTTAGCTTGTTGAACACATAAAGCATTAAATGCTTTTCAAAGACTTTGGAGTCTTTGAGAAGTGACTCCAAGTTGCTTAGGAATGTGACAATATTTAGGGGATGGATTAGGATAATTAGGAATGATTAGAAAGTGGTTAGAAGGGTCTAGAAGGGGATTTAGGATTGCAAGTGGGTTTGGTGGGTGAGGAAAAATAGGATTTAAATTAAAATTAAATTAATATATTTCAATTGTGGTTGCAACTTGCATTTGTAGGAGAATGCAAGTGGGGGGGATTTAATGATTTAAATAAATGTTTTAATTATTTAATTTAAAAGAGGAAAGGGGATTAAATTAAATAGATAGGATTTATTCATTTAATTGATTGTGAATTTGGTTTAATTAATTAATTGAAGAAAATTAAATAATTTATTTAATTAATAGGAGAATGATTGAAGATGAATTAATTAAATATTAATTTAATTAACTGTTGGCTAGTGGGTTTATTAATTAAATAAATAGTAAATATTCATTTAATTAAATGGACAGATTTATGTGACTACAATGAGTATCTAGTCCAATGGAAGGACAAACCCTTACAAGATGCAACCTGGATGACAGAGCAGGCTTTGGAGAAGATTGGGTGCAAGGTTCCAAATTTGCCAACTTAAGAGACTTGAGTTTTTTTAACCCTGGGAGTATGGTGTAGGGCACCTCTTGGTTTTGGATTTTGTTTGTTGTTTGTGTGTTGATAGATGGTCCTACACCCTAGAATGGTGTTTTGAATAAGTGTGGATATTTGGAACCTATGAATGTAATAAAGAACCTCTTGTAAGGTCAGTTGGCTCTAGGTCACTTATAAACCTAGTGACCAACTCTGACCATGGGTTCATCTAGGGTAGGAGGTATGTTTTTAAGTTGTTCCCTAAGTTTTTTTTAGGCTTAGGATTGGTCTACAAGTCCATTAGGGACTTTGGAATGTCAAAATTGAAAAGTTGTCAAAAGATGTAAAAAGTTGCAAAAGTTGCTAAGCAACATTTCCCCACCTATTGGCAAAGAAGTTCCAACGGTCTTCAAAAATTAAAAATCAGTTGTAGCCATTGGGGAAGGCCTATTTGTGCCTTAGATATCATCGGTGAGTTGGTTGGATGATGAATGTGAGAAGTTGGTGGTTTGAATAAACAAAAAACTCAGATTTTGCCCATTTTCACTGGTTTCCATACTATATGATCTGATAGAGCATTGGCTGGCATGAAATTTTGAATTGGCTGGATTGTGGTGTTAGTGTAGGTTTGAATGCAAGTGGTTTAACTCAATTTGGTGGAGTTTGGAGCAAGTTGTAGGCATTTTATCAAAAACTGTCACTCCAGGAACTGGTACATAGGGTTTCACCAAAAATATGACCCTAACCTACAAATACTATTGAAGAACCCATCATACCTTTGGAAAATGGAGGTTGGGGGTGTTTAAATTGTGATTTAAAATGGGTGGAATTAGGGAGTGAGTTTTGGTGTGGTTTCTAGCATACCCTAGGTTAAACAAAACCATGTGTTTAGCCTAGCCTTGAGGAGGAATGAGAGAAAAGTCACATAAGGAGAGTTTGGGAACCTTTTTAAAGGTGTTCTTAGTTCATTAGACACTTGAGGAGCATGCCCAAGGGGTGAGTTAGATTCTGCAACCCCATTCTTAAGTAGTTGCTTTGGAAAACAGACCTTATTAGGTCTACCAACCTAGTAGGTGCTTAGGGGTGTTGGAGCAAGGTCATAACTATATCTCTTGGAATTGTATGTAAGTCCCAAAAGGGTACTCTAAAATTTAATTTTTTCCATGGTTATTTGAAATAAATTTGAATTATTTGAGAAATACCGGTTAGACAGGGCTACAAGGAATAGGCCTGATTAGGGGTTCCTTGAATCGGGTGCAGTACAAAGTCTCCAAAATTGGGTGAAAGGAATGGGATGAGTGTCCTAGGTTGTCAAATATCCCTAACCCCCCTTATAAAGTGTTGTGGTTGATTGAGTACATTATGTGTGGGTAGAACCCTAGTTGTGGGTTGAGACAAGCCTTGTCTAGGCTTAAAAGGATGATTTGGGTCTTCTTACCTTCTTGTTGCCCACTTTGCATCTCTCTCTCTTCCTCTCTCTCTCTCTCTCTTTCTCTCTCTCTCTCTCTCTTCCTCTCCCTCTCTCTCTCCCTCTCTCCCCTTCTCCCTTACTCCATACCCCTTCTTCTTTCCCTCCCTCCATCCCTCCCCCTTCCTCTCTCTCTCTCCATACTCCTTCTGTTGGCATTTTTGATGATTATGTTGTGATTGTCATTGATGGACATGCACTTGCTATGAGGTCACTTTTTGAATGTATGAATTATGCTCAACTGGTATTTGTTCCAAACTGGTATTATGTTGTAGTCTTTAGACTATCGGTGTTTTGTAGAAAGTGTTTACCGATCTCAAGAGGCATGAAGACCTCAAGCGGTTTGAGGATCTCAAGTGGAACGGAGCAAAGGAACTAAAAGTGACAGTTATAATTTTCCCAGTCTTCATTTTTGTCAACTGGTAATAATTAAACCAGTATTACTCTGAGTTACCAACCAATAATCAGTAAAGTTGTATAAACCGGTAATACTTTGTGATGAGTTACCATCCATTGACACTTTGAGGGTAATTTTGTGTCGTGTTACCAAATGTGTCTAGATACACTGAACCTAGGAACTTGCAATGTAATCCTATTGGGCCGACATGAAATCAGATTCCTTTTTAAGGACATCATGTCTAGGGTTTTAGGAAGTGTAGTTGTTAGGGTTTTTGGTGGTTGATGAGTTTTTGTATGTGCGATCTTAATAGAGAAGATCAAGTTTGTGTGTTGTAACAGAGTGTGGATGTACTGAAGACTGAAGTAATGCTAAAATGCATTAGCAATGAGCTATCATGGATCTAACCAAGTAGACTGTGCTATTTGCTAGATTATTCATTTGTTGATTACTTACATCTTTAACAAGTCGGAAACCCTTAATCGGGTAGGCTCAAAAAAGCCTTTGTAAATCCTCTAACAAGGTGGTTCACAACTGTGGATCTGAAATCCTCTCACTATTGGTATTTTGGTATGGTTTTGTCATTGATGTCAACACCTACTAAAACTGTAGCACTTTGGAGATCCAGCAACATTCACCGGCAAGCAAGTGACTTTTGCATAGTCACTGGTATATGGTACACCAACAGGATATAATGATCATCGACACTTGGAATGGTGTGGAAAACACTTGGTAATGTTGAAAACATCATTTTGACATCTTGTCTTGGAGAATTGGTTATTGGTATATTCACATTTGCATATTTGCTATTACCGACAAATAGGTCCAGGGTATACACTGGCAGGTTTATCTTTTCCAGATCAGCATGGCACGCTTTGGAGATGATTAATTATTGTTGTAAATGCATTAAGCTGACATGTTCAATCGGTTATTGCATCAGTTATTGTTTTGTTTGTAAAATGCTTTTATTGTAAATATCTTGTAGAGCCGACCTACTAAAATTGGTCTTAGGTTATGGTATAAATGTGAGATCTTATTTGTAATATCAAATGTGGAATGTAAAAAAGAATTGTGTGAAGGTATATGCGAGAATAAGTAGTGGTATACATGCAAACATCATTTAAAGATTGAAGGAGGGTTTTTGTGAAGACAACTAGAACTACACCGGTACTGAATCTAGCATATGAAGATGCTATTTTGTGCAGTACATTCTTATTGGATTTAACCATCCAACTGTAGTCAGTGTGACTCCCATTTTGTGATTGAGTAGTGAACTCTAGGCGCTTGGCCTTTTTGCATGTGCAGACCCCATTTATGTACACTTACTATCTGCAGTAGTATCATTTGATTGTGGGTAAGGTTTCCCACAATGGTTTTTCCCCGTACAGGGTTTCCACGTACAAATATTGGTGTTATGTGTTGTGGATGACTTTGTCTTTATGTTTCATGCACTAATCCTTACCGGAATAGCAATTAACTATTAAATCTGTCTACTGGCATATTGAACTGGTTTACCGGTATTAAGCATTAAGTTGGTTAAGTTGTTTTGGTTTGAACTTATTTGACAACTGATTCACCCCCCCTCTCAGTTGTCTCCGGGACCTAACAATTGGTATCAGAGCTTAGTCCTCCTTTGCAAAAGTTTAACAGCTTGAGGAGATCCAATGTCTACTAACTATTTCAGGAAGGACAGTCATAAAATTGATGGAACCAATTATGGCATATGGAAGATCAGAATGGAGACACATCTAAATTGCATTGGAAAGGACATCTGGGATGCTAAAAAGAATGGTTATACGACTCCTACTCCTGGTCAGCCTAATCCACCTACCTTAGGAAAAGATGAAGAAAATGATTGCAAAGCAAGAGAAACACTTTTGAGCGCATTATCAAATCAACAAATCATGGGACTATTAAATAGGTCTACTACTAAAGCTATTTGGGATCATTGAGAAACAATGAATGAAGGAGATTCAATAGTCAAAATTGCAAAACTTGAAAGCTTCCGGGTCAGGTATGAATACCTAAAAATGGAAGAAGATGAAAGGATTTTTACTTCTATGGAAAGAGTAAATGAGATTGTTTTGGGTATTAAATGTTGTGGAGGAACCTTAAGTGAGGATGGAATTGTTTCAAAAGTTTTAAGAGGATTTCCACCGGCATATGAAATGAAAGGCACTTCTATAAATGAGTTAAGAACAATGCCTAATACATCAGTAACTAGGGATACATTGATTGGAAAACTTTCAGCTTTTGAATATGAAGAATTTGGTCCCGTTGCTACTTTAAAGATAGATTTGGCCTTTAAAGCATCAACATCATCTACTCCATCATTTGAAAAATCTGATTGGAAAGCCTTTTATGCAAGAGAACTTGAAGAAAGAAGGAAAGAGAATGAAGAACTTGAAGAAATTGAAGCACTATTTGCAAGGAAAATGCCTAAAGGTCTAGTTGGAAGTAAGTATGAAGGTAAAGAACCCTTTAAATGTTTTAACTGCAATAAGATTGGTCATATGGCTTCAAGATGCCCTAATAGACATGCTAGACTAAGAGAAGAAGCTAGAAGAACATACAAGCCTAACCCTGAATATCAGAGATACAGATTTAAGAAGAATAAAGACAAATCTTGTTACATTGCTGATGAAGGTGTGACTGATGATTCTGATGAGGATCCAGCAGACAATGGATGGGTTTTTATTGCTATAACAAAAGATTAGCCGACACCTATTGCTCAACCGGTAGAACAGGCCTTGGCAGCTAAAGTTGAAGTAAAGGATGAATGGATCATTGATTCAGGTTGCTCACATCATATGATAGGAGACAAAGGTAAATTCTTGAACTTTCAAGAATACAATGGAGGCTTAGTGAGATTTGGAGATGACAAAGCTTGTTTGATCAAAGGTAAGGGTACAATATCTCTTGATGGTAAGCATAACACTGAGAATGTTTACTATGTTGAAGGATTAAAACATAATCTTTTGAGTGTTGGTCAATTAGTTGAGAAAGGATTTCAGTTACAATTCAAAAATGGAAAATGCAAAATCATGAATAGAACCGGTTTAGAAATTGCAACTGGAAATCAAACTAGAGGTAACATCTTTCATCTGAATAACAATGAAAAGACATGCTTGATTGCTCATATTGATGAAAGTTGGCTATGACATAAGAGACTCTATCATGTAAACTTTGATTCCATGGTGAAGATCAGTATTATTAAGGCAGTTAGAGATTTACCTAAAATTGTCAAACCTCACAATACAGTATGTAAGGAATGTCAATTTGGAAACAAGTTAGAGCTAGTTTCAAAAGTATTCCAGAAAAATCCAATAATGCTCTTGATTTTATTCACACTGATTTAAGTGGTCCAAGCTTACAAGGTGATAGATATTTCATGCTAATCATTGATGACTACTCTAGAATGTGTTGGGTTACTTTTCTTAGAGAAAAATGAGAAGCACTTGGAAAGTTCAAACTGTTCAAAGCTATGGTAGAAAATGAAACCGGTAAGAAAATCAAATGTCTCGGATCAGATCAAGGAGGAGAATTTACATCTAAGGAATTTAATACATTGTGTGAAGTAAATGGAATCAGAAGATAGCTATCAGCACCCTAAACACCACAACAAAATGGAGTTGTTGAAAGGAAAAACAAAACTATCTTGGATGCAACAAGAAGTATGTTATCAGAAGCAAACCTACCACATGTATATTGGAGAGAGGCAGTCAGTACAACAGTCTATACATTCAACAAAGTTCACATCAAAGGTGTAACCGGTAAGACCCCTCATGAACTATGGTTTGGTATTACTTCTACTCTTAAATATTTCAGAATTTTTGGAAGTAAATGTTATATCAGAAGAGATGAGTATATTGGCAAATTTGATCCTAGAATTGATGAAGGAATATTTCTTGGTTATTCATCTAAAAGCAAGGCATATAGATGTTTTAACAAAAGATTGCAGAAAATTGTTGAAAGTACAAACATAAAGATTGATGAAGAATTCAGAGTAGCTTCAAGGTATATAGACTCTGAACCGACAACAAAAATTTTGACAAATGAACCTACACTAAATCCACCAGTACAGAAAGAAGATCCAGTTACCCCAGTATCATCTGAGGATTCCACAGTAACTAAGGAACAACGGCAAACACACCTCGGTATGTAAGACTGAATCATTCTGAAGATCAGATAATTGGAAACAAATTTAAAGGAGTTATGACAAGAGGAAGATTGGCAAATGAAGAGGTATGTCTTATTTCTCAAATTGAACCATCATCTGTTAATGAGGCATGTGAAGATAAACATTGGATTAAAGCTATGAAAGAAGAATTAGAAAAAAATTAGAAGAATGACACTTAGACATTAGTTCCCCGTCCTAAAGATAAAAATGAAATTGGAACCAAATGGGTATTCGGAAACAAACTTAATGAAGATGGTAAGGTTATCAGAAATAAAGCAAGACTAGTGTGTAAGGGATATTCTCATAAAGAAGGAATTGATTATAATGAAACCTTTGCACCGGTAACTAGAATAGAGGCAGTCAGATTATTCTTGGCTTTTGCAACACACAAGAACTACAAAGTTTATCCAATGGATATTAAATGTGCATTTCTGAATGGAGATCTTGAAGAGGAAGTCTACATTGAACAACCTGATGGATTTTCTTTGACATATGACAAAGATATGGTTTGCAGGTTAAGAAAAGCTTTGTATGGATTGAAGCAAGCTCCAAGAGCTTGGTATGCAAGATTGGATAAGTATCTTTTGAAGATTGGTTTTTCTAAAGGAAATGCAGACAACAATTTATACTATAAAGTGACTAATGATGACATCTTGGTTATAGAAGTATTTGTTGATGATATAATCTTTGGAGGAGAAGATGGATTATGTAAAGAATTTTCTATTAAAATGCAGCAAGAATTTGAAATGTCTATGATTGGAGAAATAAAATTCTTTTTAGGATTGCAGATTTCACAGACTAAAAAAGGTATATTCTTGAGTCAATCCAAGTACTTAAAAGAGTTACTAAAGAAATTTGGGATGGAGAACTCTAAACCAGTAAGCACACCTATGACTACAAATGACAAACTATCACTAAGGGATGAATCTACACCTGTTAATCCAACTAGATACAAATCTATGATAGGAGGTTTAGTGTATTTAACACAAACCAGACCTGATATTATGAATGCAGTATGTATTATTTCAAGATTTCAAAGTAATCCTAGAGAAAATCATGAATTAGCAGTAAAAAGGATTTTTCGGTACTTACGAGGCACTATAAATCTTGGATTATGGTATCCTAGAGATGAAAACTTTGAATTATGTGCATACACAGATGCAAATTGGGCAGGAGATGTGGATGATAGAAAAAACACCACTGGCAGAGCATTCTTTCTTGGAAATAGACTAATTTCTTGGTTGAGTAAGAAACAAAGTTGTACATCTTGATCAACAGCAGAATCATAATATGTTGTAGCAATAACTAATTGTACACAGGTACTATGGCTTAAGCAAATATTAAAAGACATAAAGGTAAAATGCAAGGAACCTATTACTATCTATTGTGATAACACTGCAGCAATTGATATATCTAAGAATCCGGTATTACATTCTAAAACCAAACATGTTTCTATCAAACTGAATTTTCTAAGGGAAAATGTTGAAGCAAAGGAAATAAAACTAGTTCATGTGAATACTAAAGAGAAGATTGCAGATATCTTTACTAAACCTCTGCCTAAGGATACTTTTGAATATCTCAGAGATCAGCTTGGGGTCATACCCCCACCGGTAGAGACTTAGGAAGTTGATGATTGTCATCAACCGATAGAATTAACAGAGAAATCTTTATTCCGGCTTTGATGGGAAGCTATTTCTCAGGGGGAGTAGTTGGTATACTAAATTGATTGGTATTTTGTATATGAACTTGGCTTGGTAAGAACTTTGGCATTTGATGTCAAAGGGGGAGAGATTAGTATGGAAAAACAGAAAGAAAACACATGTTGCTCCTAGGGGGAGAGATTGTTGTTTAAGAGAGATTATTACTCTCTGTATCTGTATTTTTGATTTTTGGTTATGATCTCTATTTGGATATTGTTGGTTTTTGGTATTTGGCATTTATGTTTTTGGCACTTTGATGGTTTTTACATCTTGTGTTGCCATCAATGCCAAAGGGGGAGATTGTTGGTATTTTGGTATGGTTTTGTAATTGATGTCAACACCTACTAAAACTCTAGCACTTTGGAGATCTAACAACATTCACTGGCAAGCAAGTGACTTTTGCACAGTCACTGGTATATGGTACACTGGCAGGATATAACGATCACCGACACTTGGAATGGCATGGAAAACACTTGGTAATGTTGAAAACATCATTTTGACATCTTGTTTTGGAGAATTGGTTATTGGTATATTCACATTTGCATATTTTCTATTACCGGCAAATAGGTCCAGGGTATACACCAGCAAGTTTATCTTTTCCAGATCAGCATGGCATGCTTTGGAGATGATTAATTATTGTTGTAAATGCATTAAGCCTACATGTTCAATTGGTTATTGCATTGGATATTGTTTCGTTTGTAAAATGCTTTTATTGTAAATATCTTGTAGAGCCGACCTACTAAAATTGGTCTTAGGTTATGGTATAAATGTAAGATCTTATTTGTAAGATCAAATGTGGAATGCGAAAAAGGATTGTGTGAAGGTATATGCAAGAATAAGAAGAGGTATACACACAGACATCATTTGAAGATTGAAGGAGGGTTTTTGTGAAGACAATCAAAACTACACCGGTACTGAATCCAATATATGAAGATGCTATTTTGTGTAGTACATTCTTATTTGATTTAACCATCCAAATGTAGTTAGTGTGACTCCCATTTTGTGATTGAGCAGTGAGCTCTAGGCGCTTGGCCTTTCTACATGTGAAGACCCCATTTATGTATACTTACTATCTGCAGTAGTATCATCTAATTGTGGGTAGGGTTTCCTACCGTGGTTTTTCCCCTTACAGGGTTTCCACATACAAATATTGGTGTTATGTGTTGTGGATGACTTTGTCTTTATGTTTTATGCACTAATCCTTACTGGTATAGCAATTAACTATTAAATTTGTCTACCGACATATTGAACTGGTTTACCGGTATTAAGCATTAAGTTGGTTAAGTTGTTTTGGTTTGAATTTATTTGACAACTGATTCACCTCCCCCTCTCAGTTGTCTCTGGGACCTAACACTCACAAGGTAGTCTTTGATCAAACTTAACTCCTAACAGAGATTGAGATTCCTAACATGATCTGTTCTGGTAAAGAACATTGTATGACCTTAACCAGTCTGGTTACTATTCTGCAGATAGTTACTTGTGAATTTCATCTCACCATGGTTTTTGCCATTTGGGTTTCCATGTCAAAATCTCTTGTGTTATGGTGATTGTGCTTCTGTGGGTGAATGCCTTACTTGTTGTTTGGTTTGCATTTGTGTTAACCGGTTTGTTAGTTAAACTGTTATACCGGTTTACTGCTAAAATGTTAAAGTGTTTTAGTTTGGAGTTTTCTGGTATACTAATTCACCCCCCCCTCTTAGTATTCATCAATTGGTATCAGAGCCAACCTTTCTATAAGTCTAACCACTTGGAAAGAGATATGGGGGAATACACTGTGAGGGAATTTACTCATCGGCTCACTCAAACTGAGCAAGCCTATGATGAACTTAAAGTCAGATATAAGGCCTCTCAGGTAAAAAGAAGAGAGCATGCTGAAAAATTGATGGAGCTAACTGAAAACAATTCTTCTGATGAAGTGGAAATGGATGCCCTAGTTCAAGAAGTTGAAAAATTGAATGAGTCCAATGCCAACCTAAGAAGGGAACTTGAACGACTAACTATCAGAATGTGTCAAGAGCTTGAGAACCGGAGGAAAGCTGAAAATTTGGTAAAAGACAAAGATCATGAGATCTCCAAGCTGGAGCAAGAGATCAGTGCAATTACTGCTCATCTTCATGAAAGTAAAGTGGAAAAGGAAGAGATGCAAGGTGAACTACACATGGCTATTTCTGAGAATGCAACCTTAAAGGAATCCAATGCTGTTATTGCCAAAGAACTCACTCAGTCTGTTGGGACTGATTAAAATTGAGTCAAGTTTAGAGGCCCAATCCAAAAATTTGCTCTACATACCTAAATGAGTCAGTTTGAAGGGCCTAGATTGCCAGAGGGTAAAATGGGGCCAATTGATTTTCAGAGGGTAAGGCTCGGGATTCATGTCCCACACCTTTCATTTGGCCTATTCAGTGATGTGCAACTTTCAGAATTCAATTTGGATAAGTTTATGAGGTACCCAATTTGAGGGGTGAGCTGGAAGTGCATTTTAGGCACAAATGCATATTTTATTGAGTAGCCTATTTTGAGCAATTACATCTTTTGCCTTGTTGATCATCATGGAGAATTTCAAAATGGATTCAATTGTATGCATTAATGTGAGTCAGCTTGCAAAATTTTAGGTCTTGATGAATCCATTTGCTCAGTTTTCAAAGCCGAATCCGTTTGCAGTTTGTATGTTTTGGCAAGTCCCTGTTTCGATAGCTAGTCAGAGCCCTGTTTCACACAAGTGTAAAAGTTGCCTCAGTAAGCATCATGTCAGAATGTTTGTTCCAAGCTAATGTTGATATAAATGATGAGTTACGTTTCAAATTTCAAGCCTCTATCAATCCGTTTGATCGGTTTTCAAAAGAGCTCATTTTACCATCAAATTCGGTTATCTGCACTCCAGTGTTATATCAGTTAATGTAGCCATCTTGGTGAGTGCACCATTTACATCCTTTCAGTCTGGTGATTGAACTGGGAATTCAAAGATTTAATATGTACTTTAAGGTACCTCTGTTTCAAATTTGAGGGCCTACGGAGGTCGTTTGATATTTTTAAGAAAGGCATCATGTGTTGCCAGGACATTGACTTCATGAGGTCCGCAATGTCGACAAAGCTAGTTGGGAATTTTTGAAAATTAATATCTCTTCACTCGGGACTTGTCTTGCGAAACCGTTTGGTAGAAGTCATCCTTGTATATCAGAGTACACACCTGTCAGATGGCGAGCTCCAGAAAGGTGTTTTGATAGGTTTGAAAATTACGTCTTTGTGATTAAATGCGAAAATTGTGGCATAATTGCCTGAAGGTTGTAAAATGCGGATTAATGATCCGAAAATGATGCCGATCATTTCCAGAGGTATGTTTGAGGTCCGTGAAGCATTTCAAAGGCCAGTTGCTTGAAATCGAAATTTTTTTTAGTCGGACCCACTTTGGGGCCCGACCTAGCTCATGCCCGTGCATTAAATTTTATTGTGAAATGTTCTTATTTCATGGTGAGTAATGCATATCAATACTAGCTCAAATGCATATTGGCATATTGGTTTATTAAGAGATGATTTCATTTCATTATGTGGGCATATAACTGAGAAGTTTTTATGGAACTTTATGGTATTCCTTTGGCTAACAATAAAAACTTCAGAATTTGAATTGCAAGGTGTAGTTCCAAATTCCAAAACTCTGTTAATGTCCTCCTTGTTGTGTGTGAGGAACATGGAGGTTGGAAAGACATTAGAATGTCCTCAACAAATGCAAATGGGCATCCCACACTCCACGTGATTTTGCCAAGTATCCTCTTTGTGCTGAAAGTTACGCCATTGAAACTCCAAGGCGAAATGCAATTGGCAAGCTGCAGCATACTTCTCCCTCACGTTCTATGGTAGGGCAGCATTGAAACCTCAAGCGAATGGAACTCCGGCAATAGTATTTGGCAGGTGTATAACCAAACTTCATGAATCTCCATTTCATTTGCCAGATTTCTCCTTGTGCCTGGTGGATGAGGAAAGGCATTAAATTTTACACCAAATACCAATTTCTCTGCACAATGTGACATGGCTAAATCCATTTTAAATCTCAAGCCAAGTGATTCCTCTACGTGGAGAGTGGGGAGGTTTAAATTAAATACAATTGCAGATATGAAGTGAAGTGTGGTGTTGGGAGGCCACATTAAACTCCAACATCCTCCTTCTGCACAGGCTGTGGCTTTGAAAGGGGCTTTTAAAGAATACACTTTTAAACAACAAAATCCAAACATCAGCACCCTCCCCTCCCATTCTCTCCTTGTTGTGCATGGCATGGTGAAAAGCCACAGGGAAACATTCAAACAAATTTAAATGCTGGCAATGTTTTGTGCCATTCTCCTCCCCCATGTGAAGTCTCTGGTGGATGGCGAAACAGTTACAACAGCAAACTAAAACGCTTTAAACAAATGCAATCTGGCAAGTGTAATGCCATCCCCAACGAAGTTTACAAGCAAATGCAATTGGCTGCTAAAAGCCATAAACCCCCCTACATGGTGTTTGAAAAGGGAGGCATAAAGGTTTTCAAGCAAATGAAATTTGGCAAGTGTAAAACCAGATTTCTCCTCCCACGTGGTATGCTGGTAAGGGCAGCTATGATGCATTAAAATGAAAACCTCAAGCAAGTGCAACAACAGGTGTAATTCCAATGTTCCCAACCATGGCAAAATGTGAAGGCATTTATAAATAGTTTCAAATAAATGCAAGTGGAGGGGGTAAGACTAGTTCAACGCCCCTTTCCAAAAGCCCTCCCCGCCATGAGTTTGAATATGGATGGAGGAGGTGTTAGCTTTTAGCAAAAAATGCCATTAAAAGTCTCAGAAAAAGCTCCAGCGTACACAGTGTCAGGCAAAACTCAATATCCCACATTGGCTAGGCCGAGGTCTTCTTTAATATTTAAAAGCAAGAATGCACACATCTATAATGTCTAAGCCATAAAGGCTTTTGACAGATGGTGCCTGTGGGCACCCAAGGTGGGCCCACGCGCGAGAACGTATCTCGAGGCAATGGAGGAGATGACTGAGTGGCGACTAGGTGGACCCCACGTAGGCACGCTTCCTGAGGCAGACAAGTGAAATTTTTCAAAGGCAGGCCAGCTTAACGAGTGAGCAAGTTCGAGATGGGTCAACGGTGTGCGCTATTTCGCGAAAGGAAGATGCACGTGAGTTACACCCTATGAAGTTGCGAAATCCAGGTGGTGGGTACAGTCAGATGTCCAGCAGGCGGGTCCCGGTGAGGTGGCAGTGACGTGGCACACAGTTGGTGCACAGGTGGCAGTCCAGTGGTAATGACGTGGCACTGAGGTGGTGTACACGTGGCAACCAAGTGGTAGTGACAAAGCAGATGATGTGGCAGTGATGAGGTGTCATCCCAGGTGGCATCCAGTCAACCCTATCAACCAATCGGGGTCTGCCACGTGGCAAAGCGTCAGAGCATAATCAAAGCCAAAAATCAAAATTAAATGAGTAAATGATATAGTCTAAACTATATTAAATAATTCAAATATTTAAATGATGTGCACATTGGGGAGTTAATTCGCCCAGGACTCAATTCTTGGCCAAAATATAAAGTGTTATATATTTTAGAAAAGCTCTCGGAGTGAGGAATCCGATTATGGGGTTAATTTTGACAAATGTGGGATATTTTGGAAGCAGTTTGGCCGAGAGTGAAATTCAGTTAGAGGGAAGATATTTGATATTTTCAGTTGTAGATTTGATTTTCTTCCCTCCTCTTTTTATTCCCAATTCTTCTCAGTTATAATGGCTCGAGAAATTTGGAGAATGGCTCCATTTTTTCATGGCTTCCAATTCTGAGTATTCTTCCAGATTGTACAGAGAAGGGTTATGCTTTCAGTAATGGAGTTCAATTCTTTGCTATATGTGTTCTTAGCTGCAGGTTCTTGTGTATGTAAGGCATTCACAAATTCACACAGAAGCTGTCTCTGGATTTGTATTTTCATTATATTCAGTTCAGATTCTCAAGGAGGATGAGATTTGTTATCTCAAGAAGGTAATTGTGATTGTTTGCAGGGATTCTTCAAGGAAGAATTTAAATTCTATAATAAATCATGAATAATGGAATATAGTGTCTGGATTTGATATTTTCTGTGAGTGAGCTAAGTAATGCATTTATGCAAGGCATTAAATGTATGAATATTTAATAATGAAGATGGATTTGCAGTATAAGGTTTCATTTGTAGTTTCATGTGTGACTCTGTTGCGCTTGGATAAGGCACTGATCTTACAAGTTTGGGGATGTCTTTCAGATCAAACAATTTAAAAGATAAATCTATTTCCCTTTATGTTTAGGGGTGTGTTCTTCTCATTCCAAGCTCTGTTTTCATTTATGATTTATACAGATCTAGCCAATCTGTAGTGTGTTCCTAATTTGGTCAGCTTGTAGAATGGTTTGTCTGCTCATTGTTGATGCAGTCTTATGTTTGTGATTGTTGTATTCAATGCATCAAAAGAATGTCCCCCCCTAGGTCTAGCAGAGCCTGAAGTGCAGGAGGATCATTAAGATCCTATTCTATATTGTCCAAGCCCTGAGGTGTTTCATTGATTAAGATCGGCTATCTCAAAGATAGATTTGCAGGTGTCTTGGGTTATCACTTTTGGTGAACAACAAAAATGGCGACTCTAGTGGAGAAGCTAAATAGAAATTGCCTAATTTCATGCAGTTAGCCAGTCCATTGCATATGCACAGAGTCTGAAATTGATTTTATGGTGAAGAGAATAGTTCTTGTTCTAGATCTGTAACATGATATGTTTTACATGTCATATATTGTATGAAGGAGTAACAAATAAAAGTTATATTGCTTAGTTGTGAGCAAGTCCTTGCAGCTGTATGCAAATTTTTCCCCAATTCCTTCTTGGGTGGCAACTCTAGTCTCTGTACCGGTGCTTGAAAGAAGTTTGTATTCCAAGACTTTCACAAGATTAGTAGATAATCTTATGAATCATATTAAGGTGCAGATGGTTTAATTAGCAGATTCACAGATAAGTGCTTTCATCATAAAAGCTTAAGAAGAAAAGTGTAGTAATAGTCTGGAAGAGTGTTGATTGCAGCAAGAGTGAGAGAGAAACAGAGAATTAAATTTGTGATTGAATGGTTCTGCTGTTCAAAATATCCTCTATGCAAGAGGTGGCGACTTTGCTGTAAAAGACCGTGCTAAAAGTGAAGCAAATCTTTAGATCTACAAGTTTTACAACTGCAAATCTCCAGGTATTTTTAGAGGTTTTAAATGCAAGATGTCTCTTCTGAAAATTTGAATGTCTAATGTAGTTTTCCCATTTAGTGAACAGCACTAGTAAAGAGGGAAAGAGAGGATTCCAAAGTCCATTTGCATATCTATTCTATTGTAACATTTAGAGTATATGCTCTTCTGTTATATTATGCAAATATGGAAGAAATTTATGTCAAGCAATGTTATGAATAGATCAGTATGAGGATATGTGCTTGAAGTTTTCTATCCAAGATTTTATTATCATTTGTGGAAGTAAGAAAAATGAATAGTGAAGTTTTTCAGTCTTGTGTATTTCCACATAGAGCCATGCTTGGTGAAGTGTCACAACCGTATAATAGGAGAAGTTTCGTCATGAACCATTATGCTGCTCTAAATTTCAGAGATATTTCGGGTTACCCAAATCCCATACCCATAGAAATTAGAAAGTATTTGCCCATATTCAGTGGGAAGAAATCAGAATCAGCATGTCAACATTTGAAAAGATTTGCTGTAGTTTCTTATCAAAGCACCTTCAATGGTGAAATGCCATGTGAAGTTGAGCAAATCGTTCCTTGTCTAGGTGCATCAAGCTCTGCAGTTCCGAATGGTTTTGTTGATGCATATGTCTCAGATTTGAATGAGCATCAAGAACCTCTGCTGTTAACATCTATTGCCTCTCACAGTAATGATGGAATGATTAGTGGGAAGTGTTGTGAAAATGCTGATACAGAGATAGATATATACAAGGGATATGTACCATTTGATTTGTATGTCGGTTATGCTGATTATGTGGCTGCTAACTACCAAGTGAATCATGCATCTCTCCAGAACAATATTAATGTAAATAATGATGGTGATGACCATCAATCTTCACATGCTGCTGATGTATTTGATGTTGAAATACCAAGTACAGAGGGATTACTAAGTGTTGCTGTTTGTGCAAGTGAAAATGTGCAATATGATGAAAATCAGAATTGTTTAGTGCAAACAATAGTTGATCCTCACTTACACGTTGATAATGTCACTTGTGTTGAGGATAAAGTAAATGTTTTTTCAGATTTCACTTCAGATTTCACTTCTTGTAATCATGATGATGATATTTCTATTTTGAAAGTTATGCACAAAGTTAATTTAGAAAATTGTAATGGTACACATGATTGCGATGAAAATACAGCACACACGGATGAAAAAATTTCTATGAAATCTCACATGGAATAGCAAAGTGCAATGCAAGTCTAGAAGATTGTAGAACTTAAGAAAGCTCTTGAGGTTGTGGATAAGAAAGTTCAAATGTTGGAGAGCCTTCGAGCTGTTAATGAAGACCTTTTGAAATATGGTGAAGAGGATTCTTCAGAAAAGGACTGTGAATTGAATGCTTGTATACTTGATGAACATGTTGATCTAATTGATGGTTTTATGATAGAAAATTTTAGTGAATATGCTGAAAACTCATCTGATGAAGTAAATGGCAGCGATGTTCATTTTCATTCTTTGGCCGATGACGAGTGTTCAATTGGTGAAGAAGGTCAGTTGTGGTAGGATAAGTATGATTATCTTGATTTTCATAATGATGGTCATAGGGTAAAATCTCATGAATGTGAAACATGGAACACTGAGCATTGTTCCAGCCAAGTGTCAATTTCTTCTTTACTTGATGAAGATGATTATGATGATCGAATGGATGGTGTCTTTGGCAATTTTACTAATGCTTTATTCAATGCTGATATAGATATGGACCAGCGACTTTAGTGTCATAATGTTCATAAGGGGGTTCTTCATTTTGTTTCTAACCCTTTGTATGAAGAAATAACCGATTAGCCAAATGTTGTAAATGATGAACCGGTCCATAATACTGATGGAAATCCGAACAACAATAGCGTGGGTTGTAAAAAATTATTTCATGATGAAAGTAAGAGGCATGGATTATGTGGTGATCATTTAAAACCACAAATGAAAGTGTTTCAGGTGGATATAAGTTTGGATGAAAAAGATTCAGCTGAGGATTTGCTTCAGCCAGAGGTATGCATTCTTTTCCATGAATGGGATGTTGAGAATTCAGAGGTTTTCAGTTTGATAAGCAAGGATAGTATGAGGTGTGATCAACGTAGTCAAGTATCACATCCGGATGGTAATGTTCATGTTCCTTGTTTTCATTAGTTGATTAGTAATGCCCTTCATTCTATAAATTTAAATGGTAATAAGCCATCTGTTGATAGGATCTGCAATGTTGAAATAGAGTGTTTTATTTTTCAAGTTCAGCATAGTGATGTCCTTGCAAATGATAGAGTTGAGCGGGATAGTAAAGTGTATTGCGGCTTGTGGGAATGCCTCTATGGTGATTTGTCTCATGGTTTTACTTGTGTTGAAGTAATGTGTGATTACAAAGTTCAAAATCAGACCAAAGGTATGCACACTAGTTGTTTCAGTAATGGGACAATAGAGGCAGATTATAAAAGCTATGCTCAGTTGTTACTGGAAGATGCCTTTGTTAGGATCATAATACCAAGAGATGAGAATTAGATTTTTGACAGAGGTAAATGTTTGTAGGTGGAGCAGTTGTAATTAGTTGTGTGTTTGTTTGTATATATTGTATAGTCGGTTTTCTTCAGTTGTGTGGTTTTCAATAAGGTGCCCTGTTGTTTGGGTAGAATAAGGAAGCCCTTTTTTGAAATGAGATGAGAAGAGAAGAATGATCCATTTTTGGGTGGTCTGCTTAACCAAAGATATTTGGATTCTTGTGTTGATCTCACAATCAACCATCCCCAGTCAAAGCCACTATTAGGACTGATTAAAATTGAGTCAAGTTTAGAGGCCCAATCCAAAAATTTGCTTTGCATACCTAAATGAGTCAGTTTGAAAGGCCTAGTTTGCGAGAGGGTAAAATGGGGCCAATTGATTTTCAGAGGGTAAGGCTCAGAATTCATGTCCCACACCTTTCATTTGGACTATTCAGTGATGTGCAACTTTCAGAATTCAATTTGGATAAGTTTATGAGGTACCCAATTTGAGGGGTGAGCTGGAAGTGCATTTTAGGCACAAATGCATATTTTATTGAGTAGCCTAATGTGAGCAATTACATCTTTTGCCCTATTGATCATCATGGAGAATTTCAAAATGGATTCAATTGAATGCATTAATGTGAGTCAGCTTGCAAAATTTTAGGTCTCGACGAATCCATTTGCTCAGTTTTCAAAGCCGAATTGGTTTGCAGTTTGTATGTTTTGGCAAGTCCCTGTTTCGACAGCTAGTCGGAGCCTTGTTTCGCACAAGTGTAAAAGTTGCCTCAGTAAGCGTCATGTCAGAATGTTTGTCCCGGGCTCATGTTGGTATACATGATGAGCTATGTTTCAAATATCAAGCCTCTATCAGTCCGTTTGATTGGTTTTCAAAAGAGCTCATTTTACCATCAAATTCGGTTATCCGCACTCCAGTGTTATATTAGTTCATGTAGCCGTCTTGGTGAGTGCACCATTTGCATCCTATCACTCTAGTGATCGAACTGAGAATTCAAAGATTTAATATGTACTTTAAGGTACCTATGTTTCAAATTTGAGGGCCTAAGGAGGTCGTTTGATATTTTTAAGGAAGGCGTCATGTGTTGCCAGGACATTGACTTCATCAGGTCCGCAGTGTGGACAAAGCCAGTTGGGCATTTTTGAAAATTAATATCTCTTCGTTTGAGACTCATCTTGAGAAATTGTTTCGTAGAAGTCATCCTTGTATATCATAGTACACACCTGTCAGATGGCGAGCTCCAGAAAGGTGTTTTGACAGGTTTGAAAATTACGTCTTCGCGATTAAATGCGAAAATTGTGGCGTAATTGCCTGAATGTTGTAAAATGTGGATTAATGATCCGAAAACGATGCCGATCATTTCCAGAGGTATGTTTGAGGTCCGTGAAGCATTTCAAAGGCCAGTTGCTTGAAATCAAAATTTTTTTTAGTCGGACCCACTTTGGGGCCCGACCTTGCTCATGCCCGTGCATTAAATTTTATTGTGAAATGTTCTTATTTCATGGCGAGTAATGCATATCAATACTAGCTCAAATGCATATTGGCAAATTGGTTTATTAAGAGATGATTTCGTTTCATTATGTGGGCATATAATTGAGAAGTTTTTATGGAACTTTATGGTATTCCTTTGGCTGACAATAAAAACTTCAGAATTTGAATTGCAAGGTGTAGTTCCAAATTCTAGAACTCTGTTAATGTCCTCCTTGCTGTGTGTGAGGAACATGGAGGTTCAAAAGACATTAGAATGTCCTCAACAAATGCAAATGGGCATCCCACACTCCACGTGATTTTGCCAAGTATCCTCTCTATGCTGAAAGTTACGCCATTGAAACTCCAAGGTGAAATGCAATTGGCAAGCTGCAGCATACTTCTCCCTCACGTTCTATGGTAGGGCAGCATTGAAACCTCAAGCGAATGGAACTCCAGCAATAGTATTTGGCAGGTGTATAACCAAACTTCATGAATCTCCATTTCATTTGCCAGATTTCTCCTTGTGCCTGGTGGATGAGGAAAGGCATTAAATTTTACACCAAATACCAATTTCTCTACACAATGTGACATGGCTGAATCCATTTTAAATCTCAAGCCAAGTGATTCCTCTACATGGAGAGGGGAGGTTTAAATTAAATACAATTGCAGATATGAAGTGAGGTGTGGTGTTGGGAGGCCACATTAAACTCCAACATCCTCCTTCTGCACAGGCTGTGGCTTTGAAAGGGGCTTTTAAAGAATACACTTTCAAACAGCAAAATCCAAACATCAACACCCTCCCCTCCCATTCTCTCCTTGCTGTGCGTGGCATGGTGAAAAGCCACAGGGAAACATTCAAACAAATTTAAATGCTGGCAATGTTTTGTGCCATTCTCCTCCCCCACGTGAAGTCTCTGGTGGATGGCGAAACAGATACAGTAGCAAACTAAAACAATTTAAACAAATGCAATCTGGCAAGTGTAATGCCATCCCCAACGAAGTTTACAAGCAAATGCAATTGGCTGCTAAAAGCCATAAACCCCCCTGCGTGGTGTTTGAAAAGGGATGCATAAAGGTTTTCAAGCAAATGAAATTTGGCAAGTGTAAAACCAGATTTCTTCTCCCACGTGGTATGCTGGTAAGGGCAGCTATGATGGATTAAAATGAAAACCTCAAGCAAGTGCAACAACAGGTGTAATTCCAATGTTCCTAGCCATGGCAAAATGTGATGGCATTTATAAATAGTTTCAAATAAATGCAAGTGGAGGGGGTAAGACTAGTTCAACGCCCCTTTCCAGAAGCCCTCCCCGCCATGAGTTTGAATATGGATGGAGGAGGTGTTAGCTTTTAGCAAAAAACGCCATTAAAAGTCTCAGAAAAAGTTCCAGCATACACAGTGCCAGGCAAAACACAATATCGCACATTGGCTGGGCGGAGGTCTTCTTTAATATTTAAAAGCAAGAATGCACACATCTATAATGTCTAAGCCATAAAGGCTTTTGACAGATGGTGCCTATGGGCACCCAAGGTGGGCCCATGCGTGAGCACAAATCTCGAGGTGACAGAGGAGATGACTGAGCGGCAACCAGGTGGACCCCACACAGGCATGCTTCTCTAGGCAGACAGGCAAAATTTTGTAGAGGAAGGCCAGATTAAAGAGTGAGCAAGTTTGAGATGGATCAACGGTGCACGCTATTTCGTGAAAGGAAGATGCACGTGAGTTACACCCTGTGAAGTTGCGAAATCCAGGTGGTGGGTACAGTCAGATGTCCAGTAGGTGGGTCTCGGTGAGGTGGCAGTGACGTGGCACACAGTTGGCGCATAGGTGGCAGTCCAGTGGCAATGACGTGGCACTGAGGTGGTGTACACGTGGCAGCCAAGTGGCAGTGACAAAGCAGATGATGTGGCAGTGATGAGGTGTCATCCCAAGTGGCGTCCAGTCGACCCCATCGACCAATGGGAGGCTGGCACGTGGCAAAGCGTCAGAGCATAATCAGAGCCAAAAATCAAAATTAAATGAGTAAATGATATAGTCTAAACTATATTAAATAATTCAAAAATTTAAATGATGTGCACATTGGGCAGTTAATTCACCCAAGACTCATTTTTTGGCCAAAATATAAAGTGTTATATATTTTCGGAAAGCTCTCGGAGTGAGGAATCCGATTATGGGGTTAATTTTGACAAATGTGGGATATTTTGGAATTAGTTTGGCTGGGAGTAAAATTCAGTTAGAGGGAAGATATTTGATATTTTCAGTTGCAGATTTGATTTTCTTCTCAGTTGTAATGGTTCCAGAAATTTGGAGAATGGTTCCATTTTTTCATGGCTTCCAATTCTGAGTATTCTTCCAGATTGTACAGAGAAGGGTTATCCTTTCAGTAATGGAGTTCGATTCTTTGCTATAGGTGTTCTTAGCTGCAGGATCTTGTGTATGTAAGGCATGCACAAATTCACACAAAAGTTGTCTTTGGATTTATATTTTCATTATATTCAGATCAGATCCTCAAGGAGGATGAGATTTGTTATCTCAAGAAGGTAATTGTGATTGTTTGCAGGGATTCTTCAAGGAAGAATTTAAATTCTGTAATAAATCATGAATAATGGAATATAGTGTCTGGATTTGATATTTTCTGTGAGTGAGATGAGTAATGCATTTATGCAACGCATTAAATGCATGAATATTTAATAATGAAGATGGATTTGTAGTATAAGGTTTCATTTATAGTTTGATGTGTGACTCTGTTGCCCTTGGATAAGGCACTGATCTTACAAGTTTGGGGATGTCTTTCAGATCAAACAATTTAAAAGATAAATCTATTTCCCTTTATGTTTAGGGGTGTGTTCTTCTCATTCCAAGCTCTGTTTTCATTTATGATTTATACAGATCTAGCCAATCTGTAGCATGTTCCTAATTTGGTGAGCTTGTGGAATGGTTTGTCTGCTCATTGTTGATGCAGTCTTATGTTTGTGATTGTTGTATTCAATGCATCAAAAGGGTGTCCCCCCCTAGGTCTAGCAGAACTTGAAGTGCAGGAGGATCATTAGGATCCTATGTTATGTTGTTCAAGCCTTGAGGTGTTTCATTGATTGAGATCGGCTATCTCATAGATAGATTTGCAGGTGTCTTGGGTTATCACTTTTGGTGAACAACAAAAATGGCGACTCTACTGGGGAGGCTGAATAGAAATTGCCTAATTTCATCCAGTTAGTTAGTCCATTGCATATGCACAGAGTCTGAAATTGATTTTATGGTGAAGAGAATAGTTCTTGTTCTGGATCTGTAACATGATATGTTTTACATGTCATATATTGTGTGAAGGAGTAACAAATAAAAGTTATATTGCTTAGTTGTGAGCAAGTCCTTGCAGCTGTATGCAAATTTTCCCCAATTCCTTATTGGGTGGCGACTCTAGTCTCTGTACCGGTGCTTGAAAGAAGTTTGGATTCCAAGACTTTCACAAGATTAGTAGATAATCTTATGAATCATATTAAGGTGCAGATGGTTTAATTAGCAGATTCACAGATAAGTGCTTTCATCATAAAATCTTAAGAAGATAAGTGCAGTAATAGCCTGGAAGAGTGTTGATTGCAGTAAGAGTGAGAGAGAAATAGAGAATTAAATTTGTGATTGAATGGTTCTGCTGTTCAAAATATCCTCTATGCAAGAGGTGGCGACTTTGCTGTAAAAGACCGTGCTAAAAGTGAAGCAAATCTTTAGATCTACAAGTTTTACAACTGCAAATCTCCAGGTATTTTTAGAGGTTTTAAATGCAAGATGTCTCTTCTGAAAATTTGAATGTCTAATGTAGTTTTCCCATTTAGTGAACAGCACTAGTAAAGAGGGAAAGAGAGGATTCCAAAGTCCATTTGCATATCTATTCTATTGTAACATTTAGAGTATATGCTCTTCTGTTATATTATGCAAATATGGAAGAAATTTATGTCAAGCAATGTTATGAATAGATCAGTATGAGGATATGTGCTTGAAGTTTTCTATCCAAGATTTTATTATCATTTGTGGAAGTAAGAAAAATGAATAGTGAAGTTTTTCAGTCTTGTGTATTTCCACATAGAGCCATGCTTGGTGAAGTGTCACAACCGTATAATAGGAGAAGTTTCATCATGAACCATTATGCTGCTCTAAATTTCAGAGATATTTCGGGTTACCCAAATCCCATACCCATAGAAATTAGAAAGTATTTGCCCATATTCAGTGGGAAGAAATCAGAATCAGCATGTCAACATTTGAAAAGATTTTCAGATTTGGTAGGAGAATTTGAAATTTGTCAGGAAGATGTATGCATGAAATTGTTTATTCAGTCATTGAAAGAGGATGCAAGAGATTGGTTCTCTTTTTTGCCAATGAATTCTATTACCTCATGGGAGGAATTGGTTTTAGATTTCATGGACCAATTCGATGAGAAGGTGAGTGATTCTGACTTGCTGAAAGAGTTCACTTATATACAAATCAAAGAAGATGAATTGGTACCCACATTTAACATAAGATTTTCACAAGCTTTGTCCAAAATTTCCAGAAAGTATAAACTCGATGATAAAGTATGTCTGGATGTTTATATGAGTGCATTTAATGAGAAGATGGGTTTCCTATTGAGAAACAAAGAACCCAAAACCTTGTATGAAGCCTTTAACATAGCTAGGGATATGGAAAATAACTTTAAGTTTGGAATCTCGAAAAGATTCGTGTCTGCTGTAGTTTCTTATCAAAGCACCTTCAATGGTGAAATGCCATGTGAAGTTGAGCAAATCTTTCCTTGTCTAGGTGCATCAAGCTCTGCAGTTCCGAATGGTTTTGTTGATGCATATGTTTCAGATTTGAATGAGAGTCAACAACCTCTGCTGTTAACGTCGGTTGCCTCTCACAGTAATGATGGAATGATTAGTGGGAAGTGTTGTGAAAATGCTGATACAAAGATAGATATATACAAGGGATATGTACCATTTGATTTGTATGTCGGTTATACTGATTATGTGGATGTGTAGCGTCCTAAAATTGTGACACTTGCAATTTCGACTGCATTTCGGTCTTCACGATGGCGACGCAACACGCAACCTGAATGGAGACCCCAAAACTTGCTCACGACACTGAAAACTGCATTTTTCATTCACCCTGGCCTGAACCTCCTTTGTACCCCGCTTTCCCAGAGGTGGGACCAGAGCGCCCAGCACCCTGGTCCCTGGGTCCTATTTTGGGCCTGGTTTCCTAAGTGATATCGGGTCTTTTTGATTGCAATTTGGAAATATACTTCCCTGGTCGACCTAAGGTCGGGAAAATCAGTCTATCAGCCCTAAATGACAAGTATATAAACTACATTTTCCTCTCTCATTCGATATGATGGAAAAGGCGTGGAAACTATACTCAAGCATTCAAGCATTCAAGCAATTGATCATTTCAAGTCTCCATTCAAGGCTAAGTGTTGCATTCAAGTCAAGGATTCAACCATTGAAGAGGAGATCACTTATTACATGCTACATACTACAACATACAACATCTAAACCTTCGCACATAAGGATACCAACATCCTTAGAACAAGGTATTAGTACTTGTTTTACATTACAGTCATTTACATTTACAGCTCTTGCTCATTTCTTGGTTAATTCCAAAACCGGGGTTTGACCTAAAGGCAAACCCCTAATCCCTAACCCCCCATCATCTTCGCTTTTCTGTGTGTAGGTTGCAGGTACGCGGCTGAGATTGAAGATCTGGAATCCTTGTGCAGAGACGAACCGATCCCCCTTCGTTTCGCGGATTTTTCGGAGGACCGTGGCGCCGGGCGCCATCGTCCCGACAGCTTTTTCTCAAATTTGCAGGACAGCGCCGTATCGACATTTTACTACTAATTCCAGGTCCGCAGCTTCATCCTATAACCTAAACTCAGTTTATAAGCGAATCTTTATGACTTTCTATGCATCCTTAGCTTAATTTCCTTAATCAACATTCTTTACAAAAGAGGGTAGCTTTGCTTTCCAAACCCTTGAAATTCATCTAGCATCCAATCTTACCTTGTGTGGGATTGGATCTTATGAGTTTCAACCCCTCTTTTGAATGTAAAGTCTTCCCCCTAAGTGAAAACCCATCGAATCCTAGCGAACCTCCCTTCTCTCTCCTCAGAGTTAGAAGAGGGGAGACCAACTAGGGTTCGACAGCGATTTTCCGCTTTACAGGATGCTAACTACCAAGTGAATCATGCATCTCTCCAAAAAAATTTTAATGAAAATAATGATGGTGATGACCATCAATCTTCGCATGCTGCTGATGTATTTGATGTTGAAATACCAAGTATAGAGGGATTACTAAGTGTTGCTGTTTGTGCAAGTGAAAATTTGCAATATGATGAAAATCAGAATTGTTTAGTGCAAACAATAGTTGATCCTCACTTACATGCTGATAATGTCACTTGTGTTGAGGATGAAGTAAATGTTTTTTCAGATTTCACTTCAGATTTCACTTCTTGTAATCATGATGATGATCTTTCTATTTTGAAAGTTATGCACAAAGTTAATTCAGAAAATTTTAATGGTACACATGATTGCGATGAAAATATAGCACACACGGATGAAAAAATTTCTATGAAATCTCACATGGAATAGCAAAGTGCAATGCAAGTCTAGAAGATTGTAGAACTTAAGAAAGCTCTTGAGGTTGTGGATAAGAAAGTTCAAATGTTGGAGAGCCTTCGAGCTGTTAATGAAGACCTTTTGAAATATGGTGAAGAGGATTCTTCAGAAAAGGATTGTGAATTGAATGCTTGTATACTTGATGAATATGTTGATCTAATAGATGGTTTTATGACAGAAAATTTTAGTGAATATGTTGAAAACTCATCTGATGAAGTAAACGGTAGCGATGGTCATTTTCATTCTTTGGCCGATGACAAGTGTTCAATTGGTGAAGAAGATCAGTTGTGGCAAGATAAGTATGATTATCTTGATTTTCAGAATGATGGTCATAGGGTAAAATCTCATGAATGTGAAACATGGAACACTGAGCATTGCTCTAGCCAAGTGTCAATTTCTTCTTTGCTTGATGCAGATGATTATGATGATCGAATGGATGGTGTCTTTGGCAATTTTACTAATGCTTTATTCAATGCTGATATAGATATGGACCAGCGACTTTAGTGTCATAATGTTCATAAGGGGGTTCTTCATTTTGTTTCTAACCCTTTGTATGAAGAAATAACCGATTAGCCAAATGTTGTAAATGATGAACCGGTCCATAATACTGATGGAAATCCGAACAACAATAGCATGGGTTGTAAAAACATATTTCATGATGAAAGTAAGAGGCATGGATTATGTGATGATCATTTAAAACCACAAATGAAAGTGTTTCAGGTGGATATAAGTTTGGATGAAAAAGATTCAGCTGAGGATTTGCTTCAGCCAGAGGTATGCATTCTTTTCCATGAATGGGATGTTGAGAATGCAGAGGTTTTCAGTTTGATAAGCAATGATAGTATGAGGTGTGATCAGCGTAGTCAAGTATCACATCCAGATGGTAATGTTCATGTTCCTTGTTTTCATCAGTTGATTAGTAATGCCCCTCATTCTATAAATTTAAATGATAATAAGGCATGTGTTGATAGCAATTGCAATGTTGAAAAGGAGAGTTTTATTTTTCAAGTTCAGCATGGTGATGTCCTTGCAAATGATAGAGTTGAGTGGGATAGTAAAGTGTATTGCGGCTTGTGGGAATGCAACTATGGTGATTTGTCTCATGGTTTTACTTGTGTTGAAGTAATGTGTGATTACAAAGTTCAAAATCAGACCAAAGGTATGCACACTAGTTGTTTCAGTAATGGGACAAAAGAGGCAGATTATAAAAGCTATGCTCAGTTGTTACTGAAAGATGCCTTTGTTAGGATCATAATACCAAGAGATGAGAATCAAATTTTTGACAGAGGTAAATGTTTGTAGGTGGAACAGTTGTAACCAGTTGTGTGTTTGTTTGTATATATAGTACAGTTGGTTTGCTTCAGTTGTGTGGTTTTCAATAAGGTGCCCTGCTATTTGGGTAGAATAAGGAAGCCCTTTTTTGAAATGAGATGAGAAGAGAAGAATGATCCATTTTTGGGTGGTCTGCTTAACCAAAGATATCTGGATTCTTGTGTTGATCTCACAATCAACCATCCCCAGTCAGAGCCACTATTGGGACTGATTAAAATTGAGTAAAATTTAGAGGCCCAATCCAAAAATTTGCTCTGCATACCTAAATGAGTCAGTTTGAAGGGCCTAGTTTGCGAGAGGGTAAAATGGGGCCAATTGATTTTCAGAGGGTAAGGCTCTGGATTCATGTCCCACACCTTTCATTTGACCTATTTAGTGATGTGCAACTTTCAAAATTCAATTTGGATAAGTTTATGAGGTACCCAATTTGAGGGGTGAGCTGGAAGTGCATTTTAGGCACAAATGCATATTTTATTCAGTAGCCTATTTTGAGCGATTGCATCTTTTTACCTGTTGATCATCATGGAGAATTTCAAAATGGATTCAATTTTATGCATTAATGTGAGTCAGCCTACAAAATTTTAGGTCTTGATGAATCCATTTGCTCAGTTTTCAAAGCCGAATCCGTTTGCAGTTTGTATGTTTTGGCAAGTCCCTGTTTCGACAGTTAGTCGGAGCCCTGTTTCACACAAGTGTAAAAGTTGCCTCAGTAAGCATCATGTTGGAATGTTTGTTCCAAGCTAATTTTGGTATAAATGATGAGCTACGTTTCAAATTTCAAGCGTCGATCAGTCCGTTTGATCGGTTTTCAAAAGAGCTCATTTTACCATCAAATTTGGTTATCCGCACTCCAGTGTTATATCAGTTAATGTAGCCATCTTGGTGAGTGCACCATTTGCATCCTGTCAGTCTGGTGATCGAACTGAGAATTCAAAGATTTAATATGTACTTTAAGGTACCTATGTTTCAAATTTGAGGGCCTACGGAGGTCGTTTGATATTTTTAAGAAAGGCATCATGTGTTGCGAGGACATTGACTTCATTAGGTCCGCAGTGTCGACAAAGCCAGTTGGGCATTTTTGAAAATTAATATCTCTTCGCTTGGGACTCATCTTGAGAAACCATTTGGTAGAAGTCATCCTTGTATATCAGAGTATACGCCTGTTAGATGGCGAGCTCCAGAAAGGTGTTTTGACAGGTTTGAATATTACGTCTTTGCGATTAAATGCGAAAATTGTGGCGTAATTGCCTGAAGGATGTAAAATGCAATTTTATGATCCAAAAATGGTGCCGATCGATTCTAGAGGTGTGTTTGAGGTCCGTGAAGCATTTCAAATGCCAGTTACTTGAAATCAAAAAAATTTTTAGTCGGACCCACTTTGGGGCCCGACCTGGCTCATGCACGTTCATTAAATGTTATTGTGAAATGTTCTTATTTCATGGCGAGTAATGCATATCAATACTAGCTCAAATGCATATTGGCAAATTGGTTTATTAAGAGATGATTTCATTTCATTATGTGGGCATATAACTGAGAAGTTTTTATGGAACTTTATGGTATTCCTTTAGCTGACAATAAAAACTTCAGAACTTGAATTGCAAGGTGTAGTTCCAAACTCCAGAACTCTGTTAATGTCCTCCTTGCTGTGTGTGAGGAACATGGAGGTTCAAAAGACATTAGAATGTCCTCAACAAATGCAAATGGGCATCCCACACTCCACGTGATTTTGCCAAGTACCCTCTCTGTGCTGAAAGTTATGCCATTGAAACTCCAAGGTGAAATGCAATTGGCAAGCTGCAACATACTTCTCCCTCTCGTTCTATGGTAGGGTAGCATTGAAAATTCAAGCGAATGGAACTCCAGCAATAGTATTTGGCAGGTGTATATCCAAACTTCATGAATCTCCATTTCATTTGCCAGATTTCTCCTTGTGCCTGGTGGATGAGGAAAGGAATTAAATTTTACACCAAATACCAATTTCTCTGCACAATGTGACATGGCTGAATCCATTTTAAATCTCAAGACAAGTGATTCCTCTACGTGGAGAGTGGGGAGGTTTAAATTAAATACAATTGCAGATATGAAGTGAAGTGTGGTGTTGGGAGGCCACATTAAACTCCAACATCCTCCTTCTGCACAGGCTATGGCTTTGAAAGGGGCTTTTAAAGAATACACTTTCAAACAACAAAATCTAAACATCAGCACCCTCCCCTCCCATTCTCTCCTCGTTGTGCATGGCATGGTGAAAAGCCACAGGGAAACATTCAAACAAATTTAAATGCTGGCAATGTTTTGTGCCATTCTCCTCCCCCACGTGAAGTCTTTGGTGGATGGCGAAATAGTTACAACAGCAAACTAAAACGCTTTAAACAAATGCAATCTGGCAAGTGTAATGCCATCCCCAACGAAGTTTACAAGCAAATGCAATTGGCTGCTAAAAGGCATAAACCCCCCTGCATGGTGTTTGAAAAGGGAGGCATAAAGGTTTTCAAGCAAATGAAATTTGGCAAGTGTAAAACCAGATTTCTCCTCCCACGTGGTATGCTGGTAAGGGCAGCTATGATGCATTAAAATGAAAACCTCAAGCAAGTGCAACAACAGGTGTAATTCCAATGTTCCCAACCATGGCAAAATGTGAAGGCATTTATAAATAGTTTCAAATAAATGCAAGTGGAGGGGGTAAGACTAGTTCAACGCCCCTTTCCAGAAGCCCTCCCCGCCATGAGTTTGAATATGGATGGAGGAGGTGTTAGCTTTTAGCAAAAAATGCCATTAAAAGTCTCAGAAAAAGCTCCAGCATACACAGTGCCAGGAAAAACACAATATCGCACATTGGCTGGGCGGAGGTCTTCTTTAATATTTAAAAGCAAGAATGCACACATCTATAATGTCTAAGCCATAAAGGCTTTTGACAGATGGTGCCTATGGGCACCCAAGGTGGGCCCATGCGTGAGCACAAATCTCGAGGCGACAGAGGAGATGACTGAGCGGCAACCAGGTGGACCCCACGCAGGCATGCTTCTCTAGGCAGACAGGCAAAATTTTGTAGAGGAAGGCCAGATTAAAGAGTGAGCAAGTTCGAGATGGATCAACGGTGCACGCTATTTCGTGAAAGGAAGATGCACGTGAGTTACACCCTGTGAAGTTGCGAAATCCAGGTGGTGGGTACAGTCAGATGTCCAGTAGGTGGGTCCCGGTGAGGTGGCAGTGACGTGGCACACAGTTGGCGCATAGGTGGTAGTCCAGTGGCAATGACGTGGCACTGAGGTGGTGTACACATGGCAGCAAGAACGCACACATCTATAATGTCTAAGCCATAAAGGTTTTCGACAAATGGTGCCTATGGGCGCCCAAGGTGGGCCCACGCGAGAGCATGGATCCCGAGGTGACAGAGGAGATGACTGAGCGGTGACCAGGTGGACCCCACGTAGGCACGCTTCCTGAGGCAGCCAGGCAAAATTTTGCAGAGGAAGGTCGGCTTAACGAGTGAGCAAGTTTGAGATGGATCAACGGTGCACGCTATTTCGCAAAAGGAAGATGCATGCGAGTTACACCCTGTGAAGTTTTGAAATCCAAGTGGCAGTTACAGTCAGATGTCCAGCAGGCGGGTCCCGGTGAGGTGGCAGTGACGTGGCACATAGTTGGCACACAGGTGGCAGTCCAGTGGCAATGACGTGGTGCTGAGGTGGTGTACACATGGCAGCCAAGTGGCAGTGACAAAGCAGATGACGTGGCAGTGATGAGGTGTCATCCTAGGTGGCATCCAGTCAACCCCATTGACCAATCGGAGGTTGCCACGTTGCAAAGCGTTAGAGCATAATCAGAGCCAAAAATCAAAATTAAATGAGTAAATGATATAGTCTAAACTATATTAAATAATTCAAAAATTTAAATGATGTGCACATTGGGGAGTTAATTCGCCTAGGACTCAATTTTTTGCCAAAATATAAAGTGTTATATATTTTCGGAAAGCTCTCGGAGCGAGGAATCCGATTATGGGGTTAATTTTGACAAATGGGGGATATATTGGAAGCAGTTTGGCTGGGAGTAAAATTCAGTTAGAGGGAAGATATTTGATATTTTCAGTTGCAGATTTGATTTTCTTCCCTCCTCTTTTTATTCCCAATTCTTCTCAATTGTAATGGTTCCAAAAATTTGGAGAATGGCTCCATTTTTTCATGGCTTGCAATTTTGAGTATTCTTCTAGATTGTACAGAGAAGGGTTATCCTTTCAGTAATGGAGTTCGATTCTTTGCTATAGGTGTTCTTAGCTGCAGTTTCTTGTGTATGTAAGGCATGCACAAATTCACACAGAAGTTGTCTCTAGATTTGTATTTTCATTATATTCAGATGAGATCCTCAAGGAGGATGAGATTTGTTATCTCAAGGAGGTAATTGTGATTGTTTGTAGGGATTCTTCAAGGAAGAATTTAAATTCTGTAATAAATCATGAATAATGGAATATAGTGTTTGGATTTGATATTTTCTGTGAGTGAGCTGAGTAATGCATTTATGCAAGGCATTAAATGCATTAATATTTAATAATGAAGATGGATTTGCAGTATAAGGTTTCATTTATAGTTTGATGTGTGACTCTGTTGCCCTTGGATAAGGCACTGATCTTACAAGTTTGGGGATGTTTTTCAGATCAAACAATTTAAAAGATAAATCTATTTCCCTTTATGTTTAGGGGTGTGTTCTTCTCATTCCAAGCTCTGTTTTCATTTATGATTTATACAGATCTAGCCAATCTGTAGCGTGTTCCTAATTTGGTGAGCTTGTGGAATGGTTTGTCTGCTCATTGTTGATGCAGTCTTATGTTTGTGATTGTTGTATTCAATGCATCAAAAGGGTGTCCCCCCCCTAGGTCTAGTAGAACCTGAAGTGTAGGAGGATCATTAGGATCCTATGTTATGTTGTCCAAGCCCTGATGTGATTTATTGATTGAGATCAGCTATCTCATAGATAGATTTGCAGGTGTCTTGGGTTATCACTTTTGGTGAACAACACAGTCAAAGGAAATACTTGCCAAATTCAATAAGAGCTCTGTTAAGCTAGAGCAAAAGCTTGAATCAGCTAAACCGATAAAGAATACTAATGGACTTGGTTTCTCTGAATATGAGGAAGGTGAGACCTCTGGAACAAAAGATGGAGGATGAAAGAAGCAACTGACACCAAAGGATAAAGGTAAGAAAAAGTTCAAACTTGTTTGCTTTAATTGTCTCAAGGAAGGACACACTGCTAATGTATGTAGAAGTAAGGTTTACAATAATTTTCCTTATTTTCTAAATGATAAGCCTAGACCCAATAGATTCAATGGTAATTGTTATGCATGCAACAAGTTTGGGCATAGAGCATTTGAATGCAGGTCTATCATGCACAACACAGGAAGGTATCCACAAAGGAGTCAAGGAGTTTTTCCTGAACACTCTGGGAACCAAAACCCAAACCAGTTTAATACCTATAATCATCAGTCAGGAAGTAGTGGCTATCAAGCGGCAACCAGATCGAGAGCAACATGCAGAAGGAAGAATGGAAACATAAACAATGGACCTTAGAAAGCACTTGGAATGTTTTGCTATCATTGCAACAAACTGGGTCATACAACAAGATTCTGTAGGATGAGAAAGAATATATCGGATGATATACCGGTCACTCTGGAAGGAAAGATTGATGTTGAAACTGTTCAAGCGGATATGAAGAAAACCTGGAAGAAGAAGCCAGAAGAAGTGTCTCAATAAGAACCGGTTTGTGCACCTAGTGTGGAAGTCACTGAACCGGCAAACTAAGCATCAGAAAAGCTTAGGGGGAACAAACGGTGAAATGTTTCGAACCCCCGGTTTACACCGGTAAAAGACCTTAACCGATATGTGATACCTATCAACTGGCAGAAGACTGGAAATGGTAAAAGGAAAATTAGGGTTTACGCCCTAATAGTGGAGCATTTATTATGGTAGGTGAAGAACTTGTTTAAAAGTATTTTTCAGGACATTTTTCACTTATCAGTTCTCAAGCGAAGAAGTTTTCAAGTGCTGAGCAATGAAAAGCGATTTGGATTGTGATTCGAAGAATTTTCAAAACCTTGAAGAAGAATCAGAAGCTAATATCAGTCGGTCAAGTGTAGAACACAAAGTGGTATTTCAGCAACTGAAGGAGTGTGTGGCGAAGTGGAATTTGCAAGCACTAAATTTTGATTTACGAAGGTATTTTTTGATTTTCTCTATTTATCATGGCTTCTGCATCACACTCTAGTTCTAGTGCACCCGTTGATTCAGTAGACTTCATCCAACAGAAGGAAAATTATAATGCCCTATCTCAAATACCTGCTGATGTTATAGTGGATGAAGGTATTTCAGATTATATTGATTGTAAAATTGAAGACCTAGGATCTCTAATGATCCATTCTCAGTTAAGCTTATTCTACGGGAAGGACAAGAAGATTAAACAAGAATTCAACATCTTGGAAAAGAAGAAGCTTCACAATGTGGTCTATTTCATTGAAGAGTTTTCAGATGATCACATCCGCATCATTTTGAGCAGAGTGCATGGTGACAAAATATACTTAGAGCGGACACATGACATCACACCAGAATCTATTCATGCCATCACCAGTTTCTGTAACGTCGGTGAAGTGCCAGCCCTAAGGAAGATCAACAAGATTGAAATGACCAAGCTCACCAGTTCTGTGAGAGACCAACGAGGAATGACCATCAATCCCATCAAGGTTGATCTGGTCAAATATGCATGCATGATAATAGGTTATCGGACATTTTATGCTAGCAGGATCAACTCTATCTCTACTGCAGCGGTAAATGCTGCCTATAGGATGATCATGGAAAATGCATCATTTGATTTATGCACCTGTATGCAAAGGCAACTTCTGGTGAACCTGAAGTTGATTAAACAAGACAATGCCTTGAGATTTAAGTTTGGACAACTATTGGTTGGGTTGTTCTTCTACTTCCAAGGTTACTTCCCAAGAGTTGGAGATATTTAGTGGTCCGCCGACCAACCGGTTACAAAGCAAATCAAGGAAAGCCTTCAAGTGGTTGGAACCAGTTATCTAGAAGTTCTGAACAAATACTTTGATGAGTTCAGATGCAAAATGAACTAAAGAGTGAGAATATCAGGTGATATTGTCAAGAAATATGAAGATGACATCTGCTTCACCATCAAAGTTGATGAGTGCATAATCGAGGCGGTTGAGCCTAGACACGAAGAAGTGGAACCCATGGGATATGAGGTAATGTATGATATGCTAGATGGGTATGCCTCTACCCTACTCGCCTCGCCCCTTGACCCAAAGGAAAAGAGAACCATCACCTATTTGGAAAGGGTTACACTGGCTGAAGAACCTTCAGTAAAGAAGGGAAAGGCAGTGCCTTCAGTATCAGCACCGGTTATTGCAGCAAGTCCCAAAGTGACCAAGCGGTCACCAACAAAGAAGAAACCAGAAGCTGCACCCGCCAAAGTATTTGAGAGAAAGCAGAAAATAAAAAGCAACACACCAGACTCAGAGGACACTGTGTCTGAAGAATAGTCTAAGAAGAGTAGGAAAATGAGGAAAAAGTCAAAGACAACTAGCAATGAATCAACAACATCTACACCGGTAAATATTGATATTTCCTCCTACATACCTTTGACACATTGTCAAAGAACTATTAAGAATATTAGAAGAAAAGTGCTTGGTGATTTGAAAGAGTGCTTTGATGATTTTAATGATGATGAAAAGGAAGTCATTAAATATTTATGTATTAATGACTGGTGGCCATCAGAAATTAAATTTGAGACACTTGATTCTTTATAATATTCTTTAGATAACAAATGGCGCATTTCCATAGAGAAGGAATAGGAAATAAGAGAGGAAGTATTTGCACAATACTTTCTTGATGTGCCCAAATCAAAACTTTATGAAGTGGTGGAAAGATATAAGGGCCTCTTCTTCATGAGAAGAAGGAGACTCCTATTTCTAGAAGGAAAAGTCTCGAAAGTGGTAAAAGATACCCACTCCCTTGCTCAATCCACTCTAAAGTTGCACCAAGTGGTAGAAGCCAACAGGAAAGCTGAGCAAGAACCAAAAATCAATAAACCGGATGAGGCGTATGATAGTGAAGGAGTACCGGTCACTGATCAAATGGAACCCATTGATGTTGATGCCTTGAATGGTGAAGATGTTACTTCGGGTACACCAACAAAAGCGACAGGACAGGAAAAACAAGAAGAAGAAGAGAAGAAGCAATAGGAAGAAGTAAAGAGGAAACAAGAAGAGGAAAAGAGAAAAGAAGAAGAAAAGAGGAAACATGAAGAGGAAAAGAGAAAAGAAGAAGAAAAGAGGAAACATGAAGAGGGCAAGAGAAAAGAAGAGGAGAATAATAGACAAGAGGAAGAGAAGAAGAATAAGGAAGCAGAAAAGAAAGAAGAAGAGAAATGGGAGGAAGAAGAAAAGAAATAGGAAGAGGAGAAGAGAAAGGAAGAGGAGAAGAGGAAGCAGGAAGAGGAGAAGAAGAAGAAGGATGAAGACGAAGAGAAGCAAAAAGAAGAGGAGAAGAAGGAAGAAGAGAAAAGGAAGACAGAGGAAGAGGAGAAAAAGAAGGCAGAAGAGGACAAGCTAAGGGCTAAAGAGAAAGAGGAAGTGGCACAGAGCACTCAAGTGGAGACCCCAAAGGCAACTAGTAGTCAAGCCAAACCGGCTGACATTACCAGTCTGATTGACCTCCAATCTGCAAACGAATCAAAGTTGCTGCAAAGCATTAAGCTTTCTCAAGAACACCTGGAGGTGATAAGGAGGAAGAAGGAGCAAGAAGTGATCCAAGTTGCAGTGGACACTCTTACCAGTTTGATACCCGGTACCAACCTCCCTAGTACTAACTCTTCTCTGTCCCAACTGAAACTCTTATGCATAGTTGTGGAGGACCAGGTACAAAGCCTGGAAGAGGTTGCCGAAGCTAATGCCAAAAAGAAGCATCAAAAGGCTTTGAACACTGCCTTGGTGAAAAAGTTACACAAGCTTTGGTCAGATCTGCAGAAGACACAAAAGGACCTTAAAGATGTTTTGGATGAGGGGAATCTACTACTTAGCAAGATATGTCAACCCCATCTATCCTGTGATGATGTGCTTGCTCAAAAAGACCAACTGCAAATTGATTTGCAGATGTTCATCAACACCTTTAAGACACCATATGATTCCTTTACTGCTTATGGGCAAACCGTTCATAGGTTTCAACTTAAAGCTACAAGAATTGAGTTGGATATCAGCAACCGGACCAGGGATTTGTAGGAACTACAATTGGTTCTACTACTAAGACTACAAATACTATAGAAATGCTATCTCAGTCTAGATGCCCTGACGGTCACTCAAGAGATGAGTACCTTGGATGCCATGGAAGAACAGGTCTATCAGATGCAAACAGAGAATGAGGCTGCTACCTCATTGATTGAGTCATGGTCCTTATCCATGAAGCAATTTATGCAGGACTTTAAATCTGTTTTTTGACAAGTTTCACTCTTTATTGTCATAAACATTTATTCAGCTAATAGAAATAGGGGTTATTCAGCTGTATCTTGTCATTGTTGGCAAAGGGGGAGATGTATTCTAGTATTTAAAATTTTGATGCATGCTATGTATACTTTCATGTTTATCTCTATAAGGGAGTAGTATACATTGTATTTTCTGCAAAAGGAATAGTGTATATGCTTAGGGGGAGTAGTTTTGATTATGGCATATTTTTGTTGTAAAACACTTAGATGTCAAAATTTTCCTAAGTGTTGCCATCAATGCCAAAGGGGGAGATTGTTGGCATTTTTGATCATTATGTTGTGATTGTCATTGATGGACACACACTTGCTATGAGATCACTTTTTGCATGTATGAATTATGCTCAATCGGTATTTGTTCCAAACTGGTATTATGTTGTAGTCTTTAGACTATCGGTGTTTTGTAGAAAGTGTTTACCGATCTCAAGTGGCATGAAGACCTCAAGCAGTTTGAGGATCTCAAGCAGAACAGAGCAAAGGAACTAAAAGCGGCAGTTATCATTTTCCCAGTCTTCATTTTTGTCAACCGGTAATAATTAAACTAGTATTACTCTGAGTTTCCAACCGGTAATCTGTAAAGTTGTATAAACCGGTAATACTTTGTGATGAGTTACCAACCGGTATATTCTTGTGATGAGTTACCATCCACCGACACTTTGAGGGTGATTTTGTGTCTTGTTACCAAATGTGTCTAGATACACTGAACCTAGGAACTTGCAATGTAATCCTATTGGACCGACATGAAATCGGATTCCTTTTTAAGGACATCATGTCTAGGGTTTTAGGATGTGTAGCTGTTAGGGTTTTTGGTGGTTGATGAGTTTTTGTATGTGCGATCTTAATAGAGAAGATCAAGTTTGTGTGCTGTAACAGAGTGTGGATGTACTGAAGACTGAAGTAATGCTGAAATACATTAGCAATGAGCTATCATGGATCTAACCAAGCAGACTGTGCTATTTCCTAGATCATTCACTTGTTGATTACTCACATCTTTGACAAGTCAAAAACCCTTAACCGGGTAGGCTCAGAAAAGCCTTTGTAAATCCTCTAACAAGGTGGTTCACAACAGTGGATCTGAAATCCTCTCACAAGGTAGTATTTGATCGGACTTAACTCCTAATAGAGATTGAGATTCCTATCAGGATCTGTTCTAGTAAAGAACATTGTATGACCTTAACCGGTCTAGTTACTATTCTGCAGATAGTTACTTGTGAGTTTCATCTCACCATGGTTTTTCCCATTTGGGTTTCCACGTCAAAATCTCTTGTGTTATGGTGATTGTGCTTCTGTGGGTGAATGCCTTACTTGTTGTTTGGTTTGCATTTGTGTTAAACGGTTTGTTAGTTAAATTGTTATACCGGTTTACTGCTAAACTGTTAAAGTGTTTTAGTTCAGGTTTTTCTGGTATACTAATTCACCCCCCCTCTTAGTATTCATCACCTTCTTCTCTCCCTCCCTCCCTCACTCCCTCCCCCCCCCTCCTTCTCTCTCCCTGCCCCTTCTCTCCCCCTCTCTCTCTCTTCCTCTCCCTCTCTCTCTCTCTCTCTCCCTCCCTATACCTCTCTCTCCCTCTCTCCCCTTCTCCATTCCTCCATACTCCTTCTCTCCCTCCCTCCCTCCCTCCCTCCCCACTCCTCCTCTTTTTCACATGTTAGCACATATTTTTACAAAATACTTTGTGCTATATATAGATGCCCTTTTTTCTTATCATTCGAGCATTTACTGTGGGTGTTTTACATGCAGGAGCATACTGAAGAAAATGGAGCTATCCAAAGATTAACTAGCATCACCAAGACTCCCAAACCTATGCATATAGAATGGTGGAAAAGGCTTTGGAAACTTTCAAGTGTGTTGTGCTAGCAGAGGGAAAGCCTTTATCCCACATTGTTTGTGGGATAAGCTTGTTTACCATTTCAACTTGAGGCAATTCGAATTATAACTATCGAAAGACAAAAGGTTTTTGGTGTGAGGAAGGCTAAAGCCAGTGGACCCCACGCACATGTGTATCCCGAGGAAACCAAAGTTTTACAACAGACTGGCGAGGATGGAGGATAAAGATCAAGAAAGTTTGACTGATCTGATGGTGATCATGGAGGATTTGATGGTCATCGCTATGTCACAAGATAGAGATGCACGATGGTTTAAACTCGTGACTTGGCGACTAAGTAGGAGTGAAAAAGGGGAGGTTAACAAGCACACAAGTTCAAAGTGGATCAATGGTTGTCACTATACTGCAAGATGGAGTTGCACGACCTATATCCCCTGCGACATAGAGATTGCCAAGGTGGCAAATGATGTGTCGTCCTAATAGATATGCAAGCAAATCAGGATGTGCCATGTGGTGGAGCACAGAAGATGAACCTAGGTCCAGTGGCAGATGAAAAGGCAAGATAGATAGGGTCCAGTGGTAGTCAAGGTGGATCTGCGAGTGAACCAAAAAGTGACACACGACATGGATAGACAAAGAGAAGAGAAAGCTGCTCTGGCAAGATTAAAGGCTAAGCAGATAAGGAAGATCAGACAGTTGGATGAATTGATCCAATGGTGGTTGCTATACCGCGATCGGAAGGTGCTTGATGTGTATTCATCGCGACTTGGTGACTAACCGCTAGTGGCAGTCGGTAGAATGAGGCGGTTAAGGGAAACAGTTGAAGTGAAACAGTTCGGTGGTGCTGAGCTTATTCAACATGCTTAGGTTGCAATGGATTTCAAAATAGACTCACCAAAAGTAGTAGTTTCATCAACATGAGGTTCATCAAAGAAATCAGCAGTGGTCCCATCAAAAATAAAAGGTGTCGATGAAACTGAAGAATCGATAAGACCTGTGAACAACTCGCCGATGAGGAAGTTTGGTCAAAAGATGAAGGGTGATCCACCAGTGAACTAGAAGAAGATACGTGGCACAAATGGATGCACAACAAAGGAAAAAATTAAAGTTAAATGTATAACTCGGACTATAAGGGGGAAATACTGCCAAATATCGATTCCTGAAAATAATAAAAGGGAAGTATATTACCTGCTTTACATTATTAATTGAATACGCATTAAAGATAAAATTTGTTTATATTTGAATTAATGCCTTGAATATACATCTTAGGGTAAAGTATTATTTTTTATAAATGGGTGTTATATTTGTAGAATTATTTTCTTAAAATATAAATACTTTGGTTTTATTGGACTATTTTAAACAAGTATTTATGCAAAGATAATTGACTTTTCAAAATCTAAGGTGGAGTATATTTAATTTTCAAAATTAAGGAATTTGATTGGCTTATCTTGTGTGTAGGAAATAACGAGAGGATGATGAATATTTGCTGAAGAATTTTGTCGAGATGGAGAATAGAACACGCATTATTAAAGCATCATTTAGTATTTTTAAGGTTCTCATTTGTAATTATTTATTAAACCAAAGGGTGTGTCCTTTAGAGGGAAACTGTCTGTAACTCCCTTTTGTGTATGAAAGGGTGTGTCCTTTCATATATGCCTTTTAATTCACATACTTATAGGGAGTCATTTTTTATGTAAAAAAAAAAGGTCATAAGAACAACATAAGGCTATAGGGATTGAATATCATTTTGTATTAGAGAAGTCTATAGGAATAAGAAGTATCATTTTGTGCAAGCAATCTGTAATGAAGTATTTACAAGTGCAGCTTATGTATGTAATCATTTCCTAAAGATTAATATACAAGGTTCACTGTTTCTTTTTCCAAATATTGTGTATGTTTTTGTGTTGATGAGTTACCTTTGTCCTCTTGATAAATCTGTTTATAGATTTGCTATGATGTGAATCACATGCCATTGCATTAAGTGAAAGATTGAGTTCTTATTATTTGTGTAACGCATACTGGAACCTTCATAGTTGATGAGAAATTGTCTCTTGAGTTGATAAGATATTTTGTCCACAGAGTGTCATATGTATCCCCGGATAGAGGCACTGGTCTGTTATTGATCTGTATGCATTCAAGGTCCTTTATAGAGAAACGTTCTTCCAAAATCCTATATGAACTGATCTATGCAGATTTTATTTAAGTCCTAAAAGCAATCTCATTTTCAATATACATTCACAAGTCATTTCTTTTTCAAGCATTCAATTAAAGCACATAATAAAGCATAGTTGTAGAACAATAATTTGCTAGTTGTGTAAACTTGCTAAAAGGTTTAAATCCACTATAAATAACCTATTTTGTGCTTGAGAGAAAGAGGCATACCCACCTTGGTTCAGTGGAGCCTAAAGTGCAGAGGGATTTGGTCTTCAACCATCCATGTTCGTTGGCCAAGGCTGATTGGACTACTTGAGGATTTGGCAGGTCTTTTGGTTTTCCAATCTATGGTTTTGGGCACCAATAGATTGGTGACTCTGCTGGGGAGTTGTCACATGAAGTTTTTAGAATCTTTGGTAGTCTATTTCAGACTCTACTCGAGGAGAGATCCTAGAAGATCAGTTAAGATGCTAATATTTCCTCTTAGGAGGTGGTGACTCTACATTTTAATAGATGAATAATAATTGGTATGTTGAGAAAATAAGAGAAACCCCTAGGAATTTATCAATAAAATTTATGCAGGAGAGGAGGTCTCTGTACAAGGGACAAGAAGATTTTGTTTAGTTGAGTCCCAAGAAAAGGAACAAAGAGAAGAAATCAAATATGGCATTTGAAGGATATAAGAGATTTCCTAGTAGGGAGGAAGATTCTTCATCTGCTAGCAAATCTGAAAATAGGGAAGAAAATCCTTTCTATAAAATAAGTACAAAAGATAATAGACATAGTCATGATGAGGTCTTGATTGAGGAGGATAAGCAACTGGATGAATTCATACTTAAAATGGCCGATTTAAATGGAAATGAATCCAAGATGGCAAAATCTCTTAAGAGACAACCGGATTGGGTGTTGCAAAAACTAGGAATAAACAGAGATACAATTCAAATCCCTAGGCCAGAAGAAATAGAAGACAAAAGTAAAGGTGAAGGAAATAGGCCAGCAATTCCTAAATATAGTTCCCCTCATATGAGAAGAATATAGAAGCCGTTTGTAACTTATGATATCCCATTATTAAATGGAACTAGAAGATGGAGGGATGTGCATAGGGATCAAAGTGAAGAAAGGCAGGAGGATGGAAGAAGGAACGAAAATGGGGGAAATGATGGGAACTAGAATAACACAAATAGGGGTAACCATATAGGAAGTAATGGGTATGGCATCAATCAAAGTAATGGACATAATAGAGGTAACAATGACAATTATGGAAATGGCAATGGCAGAGATAGGAACAACAATAATGGCAATGGAGGTAATAATGGAAACAATGGCAATAATAATGGTGGTGGAAACAGTAGGAACAATGGTAATTATGGCAACAATGGTGGATTCAATAGAGGAAGTATGAACAATCATGGCAACCATCATGTTGGCAGATGGCCTATGATCATTAAAAGATACAGACAGTTGGATTTCACTGGCATTGTTGGTTATCCAAATCAGATCACTAGTGATTTAAGATCAACAATCCCCAATTTATCAAGAAATGGAACTGATTCAGCAGCACAACATGCAGTTAATGTAAAAAATATTATTGAAGAATTCGAGTTTCCTTATGAGGATGTATTCATGAAACAAAAGATGTAGGGGAATGGCATATGAACCTTCCTGATGGATGTATTGGTAGTTGGGATGCGTTTGTAACATTGTTCTTGGAAGAATTTGGAGATCACAATGATCCTTCATTTGCATCCCATGAATTAACAAGTATAAAGAAAAATCAGAATGAATCAGTTGTTGAGTTTAATAAAAGATTTAATAAAGTATTAAATAGAATACCCAGAGATGTCAAACCTATTGATTCTTTTCTGATTAATTTTTATTTGAGTGCTTTTGAAAGAAAAACCCATTATGAGATTTTGTCTCATAGACCTGATACTCTACAACAAGCATTCAAGATTGCTGCTACTATTGATAACACTAAGAAGGATGCTGGGAAAATTGCTAAAAGAGATGATCCAAAGTTATACAATCTTAGGGTTCCCAAGAAAGATGACCTTACTCAGATCATGGACATGCTTAAGGACATAAAAGGTAAACAAAATCTTAATGAAAAGCCACCATATAGAAATAATAAGCAAATGAAATTCAATAGGCACAGACTCCATGATATGCCTTATAACACCAACTCGAAGGATGGGAAGCTAGTAAAACTAAATCTGAGTAAAGAAACTCTAGATCCACTAAAGAGAGCAAATAACTTAGTGGGAGACTTTCCATGGTGTGAGGTCTGCAACCTTCCCCATGATGAAAATCAATGCATGATTGCACAGGGTCTGACGAAGGATTGGCATCAAGAAGAGGAATGTGAGCCTATAGTTAATATTTTGTCATCAGATCCTATGTGGGGTGTGTTATCACTATTTAAATTGGATATTCTTGTTCCATAATTGGCTAGAAGTCTGCAAAAAATGTGTCTAGTATGACCTTGTTGCCTCTGTTCTTCTTGGGTCAGAAGAGGGTTTAAGGTTTTTGAGTTTTAACCCTATCCTATGTTTGCAAAAAACCCTTATGTTCTATTTCTGCATTACTTTTACCACTTAAAGAAGGGTCGGTCTATCATGAGAAGTGTCCCCCCCCATTAGTTATTTCCCTAGGCGGTACCTTAATATTTTCAAAATTTACACCTTTGCCTATGTCTTGTTATAAAGTTTTGTCGGGCTCCTTAATTAGTATGCAACTCATTGTTAATCCTGCGGCTGTCATTGTTTCATTAGGCAGAGATGCTGATAAGTTAAGTTCTGCGAAATAGCGAAAGGCTTGGAGGGCCTGACCAGAGGATCGACCATTAGATTAAAGGCCTACATCTTGCTTTAAATCCAACAGCTCGTGTTGATTTGCTAGCCCGAGATGCACGTGATATAAGTTCTATGAAACAATGAAAGACTTGGTGGGTCCCATGTAATGCCCCGCTAGGAACCCTAAAGGAAAACAACACAACTAGGCAACTAAAGGGTGAAATAATTTTTTTTTTGTTAAAGACTAAGTGCACTAACTAAAACCATAGCACGTTGAATAACACAACAGAAGTCTATCATATGTTTTCCTAAGGGTAACCAACGGAGATTAATTTCATAGATTATATTAACACCACAGTTAATCCATTTAATTAGATAAATTGAATGCTTAAGTTTAAAACTACACATATATCCAAATTTCATAATAAAGAAATAAAAGTATTCCAATGTATCCAATTTCCATAAACCATTTAAACATAAGATCAAAACAATAACATTCATTTCACTGACATAATAATATTACAATATCCATAAATACATGGCTTCCAATAATACCACTAATTACAAAGATACAATATCAAGGTTACATAAAAGTCTGATACAATGACGACAAGGTCTCAACTGAAAAATGTTCTCAAACAAGAGCTGGTACATAAACCACGAACCAAGAAACACCAGCGAAGCCTTTCCTCACTTGAAGATACAATCCAAAACATCTGATGGGAAGTGGCACTACCACCCGACCATGTGATCCCAAAATGGAACCACCCCACCGTGCCAGGAGATAGTAGAAAACCCTCAAGAAAGCAAAGTAAGACAAGTACGAAAGGACTACAAGACTCTGCAAACATCCATGTGACTCAACTCACAAAACACTAGTGACTCTAAGAAGATAGTGTCATCGCATAGCTTGATGGTTACCATGATACAACCTCCATAGGTCCCAGCCCCCATCCTTGGGTTTCTCCTGGTAACCTCTCCCGAGCCTCCAGTTCCAACTAAGTCTCATGCGGACCCTACCAATCCTTTCGTGAAGACAAGGTGGTAAGTTTGCCATTCCAGGCCTTCTCGTAACATTATGAGCCCTGTACTAGCACTCACCTATGCACGATGTACATTTATCTTAATTAATATTTAATCTACCCACCCCCTAATCAATTATTAGGTTATCACTTTTTAACTGACTTTCGACAGGTTATCCTATCATCCACTTCGGGCATGGCCCCTGCTCAAAAGCCACTCCCTCTCATAGGACACTAACAGGAAATGTTTCTCTCTACAAGAACTCTATGGCGAAATAGACAACCATACACAATCCTGACAAGCACAGGTGATGGATACACAAATACCAACCCAAGATTGACCATTTGGACAAAAACACACAATGGCTCATATCAAATAGGTTATACAACAACACCTGGTCTAGGAGAAATAATAACATAGGACACAATGACAATTCAACCAGAATACCAATGAAATTTAAGCTTGACTGAAAACACCATTTACACAAGATCCTAATACAAACAATCTTTTCTTTAAAACAACCAAAGCATAAATTATTTGCGAATAAAGATTTTTCCAATAATAAGAAAATACCACTATTTAAAAAAAAACATCCTTCTTGTCATTTGTCCAAAAAGATTTAAAATAAAAATTATTCTCCTAATGTATTTTCAACATATTTATAAAAATTATAAGCTCTATTCCTGAAACATTCCAAACTGTAATTAAATAATATTTAAAATACATTTACAATATTATAATAACTACCATAAGAAAAACATATATAATATATATATATATATATAAACACATATATGAATACACATATATCTATTTATATACATATATAATATAACACATAATAAATTTTATTTATCCAACCCCTGGGTACGAAACCCAAAACAGTCATACCGCAGTACGCAGAGGGGTTATAAATTAATTTAAAAATTAAAACCACGTTAAAACTTGTTTTATACCCCTTGGCACGGTAGCCTAAGCTACCACTGGTAGCTAGTACTACCATCCGGTAGCACTGCTACCGTCGGCAGTACTATGTACTACCACTGGTAGCGGATGCTACCGTAGGTAGCATGCCCTACCTTTTTATATATATATATTTTGTAAATAAAATAAATAAATTTCCAAATTCCTAAAAACATCATTTTACATAATTCCCATAGAATTTTAAAATTTCATATAAATTGAAAACTCCTTCACATAATTTTATTTCAAACACAATTTTTTTAAGTTTAGATAATTAAATAAATTTAATTCACAATTAAATTTATTTCTAAGAAACCACAAGATTTATTTAAAGAACTATTAATACAAATTAAACCAGAGAGAATAAATTAATTTTCTCAATGTTTTCAAAAATTCATCCTTCCCATAAACTAGAAAAACACATCAGGCATGGATTTTAAAACAAAACCTGAATTCACCAGAAGAGGGTTTATATTCGACAATAATTTTATACACACACATAAAACAGAGAAAAATAGAAATATCTACTAAAACCCACAACTAAGAATTCATCCAACCTGGTATAGCTTTCCTGGAAGAAATCTGTAGAAGCGCCCTAACTTTTTCAATAAGCTTCCAATAAATTCCTTCACCTAAATTCTAGACCTATTCCCCTATTTAAACTAAAATTCTAGGTTCAATAGCTTTTCTAAAAAAACTAAATTTAGAATAAAAATAATTTTATTTTCTTTTCTAATTTTATAACAAAAGATGTAAACTAACATTCAATAATTAAAAATCATTATTCTTTCTTTTCTTTTCTCATGCACATTAATTAATTTTCTAAATTAAGAATTAAAACAATATTTTAATTCTTATTAGTCCTTTTATTCATTTATTTAATTAAAATTTTAGGAAATAATAAAAACAATTAATCTAATTTATTTTTTTCATTTAAATACAAATATATTTCTAATATCATGCAGCTTGCAACTTAATTTAATAATTTCTTTTAATTAACTAAATTTATAATCTCAATGCATAAACAATACAACTATGAGATAATTCCATAAACTTAATTAATTAATTAATTTAATCCACTAAAACACTTAAATTAAACAAATCTCAAGCAATTACCCATAAAAGATAAAATGACAAAATATGAAGGCCGAACAAACTAACAAGACGACCAATTGATGACACTCACACGAGTGTAACTAAGTAAAATAGGGTCAACTACTATCTCCTCCACTTCCATCGGAAAATATAAGGCACGCTCAGACCTGTGAAGCCAGGTGGAGACAATACCCTGTACCTACCCAGTACTTGTACCTGCAATATCCTGCATCACCAAACCACACATGCATATATATACAATATAGAAAACACGACATACACACCGATGAAGGAGAATCGTAACGTTCCCTGTCTCACCCAAATGAGTGAAGGAAAATCATCCCTTTGCATCCAATACACTCGTAAACACACAACATATAATTACACATTGCATAGATAAAGTAAAATGTCAGTACATAGCAATAATCCATAAAATGCCATAAATCACAAGTACTGAAATACTGCAAATAAATTATACATCTCATCTCTAGTTAAAGCATAATGTTATAAAAATCTGACTAATATATCATGGTAATGTATCCACTGAAAAATGACCAATAATAAAATATGAGTCTAATGAGTTCAAACTAGTAGGGGTACTACATCCCAGAGGCGAGTGACTTCTTTGGTTAAAGGATGGTCAGTTTAGAAAATATCAACGGCTCGCGTTGATTCGCGGCCAAAAGATGTGAGTGTTTTAGCCATCGCGAAATAGCGAAAAGGTGGTGGGCCCAAAGGATAGGCAGGTCATAAAGTTACAGGCTGATCAAGTATGATTTGATTGGACTGTTGCCATGGTTTCGAAGCCATAAGTCAAACAGAGATTTAGTGATCGCGAAATAGTGAAAGATAGGTGGCAAGTCCAATGGCGCCCAGGTGGAGGTCCGCGGTGGGCCCGACAGTTTCGATGAAATGCCTATTCGATGAGACCTGTAGACCGCTCGCTGAACAAGAAATTCCACTGAAAGACTGAGACTAGACTGCTGAGGTGGCAGACACGAAGGTATGACATGGCAGGACATATGGTTTGTTCCATGGAGTGTAAGGGTGACCTGTCAAGTGCACGTGGCTCTGAAGGGTAATTGAGGGCCCGCCTTGGTTCAACCGACAGTTATGTGGGGAATAGTAAAGTAAAGCATGTGGTAGTTTCAGAATGGAACCCGATGGAACTTCATGAGCAAATGACTAACTGCCACGTGGCATTTGTTAACTGGTGACGAGATAAAGCAAGTGGTCTCCAAGTTAAAGGGCCCACACTTGAGGGTTCGAGCATGTTAAAAGGTATACATCTCGATTGATCTGACGGCTCATGTTGTTTTGCAGCCTGAAGATGCCTACAACTTAGTCTTTGCGAAATGGCGAAAACAATTAGCCATCAAGGTGATGCGCGGTTAGTTAATAAGACTGATGGTTGTTGTTGGAGATAAAGACCGGGCAGGTAGATCATAATCTAATGGCCAGCGTTGCTTCACAAAAGAAAATTGCACAAGGTTTAAGTCCCACGAAATAGCAAAAAGAAGGTAGGGCCTGTCACTAACATAGAAAGACCATACAGAATAAAAGCGGTGCAAGTTCCCGTGATCCAACGGTTGTCGTTGTTTTACGAAAGAAAAGTGCGGATGTTTTAAGCTTCACGAAGTAGCAAAACAACAAAACAGAGGAAATACTCTAAGAATTTATGATCCGTTGGAGCCCGTTTTTGAATTTGATTTGTGAATTCAATTCTGAGGTGATGGCTGAAGCATGCGGGATTAATTTTGGCATCATTTCAACAAATCTGTTGTAGAGCAATTGGTGTAGAGTGGTTTTCTTCAAGTGAATAACAAGTTTTTTATGCTTTCTCTTGCTAATTCTGGTCTGAATTTGGTGATTGTTGTGTGAATTGTTTCATTAGACGTATGTGCAAGTCTCAATTGATATAGTTGCATTATCAAGATGGCACCAAGAAGGGAGTTGACAGGAAAAGTGAATTACTAGGATAGGAATATTTGTGATGATTTTTTGGAATAGTTAACTATGTTAACCAATGTCGGGGCTAAAGCTAAAGAATTAGTACCAAAGAACCCTCGTCTGAGAATTGAGGATGGCTTATATGATAAAGTTAATTGGTTAAGGGATCCTCAAATAGGGTTGCTAGGTTTAGGATTGTTCAAAGTTGGTTTTGGTCAGAGACATTCCCTCGCCCCTTTAAATAGCATATGGGAATTGGATGTGGGGAAGATTATTGTTCCTTGTGTGTTCATAGATGTAGATTTGTTGACCCCGATTGCACAAAATTATGACCCTATAGCTAGATGTATCAGGAATGTGAAGGGATCAACCCTGGTTGAAATAAGTGATGATGAATTCAGAAATGTATTTAAGCTCAGTGAAGCTTCAAACTTGTTAGAAACTATTGATTGTGAGTCATTAGCCTAGGTCTATAATGCACAAAGGGATCACCTTAGGAGTGGCCCACTGAAAGAGTTCTTTGTTAAGATAGGAGGGTTAATAGTTGTAGGCCCTAGTACAATGGAACCTTTCTCCTTAAATCTATTTACTTTGAGAGCTAAAGGTGTGTATTGGGCACTGTGTCAGATTGTTGGAGAAGATGCTGAGAAAAACATGCTAACCCATTACATGCTGATGATTGCACAAATTCTAAACCCCTCCCTGGCAATAACATTTGATTATGCACCATACCTTACTGATGCAATTCATGCAAGGCTAGTAGGGATAAAAAATGGTAAGGTGGACAGGTCATTTGGATGGTATTCCCTTTTAATGCATATGTTTTTGTTCAAGGGTGCTGATTATTTTATAAAGGAAATGGATTTGGTTAAGGTAAAAGATAAGGAAGAGATGCTTGTTCAACTTTGGAGCATGGTTTTATTCTAGGACAGAGAGGATGCTAGCTATTTGAAGTTTGATAGATGCTTTGCATCTAAGATTAGATTTCTTTTATGCACAGAAAACCCTAGGATTCCTAAGGCTCTCTTGGAATTCCTCTGGCCTAAAGAGTTTGCTGAGGGTATTAAAATTGTTCACAATTGGGGAGATATGTATTTGTACCCTGTTTCTACCGTTTTCAGAGTGTATGGTTTCAGAGGTACTCCTTATTTATTACCCTATCAGGTCCCATTAAAGATAGGGATTACAGAAGTCTTGAGGCAAATTGGAGGTGTACAAGAGGAAGAGCTAACAAATAGGGGTAAAGGGACCATTTTCCCAACCATTACCATAGCCCATCATTTTGTGATCACTAAAGGTGGCTAGAAATTAGAAATGAATTCAGTTTGGATGAGCAAGAACTGAGGAAAGAGAAGTGGGTTGCATATAAGAGAGCTCTTGATTTCATTCATCAATTTGATAGCAGTTATGACTCTCTCTCTAGTTTCAATCCCTTTGAGGAGAAAATCAAATTCTTGGTTCTTTATTTTGAAGACCTCATGCAAACCTTGAAAGAAAAAAGGGAGGCTATAATGCAAAATGATCCTGACAAGGTTAAATTGGTTTTAGCTAGTCCTACCTTTGCTAAGGCTATCCCACCTGGTGATTATGTAATGCATAGGAAATCAAAGTACAGTGTGATGATGCCAGTGATAGGTGAGCCTTCCACTTCAAGAGGGAAAAGAGAAATTGAGGATGTCATTGACATCCAAGACTCCCCTAAAAGGCAAAGGGTAGGAAAGGAAGTGCAAACCAATGAGCCTTTGTATTCTCCATCTGAGTCCCCTATCCACATAGGAGATGAGCAGGCGGTGGCCGAACAATTGTTACAGTTAGGGAGTCTTAGGGAGATTGCCTACACCTGAAGAGACCCAAGAGGGGATGCTAGAAGAGCCACCTAGTGTTGAAATGAACTTGACTGATGGTGAGCTAAAGGGCAAAGAATTAGACCTTACTGTTAAGCAAGCTACTGAGGAGTTCCTGGCAGACAGTAAATTTTTTACAATAGGGGCTTTCATGCAATTTGTGTGGAAGCAAAATATGGAACAATTCAAAGCCAGATGTGAGCAAAGGAAGAGTGAACAACCTCATAGGGATAACTTAGGTGGAAGAAGAGGTAAAGCAAGAAATGATTAAGAGCTTAAGACTATTACTCCCGAGAAGGGAAGAGAGATGGTGGCTAAGGCTGGTGTTGTAATCCTCCCTGAATGGGATATAGCTGATGCTCTGGTTCTTGAAGCCATGAGAAAGGAAACCAAACCCATGGAAGGAGTGACCTTCAACAAGGATAATGCTGCTCTAGTCATGTGGTCACTGAAGAAAGATGAGAATAAAAGGAGGAAAGGAGTATCAGAATCTAGTCTCTTAGGAGGAATGATTGTAAAAAGAGTCCAAGATACAAGAGTGGTGGACGCTGCAAGTACGATCTTGGAAATTGCAAAGTTCAATGTGGCAGTAGCAAAAAAGGAGGCAAAAGAGAAGGCTAATCTCCAATGAAAATTGGAAACCATCTTTAAGGCTTACAATGAGGCCAAAGAAGGAATAGCCAACAGAGACAATAGTATTGCTAGACTTCGAAGTCAGTTGGCAGGTCAACACCATCCAGATGAATCCTCTACCCTCATGATAGCATCCTCTCCAGCAAGACCTCCACCTACCAGTCCCATTATAGAATATCCCCCTTCTCCTATGCCTTCTGGTTTCCAGTCAGCTAAAACTGTCCAACGTGAGTTGGAAAAGTTGAAACAAGCTCAAGCCTTGTTTGCAAGCAAGTATGAAGAGAAGGTAAAAGCCAAAATTTTGAAGTTTACTGATTTGGTCAAGGCCTCTATTGTACACATTTCTATGAAAAGAATCCTGAATGTTTTGATTGAATTAAGAAAGGATGAAACCACTTTGGAGCCAATTCTTAATAAGTGGATGCCTAGAGGTAAGGAGTTAGAGCTCATGTGTTCATCCCATGCAAATGCAGAGGCAAATGACAATCTTAGGTCCACTAGTGAGTTTATAAAAGAAATGAATATATTCTCAGAGGAAAGGGCAGGTGTAAAAAGAAAAGCCCAATTATATAGAAAAGAATATTTAGATCACAAATATGGTTTGTTTCCAGGGGGTTTTGTTGGTCCCATTCAGTTGAAAGAGGAGAATGCATGGCTAGAAGAGCTGGACCATAAATTGTCCCAAAGGGTTAATGAAATCATTAACATTGATGACACATCCTTATTTGTCCAAACAGTTGAAGAGATTGAAAAAGTGAAATCACATTATTGTTTCATAGAAACAAAAATTGGGCAGTTCAGGGTCACTTGGAAAAGGCTAGAAAGGATGAAACAAAAGATTATTAGCTTTGCTTGGCCAAGTGATGACATGTTTCAGGAGTGGAAGGACAAATATATCGGACAACAAGAAGATACTCCAAAACAGATAGAAAAGGTTGTAGCAGAACAACAAATGGAAGAGGTCGTTGATATTGAAGAAGACTTGTAACTATTTCTTGGAGAGTATTACGGTTTGTAACAAACCTTTCTAGGAATGTCTGAAGCTTGTATGCATCCATAATATTATAAATGGATACCAATCACAAGAATTTTGTAAAGGAACTCTGGCAAAATATATTTAGGACCTTTTTTTTGGTTTTAAGGAGATTGCTTTGAGTTATGTAATATTTTTCAAGAATGAATATGAATATACAGATCCAAGTTTTGAGGCCTAAAATTCCTTTGTCTTGTGGTATGCATTCTTTAGTTTTGCTGGTTTCATTTGGATAATCTAGGGTTGTTCGAATGAACATGGATTGTAAGGAAATATTGTAGATGTTATTTCAGGCTTTTCTCTTCAGGAGAGAGATTAAATATGCATGAAATACTTCTGTCAACAAGTCTATTGTTTGTTGCTATGAATCTGATGAATTGTTTTAGTTAAATGGGAGAGGATCTATATATATGTTAGGCATGTATGGGATTCATAAAAGACAAAATGATGAGATGTATATGAGAGTTCTATTTTGAGAATTATTGTTTGATTTAGGCGTCTCTGTAGCCCAGATAAGGCACTGGTTTTCTTTCTATCTTTCTTGAAGATCAATACTGAAATGAATACAAATTTTTCCTTTAGTGTTTCAGTTTCATTGAGGTGATGAAGTCCACAGGTTTTGTAGCACTGGTTTACTGTGGATCTCAATTTTCACAGAAGGTATACCCACTTGAACTTTGGATAAGTTCAAAGTGTAGAAGGTCTCCAAACCTTGTTATATGTTATTCTTGAGTTCCATTTCCCTGATCTTTCATATGCAAGTAGAGTTGATTTATTTCTTATAGGAAAGATAAAAGGGAAATCAAAATTTGAGACTAACAGGGTAGAGATGAGGACTCATCTGAGGAAGAGCAACATTCAGATATGCAAAGGATGAGAAACCATCAGCAGTATAGCATACAACAGGTTTTTTTTGATGTTGATGAAGATACCCCTGCCTTAAGAAAATTATTTCAAGAGGAAGCAGTGCCTTCTTTGAGAAACTTGACTGAAGAGGAGAAGAGAGCATTCACAGTGGCTGTTGTTTCCTAGGCCAAGAGTAATTACCAGCTAAGAAACAGAACAGTGAATACTGAATAGGGGATACCTGCAGGAATATTCACAAAAGTCTCAAAACAAAGTGTGAACAAGGAGGCAAATGACAAGAAAGGAAAAGAGGATCCAAGTGAACCGGAAAAGCAGATTGATGCTCTAAAGTTGGTCAAGCCTATGGAGAAAAAACAAATTAGTAAGCCTCTTTCAAACTATGGAACTTTTATGTCTCAAGCATTGTCTCAGGTAAAAATTTCTATTCCTTTTCTTGAAGTGATGAAATTTCCAGATTATAAGAATGAGACTTTGAAAATCATATCAAATGTGGGTGATGCCAATAAAGAAAGTACAAAATAAAAAGAAGATACTCATGTGGTATATTTAGGCACATCCATTACCAAAAACTTTGCACAAGTGGATCCTTTTTATTTAACACTGCTTATAAACAATAAGATGATAAAAAACTACATGATAGACTTAGGAGCAATAGTAAATATTATGCCAGAGGATGTCATGAGAGAGTTGGGAATGAAGGTAGATGCCCCTTATGGAAAATGTTATGCAATGGATAATAGGTCAGTCCCAGTGGTCGAGATCATGAAGGATATTGAGTTCAGGTTTCCAACTTGTCCAGACACTACTTAAAAAATAGATGTAACAGTTGTACAAGTGCCTGTGAACTATGGAATGCTGTTATCCAGACATTGGTCGAACTTGGTAGGTGGATATGTGCAATTAGATCTATCATATGCTACCATCTCGGTCAAAGGAGCAGAGGTAAGAATCAACAGAGAACCAAGATCTCCCTACCTCATAGAGGAAGTTGATCCGGATCAAGTAACTTACTTTTTCCATTCCAACATGGACAACTTTTAGGTAAGTATTTCTAAACCTTTAGAAGTTGAAAAAATTGTAGAGGCTGTTAAACACAATGAAAGTTTAATTTGGAAAATGTATTTTGATGGTGCCCGCAATAAGGATGGAAATGGAGTAGGAGTTGTGTTTATTTCACCTAATGGAAAATCTTTTAAATACTCTTTCTCATTGGTTTTTGAATGTACTAATAATATTGCTGAATATGAAGCTCTCTTATTAGGACTTAAATTAGGAAACAAGCATGGCCTTAAGTTACTAACAGTTTATGGTGATTCAGAATTGGTTGTTTCACAAGTTAGAGGCAAATTTGCTGCAAAAAATACAAAATAAAAAAGTTATAGGAATGAGGTTTGGGATTATATTGAACTTTTTGATTCTTTTTCGATTAATTGGACTTAAAGGTTCAATAATATTTTGGTGGAATTTATGGCTAACCTGGCAATTAAACATAATGATATCCGTTTTGATGATATTACACAAGTTGAAATTAAAACAAGACCATCTGTTCCTGATAATGTTAAGAGTTGGCAAGTGTTTGATGATGACAGGGATCTGCTAAGATTTCTCTTTTGTGAAGATTAGTATGCAAACCAACAGATTGATTGGAATGGACTTGTAGAAGATAAGGATGGCACATAAATAGTACTTGGGCAGGAGGTGTTGCAGCTGAAGACAAATAAAATCCCAAAGGGATTGGTAGAGCTAGAAGGAATGTTTGATGATAAAGACATGACTAGTTTTAGACCTAGTTCAGGAGGGTGTGAAGGTGTTGAAAAATTAAACTTCGGAAGTGAGAGCAATCCAAGAGAAGTGTATATTGGAAAAAATCTCACACCAAAGATTAGAACAACATTGATAAATTTATTGAGAAAGTATAGGTATGTCTTTTCCTGGTCATAAGATGACCTTAAAGCATACAAAGAAGACCTTTTTTAGCATGAGGTACCATTAAAACTAGATGCTAAACCTTTCAGGCAAAAGAAAAGGCCTATAAACCCTACCTTGGCTCCTAAGATGAAGGAGGAGTTAGTGAAAATGAGTAATGTAGGGATTATTGAGCCTATAAGGCACTCAACATGGGGTGTCCAACTTAGTACCAGTATGAAAGAAAAATGGTGATATTAGGTTATGTGTAGATTTTAGAAATCTAAAAGTTTCATCTTTAAAGGTTGACTATGCTTTGCCTAACATGGAGGCTTTGTTGCAGAAGGTTACAAGAAATGAATTGTTCTCTATGATGGATGGGTTTTCAGGCTATAACCAAGTTAAGGTCAAGGAGTCAAAGAAATGCAAGACAACCTTTACTGCACCATGGGGGACTTATGTGTTTGCAAGGATTCCTTTTGGGTTAATAAATGCAGGAGCTACATTCTAGAGGGCTATGGATGTAGCCTTTGAAGGGTTAACTGATCATATTTTAGCAATGTACCAAGATGATATGACTGCTTATTCTAAAAATGTAGAAAATCATTGTAACAATTTAGAATTTTTTTTATTAGAGCATTAGAATATGGCATATCTTTGAATCCTAAAAAATGTCACTTTGGGGTTACTGAAGGAAATTTGTTAGGCCATATTGTTTCAAAAGGGGGTGTAAGAATTGATCCAGAAAGGATTGGTGCTATTGATAAAATTCAAATCTCAAAAATAGTTAAACCAATTCAATCATTTTTCAGTCAGATTAACTTTGTAAGAAGATTTGTTTCAAACTTCTTTGAAATTATAAAGCCTAATGCTAAAATGTTGAAAAAGGGTGCTGAAATAAAATGGACTAATGAGGCTCTTGAAGCTTTTGTAAATATCAAAAGGGCCATCAAAGAAACCACCGTATTAAAATCACCTGATTTCTCTAAACCCTTCCAAGTGTTTTCATTTGCTTCATTTCATACTATTGTTGCTGTCATGTTACAAAAGAATGATGAAGGTCATGAACAGCCGGTGGCATTTTTTAGCAAAACATTGCAAGAATCCGAGTTGAATTATGATTTAAATGAAAAATAAGCTTATGCTCTTGTGAAAGCTGTGAAATCTTTGAGACCCTATCTAGTTGGTCCCACTATCATTGCCTATGTACCAAATGTTGTTGTTAAAGATGTCTTCAGATAATCAGAAACTATTGGGAGAATATGCAGATGGATAAATCAGATCCAAGAATTCAATATTGATCTACAAATCACAATGTTGGTAAGGGGTCAAGGTTTAGCAAAGTTAATGGCAGAATCCAATTTTGAAGCAACACAAGTAAATCAGGTAGAGTTGGAAAATGTACAAATTAGCATTGGGAGATGTCCTTGGTATACAAATATTGTATATTACTTAAGATACATGAAATGTCTAGATAGTTTAAATGATAGTTAGAAGAGGACTTTAAAGCTTCAAACATCTAAGCATGTGTTACTTAATGGATATCTATACTGAAAAAAATAGAGATGGTATTCTTTTATTGTGTCTAGATGAGTATCAAGCATCTTTTGTTTTGAGAGACTTACATGAAGGCATATGTGGTGGCCATTTCTCAACTAAAACCACTACTCATAAAATTCTAAATGCTGGTTATTATTGGCCCCAAATTTTCAGAAATAGTCATGCTTATATCAAAAAATGTGAAGCATATCAAAAGTTCTCAGGAAAAATTAAGTATAATGGAGTCATTCCTCTCAAACCCATGCATACACAGGAACCATTCCAGATGTGGGGTATTGACTTCATAGGGGAAATAGAAAACAAATCTATTGGTGGGCATAAATGGATTTTGGTGGCTACTGACTATTTTACTAAGTGGGTTGAATCCATTCCTACAAGATAGGCTACCAACAAAGTTGTGAGAAAGTTTCTTTTGGAAAACATTCTTACTAGATTTGGGGTACTTCAGAAAATTATGGTAGATAATGGGATGTGTTTCAGATCCAATGAGTTCTCTGATTTCTGTGAAAACTATGGCATCACTTTGTCCTATTCATCACCTTACCATCCCCAAGGAAATGAGCAATTAGAATCTAGCAATAAAAACTTGTTGAAGTTTATCAAAAGGATGTTGGGTGATAATAAAAGAGGTTGGGATTCGAAATTGATATTAGCAGTATGGGCTGATAAAGTGATAGCCAAGAAGTCCACAGGATTTTCTCCATAGGAGCTTGTGTATGGCAAAGAAGCAAGGTTACCTTTGAGTAATTTTCTCCCAGTTTATAAATTTGTTACAGAGGCATTTTCAAAAGAAGTAAACTTTATGGGGGACAGATTGATGGCTTTGACTGAGTTGGATGAATGTAGAAAAGAGGCTCAGGAAAGAAATATTCAGAGGCAATAGATGGTTAAGGCATTACATGATAAAAGGGCTTGTGACAAAACTTTTGAGGAGGGAGAATGAGTACTAAAATGGAATGCCAAAGACCAAGACAAAGGACAACATGGAAAATTTGATGCACTCTAGCTAGGTCCTTATATCGTCTTTGCAAAAGGTGGAGAAAAATCATATTACTTGTAGGATATTGATGGAGAAGTGCTGGAATTTTCAGTTCATGCTCAATATCTCAAACATTTCTTCTCTTGATGATTAGGGAGTATTTCTTGTATTATAATAATATAGTTTTTTCTCTTATTTTATGTTATATATTTTCAATTTTTATTTTGGTCTGCTTTCTAGAGATAACTAGGATCTTGCTATGTCCTTAAAGATAACATACATCCCTAGAAAGAGCCACTGTTAGCACATATTTTTACAAAATACTTTGTGATATATATAGATGCCCTTTTTTCTTATCATACAAGCATTTACTGCGGGTGTTTTATATGTAGGAGCATACTGAAGAAACTATCCAAAGATTAACTGGCATCGCCAAGACTCCCAAACCTACGCATATAGAATGGTGGAAAAGGCTTTGGAAACTTTCAAGTGTGTTGCACTAGCAGAGGGAAATCCTTTATCCCACATTGTTTGTGGGATAAGCTCGTTTAATATTTAAACCCGAGGCAATTCAAATTATAACTATTGAAAGACAAAATGCTTTTGGCATGAAGAAGGCTGAAGTCGATGGACCCCATGCGCATGTGTATCCCGAGGAAAGCAAAGTTTTACAATAGACTAGCAAGGATGGAGGCTAAATATCGAGCAAGTTTGACTAATCGGACAGTGATCGCGGAGGATTTGATGGTCGTCGCTATCTTGCAAGATAGAGATGCACGATGGTTTAAACTCACGACTTGGTGACTAAGCACGTGTGGAAAAGGGGAGGATAATGAGCATGCAAGTTCGAAGTGGATCAACGGTATTGCTATACCACAAGATGGAGTTGCACGACCTATATCCCCTGCAACATAGTGACTACCAAGGTGGCAGATGATGTGTCATCCCGATAGATATGCAAGCGAATCAAGATGTGCCACGTGTTGGAGCACAAAAGAAGAACCCAGGTCTAGTGGTAGATGAAATGGCAAGATAGATAGGGTCCAGTGGTAGTCAAGGTGGATCCGCGGGCAAACCAAAAAGTAACACGCGGCATGGACAAACAAAGAGAAGAGAAAGCCACAAAGGATGAGTAGATAAGGAAGATTAGACGGTCGGATGAATCGATCCAATGGTGGTCGCTATACCATGATCAAAAGGTGCTTGATGTGTATTCATCATGACTTAGTGACTAACCGCTAGCGGTAGGTGGTAGAATGAGGTGGTTAAGGGAAATGGTTGAAGTGAAATAGTACGGCGGTGCTGAGATTATCGAACAAACTTAGGTTGCGATGGATTTCAAAACACTCACCGAAAGCAGCAGTTTCATTGACATGAGGTTCATTGAAGAAATCAGAAGCGGTCCCATCGAAAATAAAATGTGTCGATGAAACTGAATAATCGATAAGACCTATGAACAACTCGCCGATGAGGAAGTTTGGTTGAAAGATAAATGGTGATCGGCCAGCGAACCAGAAGAAGATACGTGGCATAAATGGATGCGCAACAAAGGAAAAAATTAAAGTTAAATGTATAGCTTGGACTATAAGGGGGAAATACGACCAAAATACCTAAAAGGGAAGTATATTACCTGCTTTACGTTATTAATTGAATACGCATTAAAGATAAAATTTATTTATATTTGAATGAATTCCTTGAATATACATCTTAGGGTAAAGTATTATTTTTTATAAATGGGTGTTATATTCGTAGAAATATTTTCTTAAAATATAAATACTTTGGTTTTATTGGACTATTTTAAACAAGTATTTATACAAAGATAATTGACTTTTCAAAATCTAAGGTGGAGTATATTTAATTTTCAAAATTAAGGAATTTGATTGGCGTATCTTGTGTGCAGGAAATAATGAGAGGATGATGAATATTTGTTGAAGAATTTTATCAAGACGGAGAATAGAAGACACATTATTAAAGCATCATTTAGTATTTTTAGGGTTCTCATTTGTAATTATTTATTAAACCAAAGGGTGTGTCCTTTGGAGGGAAACCGTTTGTAAGTCCCTTTTGTGTATGAAAGGGTGTGTCCTTTCATATATGCCTTTTGATTCATATACTTATAGGGAGTCATTTTTTATGTTTAAAAAAAGGTCATAAGAACAACATAAGGCTATAGGGATAGAATATCATTTTGTATCAGAGAAGTCTATAGGAAGAAGAAGTATCATTTTGTGCAAGGAATCTATAATGAAGTATTTACAAGTGTAGCTTATGTATGCAATCATTTCTTGAAGATTAATATACAAGGTTCGTTGTTTCTTTTTTTAAATATTGTGTACACTTTTGTGTTGATGAGTTATCTTTGTCCTCTTGATAAATCTGTTTATAGATTTTCTATGATGTGAATCACATGCCGTTGCATTAAGTGAAAGATTGAGTTCTTATTGTTTGTGTAACGCATACTGAACCTTCATAGTTGATGAGAAATTGTCTCTTGAGTTGATAAGATATTTTGTCCATAGAGTGTCATATATATCCCTAGATAGAGGCACTGGTCTGTTATTGATCTTTTAAGTTTTTGATCTATATGCATTCAAGATCCTTGATAGAGAAACATTCTTCCCAAATCCTATATGAATTGATCTATGCAAATTTTATTTAAGTCCTAAAAGCAATCTCATTTTTAATATACATTCACAAATCATTTCTTTTCAAAGCATTCAGTTAGAGCACATAATAAAGCATAGTTGCAGAACAATAATTTGCCAGTTGTGTAAACTTTCTAAAAGGTTTAAATCCACTATAAATAACCTCTTTTAGAGGATCCTAAAGTGTAGAGGGATTTGGTCTTCGACCATCCCTGTTCGTTGGCCAAGGCTGATTGGACTACTTGAGGATTTGGTAGGTCTTTTGGTTTTCCAATCTGTGGTTTTGGGTACCAACACCACATTTTAGGGACTAACAATGCACATGTGGTTATTAATATAGCACGTACAAGGTACTTAAACATAGTTTTATTTTCCCAAGAGCCTCAACGGCCTCAAAAGAAGTTTTTGAGGTTGTTGAAGGCCCCACTGCAACGGTGTCTGTACTTCTATCACTGTTTTATACATAGAAGTAAGTGAATGTTTTGTTTTTGCATGATTTCAAATGATTGAATTGTTGTTCTTATTAGTTTTGTCCATATTATTATGATTATTTAATAGTTTTGATTCAAAAAAATAATGATAAGATGCATATTTATGGTTATTTGTTTGTTTATGAACTTTTGTTTACATATATATGTAATATGATTTTATTTAGGACAACTGATATCAACCATGGGAAAGAACAAGTGAGGAACGATGGAACAACGAGAGGCTGAAAAGGAAAGACAAAGGTAGTGTATGAATAAATTACGTGACATAAGAACAATGGGAGAAGAAGGTATGTCATCCTCAACATCTCAATTCGATTTACCAAATGAATATAATGCACCTAATGAAAATAAAGAAGAGACATTTGATTTACTGTATGAACCTATTGCAATTGAAGAAAATACCACATTGAATAATAAATTAAATGATGAACATACACCTCTATTTGATGAATTTAATGTACACAATGCATCGATGTTAACACCTCCTAGAATCATTCGTAGGAAACCAAAGTATCTAATTGACATTGATGAGAATATATTGAAGCCAATGCCTGATAAAATGAATGAACGAAATTGTAGTTGAATGGTTAAAAGAATATGGCAAAACTATTTTGAAAACTTAAATCAAACCCCAAGATGTCAATTAATTGTTCAAATGATAAAAAAATTGAATTTTAGAGAGACAATGAAAATTCTAGGCCTAAGATCATCTGAAAGTAACAGTGAAAGAACTATTGTGAGAAATCTATTTGATGCATATCAAGCTATTGGTTCAAAATCACGTACTAAGGATTCTAATGCTACTCGATGTGTCATTACATCAACCATAATGAGCAAGAAAATAAAAAAGATCATTTAATAAGTAAAACAAGTAAGTCATTAAACGTTAGTAGAGCAACATTAAGTAAAGCATTACAAAGGTGAGAAAAATAGAGGAACCTAACAATAATTCTCTTTGGGCATTCTCGGGTAGACTATCACGCAAAGACAAGGTTGTTGTTGATGCACTAAGAACATTAATTGAAAAATTTTGGCACGACAACACAAGAGTTTTGCCCAACCAAAGAGATGTTGTTAGAAGGCGAATCAGGTCTACAAATCGTGAGCCAGATGCCAAACACTATTTGGATATGAAAAACAAAATTTTATGAAAGATTCCTTCAAAAGTTTCCTCAAATAAGAATTTCTCAAAGATTTTTTGAAATGGCAAAAACTTTTTATATTAAGATTAATCATGTATGCACCACATCACTAGTACATTTGGGGCTAATTTCTGATGGCCTATCATCGAAATTTCGACTAGTTTTCGTCAGACTGCTAACAAATGAAGCCATCAAAAACTCATCGTCGGACATTCTGACGGTGCCATATAACGTTGGACTTCCGATGACTTCCTGAACTCTTCTTACAGTGTCCATGATCGCTCATCTAGCCAAAGAATGTCATCGGATGGACGTCAAAATTTTGATGCTAACCATGAATTTGCATTGACGATGACTACGATGAGCGTCCGATAGTAAAGTGCCATCGGACATACAACATCCTCGTCAGATGTTTCTTCAATTGGAGTCAAAATTCTGACACCTGTCAGGAACTATGCATCGATGAGGATGTTGTTGGTCTGACGGTTTTGCCATTGGTGCAAAGTTGGGTTGATGTCGAAATTACGAAGGTGATTTATTTTAAAAAAAAAATAATATGCATGCCAATTACAATGGTGCTTGTTGGTTCCCTTTTAGCATGTGGGGTATGATTTAGACCTTGACCTCGGTTTTGAGACCTTGGGTATTGGAGGCTATTAATCCTATTGGATGGCATCTTCAACCTATCCATTCGCAAAAAAATCACCTTTTGTTGTTCTTGGTACAAGTTGATAAGCATTGGTTCTATCTGGTGTGTATGCATCTCTAAATAACTGACATGGTGTACTCTCATCTCCAAAAGGTCTATGCTGCAAATGTGAAGTGGATGTTGGTGCCCTGTGAGACTGCATACCCATAAAATCTTTTTCTATATTTGTTGGGGTCGAACAAGCATCATCACAAACCTGCAACATGTGGCAGTATATCTAATATACCAAAAAATGAATAAATAAGTACTATCAATAAGAAGATCTATCATTCTTGAATGGGGGTTGGAAGAAAACGAAATACACATTAAACTATACAATAGATAACACAAGCAAAATGTGTCAACTTACATTTTTGGTAACAGAGGGAGACAATGCATCAAAAAACAAGGTTATCTTTCTCTTCCCTTGCCTTCTTCCTCTCATCTTTCCATCTCTGAGTCTCTACAACTTGCACTCTATTTGGTTTATTTCTACCATTAAGGTCTTCTCTCATTTTTGCATCATAGTTTTCCATGCCGAGAGAATTATCTATAACTCGAGACTGTAATAAACCTATCAAGCGATTGAAATTCTCCCTGAATATTACAAAATCAAGTCCTTGTCAATAACATTTTCAAAAACATCCATGGAACATAACAAAAATCCTAGTTGTATGGGATGTTACTCTAAAAGCCTAGTTGTATTATAATTGACAACTCATCTAATGCTGAAGTGTTACAGTTGTATGGGATGTTACTCAAAAAGTTGAACATCAGAGTTGATTGGATTATAGAATTGAATAAGACCTTCCAGTTGAATAAAACATTACTTTACACAAGCTCCAATATTAGAATTTATTGCATTACAAAGTTGAATAAGACCCTGCAGCTTCCAAAAGTGCAGACAACCAACTATACATGTTGCTATCCAATTAAAGGATTCAATATTTTAAGTGAGTTAGGGAGATATGCCAACACAAGTTGCAAACCAGCCTCAACAAATGAAATTTTGGCACCATGCAAATTTAGTTACATTATCAACCACTCTCCCATTCAAGTTGATCTTGAAAAAATCAAGGTGACATGATACCTAGCATACCCATGCAAACTCAAATAATTGCGCAGCAACATGAGTATGCATTAGGGAGGACCATACATCCATGAAGTAATCATGTTGAAAGCACAACAACATGAGTCAACCCGTAAAGGATGAAGTATTTACATAAAGTATGAAATATAACTTTGACACATATAGTGCGCAAGACACATGAATACACATAAGATATCGATCAAACGTAAATATTGGATCATACCAATAAAGAAGTACATATAAATACATGAATATATTTAAGGCATGATTTGAATAAGGATCATACATGTGAATATATGTATCTTATAAAGCATGGGATGTTCATTGTAACACGTAGAGTGTCCATGAATTCACTTAAGCACACATGTTGTGCATGGAGCATGAAGAATAAACTCGAAACATGAGGAATACAAATGAATACATAGGAGTCATAAGGAATACAAATGAATACCTTGAAGCATGAATCATACAATGAGAACTTAAAGCATGAAGCATACAAATGAATACACTTGAATTATGAAGCATACAATGAATACTTAAATCATAAAGCATACTCATGAATATACTTAACGCATAAAGCGAGAAGCATACATAAAGCATGAGGCATCCGGATGAATCCACTAAAGTCATAAAGAATACACTTGAATATATGTAGAGCATGAATTCTCTTAAGTCATGAAACATACATATTGTTACACGCAAGGCAAGAGCATGAAGCATCCACACAAGACATGAAGTAATACACACAAATACCCCCTAAGGTACAATGCATATATGAAAAAGTACATGTATAAATCATACAATGAGGACATCATGTTGAAGACACAACAGACACATTAATATCCACAATTTATCAGGTATATATACATAAAACATGCATTTAAGAGAAATATACATGAGGTGCATGGATGCACTTAAAGCATGAAGTGTGCACATAAAACATAAAGAATACATATAGAGCATACACATGAATACACTTGGGGCAAGAAGCATTCATGCAAAACATAGAGTGTACACATAAGGCACAAATACATGTAAAGCATGAAGTGTACGCATGAATTCACTTAAGGCATACAACATACACGTAGCATAAAGTATACATACATACCATTAGATGTGCATACACGTAGCATAAAGTATATATAAATACCATAAGATGTGAAGTGTACACATAAGGTATAAGATAATGGATACATGTAAGCAAAGAATCAACATACATAAATATATGAAAGGCATGAAGTAATGCACATAAGACATGAAGGAGCTATGTAAAGCACAAATTGTACATATGAATACATGCAAGGCATGAATCATACATGTAAACCATGAAGTAATACATAAATACACATAAGGTACAAGCAAATATGAGAAAGGTTCTCATGGAGTGGACATGTTGAAGATGCATCGATCATGAAGCATACAAGAGAGAGGTATTCATGGAATAAACATCTGAAAATATCTCATTCATGAAGTAACACAAATACACATACGATATAAAACACGTATGCTAGACACATGACAGACATGGTGCAAGCATAAGGTATACATGAGGGAGGTGTACATATAAAACACCCATGGAGTAGGCATTCTCAAAACATATTAGACACTTAGCAGTTAAAGGAATACTCATAAGAATGCAATGCTGGTTAGATCAATTCAATTTTTGATTTATTTAATAAGAGGGCTGAATCATTAGTTCTAACTGAGTAGTTGTTAAAGCAGGTTCGTCCAACAGGCTAGTAGAATCATGCTCTGAATATTGTCAATTACATTTGACAATATAATTTGCATGCTCTGCATCACAATGCTCCAATGTTGACCTTACCTAATTCTTTGTTTCTCATTGAAGCTTACACAAATTCTATTGAGGATGTCATGGGAGCCATCTTGTTATAAGATGGTAAAATAGTATGCTACTATTCAAAGGTTTTCTTTTCAACAATTAGGGACTATCTATCTTATGATAGATCTTTATGTATTAGTCTAAGCGATGAGAAAGCGTATAAAAAATAGTATGAGAAAGACTCAAATTATGGGGAATACAAATAGCAAGAAAATACATGATCATCGAGGGAAAATCTAAGATTGGTTGACAAATATAAGATATAAACCATGCGGATAATACAACAATGATAAGGAGAATGCCTAAATAATAGTCCATATGAATCACTGAGTAATAGCAGCATATAGTCATAATAATCCTCACACAACAACCATTGATTCAAGTAATAAAAACTAGAACAATAAATTCCATATAAAAGTGGTTAGACTTAAAATGATAAGGAAAATTTAAAAATGCTAAAGAAAATGTCAAGTAATAAAAAAAATTACAAGGATGAGGCATATTCATAACTTCTGCAGCCCCGCCATGGATATCAACACTAGAAGCAACTCATACTATTAGTGTACATACAAGACAATATGGCAGTTCATTATACCCAACAACTTGTGGTGTTGTTTGTGTTGGCTCTGTTGGACCCTACAATTAAGATTCAATATACATTATTCAATAAGATTAACTGTTCAACATAATGAAATATTGAAAAGTGTGTTATCTTATTGAGCTTCGCTTGGTTTAATATTCTCCACTTAACAGGGCCAACCACATGAAGGTGGAAGCTCATTTGGCCCCTCCCCCCCCCCCCTTAACATCACTCTAAATTCCCTGTTAACATCTAAAATTCATTCTTTCTTTCTACCATTAATAAAATATAACATTCATTCATTAGTATCACATAACATTTATTAATACATAACATTGATTAACATTAATTAACACGCAACATTCATCAATATTAATTAACATATATCATTCATAACCATACATTAGCACATAATTACATTCATTAACACATAAAATCAGTCATTATCAAATAAGGTAGATTACAATCATTTCTTTTTTTGTTTTTTCCTTGAATCTATGAAAAGACTAAGTGGAACATTGTTTTCTTCATCATTTCCCTGCTCTTCAGTTGTTTTGCCCTCTACTCATGATCTCAATGTATGCCTAGTCCTATACTGAGGATGAGGACACTGAAGTGAAGGAGGGTCCTCTGCAGTAAAAAAGAAATGGGTTAAATTCAAAGCATTTTTTATTATTGTTACAAGTATTTCATTAATTTAGAGAACATAACTGTTGCACTCTTTACCTGATAGGGCCACATCATTTTGTCTAGCCTCAACCTCAACATGCTGAACACCCTCTAGATCCTTTGGAGTTGAAATACTAAAGGTTACATTAATGTTGAACACCAATTGCAATTAAATTTGTTTAAAGGAATAACAGTGGCCCTCTTTACTTGATTGGGGAACATCATGTTTTTGATTTTGTGTACCCGGATCATGCTCCACTTGGTCATCACTGACTACATGCTCTAAAATATTAACAAAAAAGGTTACATTAATTACTATAATTACAAATTAAGATGTTTAATTGAATTAATAATTACATAAATAAATTTGAATAGAAAATGAATACCTCCACTACTAGGATGCACATCCGGACCTTCATGTGTAGGTGGTGTTTCACGATTAGTAGGCTTCATTCCAATGTCATGCACATTGTTATCATTGCTTTCTTATTTAAAACAAATATAGTCGCTTTATGTTGGAACTCAACATCAATTAGATTATTGTAGGTAAAGAATTCAATTTGAAACTATTTTCATTTAGCTTATTTACCTGTGTGATGGATGTACCAAAATTTTGTGTTTTTCCACTCAATTCTTGTAGTCAATCAACCACGACTGTATAGCCTTGCTGGTAGGAAATTCTCTTGTCATCTTCTGTGGGTGCTCTATTGAATTCAGAGCTCTGCATTTTTGCTTGGTATCGTGAATTTTGCTTGCATTGTTTGATAAATATTTTGATGCGATATTTCATTTACAGATACTTACAATTCGTGCGACAAGTTTCATATAACCACCAGAGTCGAGTTTGTGTTGCCCATGCTTTTCTTGTTTTTCTTTGGTTGCCTTTGACGTGTCACTCAGTGTATGAAAAGTTTGAAATATTTTAGATTATATAAATATAAAGAGTAATTAATTAGTACATAATTACATTCTCAATAGTATCCCATACCTTCTTCTAGCGTCTAGTGGTGTATTTCCTTTTTTCCTTTCAATTCTCTCCTTCCCATCCAAAATCAAGTCCTTCCACTCCCTCCCTGGAATCATGGGGGGATGCTCGTACTTTACATTCTTCTCTAAATGGGTCTTGTATTGGTCCCTCACATACTTTAGATATGTGCCATCTTTTTCAAGGAGTTTTTTCAGTCACACCTTGGGTGCAAGTGAATGATATTACATATACTTTTGGGATGAACACCATTGAGAGTCATAGACCCAAGTTAGTCTAAAAGGAAAGTAACTATCCATTCCCATGCACCATGGATTCTTGAAACACCATGGATTATTGTTAGTTTTCTTCATTCTTCTAAATAATGTAAGAAAATTCTTGTTAGGAACTATTAGATACTTGAAAACACCATGGATTCTAGTTAGTTTTTGTCATTCTTCTAAATAATGTAGGTGTGTATAGGATCATGACCCTTGATATTTTTAAGATTCATACTGTTCATGGCCTTATGAGCTCCTTTCCTTGATCCTAAGAATATTATTATGATGCAGAGAATCCACACACACAACCAACTAGTGGAGATCTTTCTCCCAACTCACCTACTCAAATAAGTGATTACTCTTCATAGAGCTACAGGAGCCTCACAAGGTTATTGGGTTCCCACATGGCATTGACACCCCAAAAGTAGACTCATGCTTCTCAACCCACATCCAACCAGTAGAATACATTAGTCTAGGCTTATTCAATTTTCCCAAGGCCAACTTAAGCCCTTCCAACCCCTAAATCACACCAAAACTCTCAAACCTTACTCACACAAGTCCAACTCCAATTAGGACTTCTAATGGCTCTTAGACACAACTCCCAATGCCAAATGGGTGCATACTATTGGCATTATAACAGACAAGAAGAAGGTTGACATTCCAATTACAATGAGAGATTGTTGGCATTTCAATAAGGATATTGAGAAGGTTGTTGATGACTATGGATGTAACTGTTTAAGGATGATTACTGTCTTAATATTATTATTTTGTCATTGACGTCAAGAAATTGATTTTCTAATTCAGTATGATGTTGCCATATCTTAAGAAGTATGATTTGATGAGTATAAAGATGTCGGTAAAAGACACAGAAAGAATATGATAAATGAGGGGATAAGTTATTCAATGGGAAGCTATTACCAAGTCAGACAATGATGAGATCATGATGTTTAGATTGTTTTGATATACTACATATGCTATTGTTTGAAAGGTTAATACTATACTATGTTACCGAGCAAGGAACCTAGTCGGTAAACCCTAAGGTTATCAGTATCGGTTAATGAAGGCAGAATGTCTACCGAGTGAAGTTTAGTATTTACCGAGTTACAACCGAGCTATAACAGAATGCATTAAATGTTTACATGTGATATTTAATGAAAGAAGCTAATGAGCTGAAGCGAATTAAATGATTGGTAAACCATGTATGAAGATTGTTAAAGAATCTATGGTAAAGAAAGGTCGGCAGGAAGACCTACAGCTCAAATTGAACCGCAATACCCTAACACAAGTTCCAAGGTGAAAATGCAAGTTCCAAGGCGGGGTAAAACATTTTCAGATCGAAGGTTACATTAAACTTGGACAAGATTGAAGATCTTATGGCTATGATTGATCATGGGAAATGTGATCAAGGAGATTAAGTAGTTAGAAGATTGTTTATAAATAGGAAACTATTGATAAACAATGCAGGTAGGCAAGTGTATGCACAGGGATGCTACACAGTGATTACCGAGCACAGAAGCTTGAAAACCTATTAGAATAATAGAGTATAGATGCCCAACAGATAGACAAGATTATTTCTATGTCTAAATTGTATTGAGCAAATAGGAATCTGCTTTAGCATTTTTAGATGTGAAGTTGCAGACATATTTTTATTACTGTTATTTTGAGAAGTAGTAGAAAATCTCTTAACCAAGTGGACTTAATAGTCTTATATGTAAATCCTCTACCAAGGTGACATTCTTATTTGAGTGTTTGAAATCCTTTAACAAGGTCACTTCTAACAAAGTTAAGATCCTAACATATCTGAGGGAAATCCCTTGACCGGGTCACATCTAGCAATGTGTTTGTAATCTTTAACAGGATTTGCTTTTAACCAAGCATACTCTAGAAGAGTATATTTCTTAGTGGGTTTGAAATCCCACAGTGGTTTTTCCCTATTTGGGTTTGCATGTTAAATCTGGTGTTATGAGGTTTATATTGTTCATATGCTTTTAAGTTTGCATGTTTGACAGTTTTGGTTATATGATTGATATATGTTACCGAGGTTGAATCTAATGTTTTTATTGATGATTAAGTTTGTATGATTCACCCCCCCCACCTCTCATCTTGTTGGCTATTGGATATGTACTACATTAAGTATCAGAACTATCAATTGGTATCGGATCTTTGGACTCCGAAAGGAAAGTTTAAAGGCACTTGAGTTAAAGATCCAAAGATGTATAAGAGGGATGCACCAAAGCTGAATACGTCAAGTTTCTCTACATGGCAGAAAAGGATGAAGATGCATCTATCAGGAATTGGAGAATATGTTGTCTATTATCTGGAGAATGATTTCATCACACCGAGCATTTATCCATTGAAAATGGAAGAGATAAAGGCAAAGAAAGAACATATTCAAGCAATGATTGAAATAACATCTGCATTAACCGACTCAGAGTTTAATCATCTAGAAGGCTGCAATGATGCAAAGGCAATGTGGACTAAGCTCATATCAGTATATGGAGGAGATGAACATGTTCAAAGAGCAAAAGTGGATAGTCTAAGAGGACAACTTGAATCTATGAGGATGAATGAAGGTGAGAACATAACCCAGTACAGTACAAGACTAAAGGAGATTGTAAATCAAATCAAAGGAGCAGGAGGAACTCTTGAAGAAAAGGATGTAACAAGTAAGTTGTTAAGAACCCTTCTACCTGCCTATGCAATCCGAGTCTCTGTAATCAATGAATTGAGGTCTGTACCCAATATGCTAGTTTCTTTAGATACTACTATTGGTAAGCTACATGCATTTGAGTTAAGTAACTTTGATAACAGTGGGTCATCGGTAAATAAAGTTGAATCTGGATTCAGTTCTTTTCATATTGATGAAACTGATGATTACAATGAAAGAAAGTATAAGAACTCTAAAAGAGATCACAGTGGAGCAAGTGAAAGATTTCAGAAGAACATGGAAGAGGTACACAAATTGTATGAGGAAATCAGAATGCAAGAAGAGTTTGAAGCACTATTAGCTAGAAGGCTACGAAGAGGAAAAGATAAGTATAAAGGAAAGCTACCTTTAAAATGTTTCAATTGTGATAAGATAGGACATATGGCTTCTAATTGTCCTAACAAAGAATCTAGTGAGAAGAGAGATTATCGAGATGACAGACAGAAGGATAATCATTACAGAGGACACCGAGACTTCAGGAGAAGAGATAAAAGGACATGCCTAATAGCTGATGAGGAATCTAATGATGATAAATCAGATGAAACTGATATAGAGGATGTTGGTTATGTGGCTATTAAAGATGGATTAGATGAAGAAAGGTATGAAGAAAAAGCTTTAATATCTCATATAAATACTAATGATTCTTGGATCATAGATAGTGGTTGCTCACATCACATGACAGGTGATAAACACAAGTTTATTGAATTAGATGATTATGATGGAGGCTATGTAAGATTTGGTAATGATGCACCATGTCTGGTAAGAGGTAAAGGATCCATAACACTTCTTGACAATGCTAAATATAATGATGTTTATTGGGTTGAAGGTTTGAAATACAATTTGTTGAGTGTAGCACAACTAAACAACATAGGTTACCGAATAGAGTTTGAAAAAGGAATTGTCAAAGTTCATGACAAGAATGGAAAGTTAGCTGCTATCGGGACACAAACAAGAGGTAATACATTTCATCTTGACTCAACTCAGAATAAAGTTCTATATGCAAGGATAGATGATACCTGGTTATGGCATAAAAGGTTTTGTCATGTTAATTTTGATAATCTGATCAAAATAAGTAAGAAGCATCGAGTAAGAGGTCTACTGAGTCTTGAAAAACCTGAGAATGCTATGTGTCGAGGATGCCAGATGGGTAAGATGACAAGATCAAGCTTTACAAGTAAGTCCTACACTTCTAAGGGAATTTTAGATCTTGTGCATACTGATCTTTGTGGTCCTATGAAAGTTCAGAGTTATTATGGTGATAAATATTTCATATTATTTGTGGATGATTACTCAAGGATGACGTCAGTAATTTTTTTAAAAGAAAAATCAGAAGCTTTTCAAATGTTTAAATGGTACAAGGCTAGAGCTGAAAATGAAACAAGAAGACAACTAAAATGTCTCAGATCAGATAGAGGAGGAGAGTTTACATCTGATGAGTTCAACTTATTTTGCAATGATCATGGTATAAAAAGAGAAGTCTTTGCACCGAGAACTCCACATCAGAATGGGTTAGCTGTGAGAAGGAAAAGATCTATTGTGGATTGTGCGAAAACCTTGATGATTGAAAAGAATGTTCCACAAACATTTTGGAGAGAAGCAATAAGCACAGTTGTTTACACCTTGAACCGAGTTCAATTGAAGAAAGGTACTTTGAAGACACCTTATGAAATCTAGTATGAAAAGAAACCTAATGTAAGTGTTAGGGTTCCCACAGATACTGAGAGGGGGGGGTGAATCAGTATCTTACTGGTAATGAGATTTTCTTGAAACTGAATATGCAGAACATAAAGTAACAGTATACAGGTATGCAAGAATTAATGTAAATAACAGAATCAAAAACATCCACATGAAAAGAACACCATAACACAAGATGTTTAACAAGGAAACCCAGTGTGGGAAAAGCCTCGGTGGGATTTGTGACCCACAATATTCACTTACTGGCCAATAAGAGAATATTACTTACAATAGGTGCCTGCACATGCAGGAAGGCCAATTGCCTAGAGCTCACTGCTCAATAAGAAGTCACACTGACTTACAATGAGGATTTACACAAATCCAATATTCTGTACTACTTTACAATAGCATCTTCAATGCCAGATTCAGTACCGGTTCTTGCTCTGTTCTTTACATATACCCTTGACGTACAATTTGCGCATTAGGTCTGCCTTATAATTTATTTTATGCTTTTTATCCATTTCTTACAAATGACTACAATGATCTCTTTTATATACAAGAGTCATTTTACAATTTGCCAAGTTGGCTTACAATAATAAACAAAATATTACATATCAAAAATCCTGTCGGCCTTAGTGCCGGTATACATATTTCCTTCTGTGTCGGTGTACATCTTCTATGCCGATGTCAGTGTAGATTGATCTTGCTGATGCCGATGTACTATCTTGTTTGAGTAATGCTTTTTCGGTATAATGTCTTGCCGGTGCCATAGGATTGCAAGGTTGCCATCAATGACAAAGGTTAGTAGATTTTGTAGTTGTACAAATTCATAACCTCAACCTTGTAGTTGGGTAGTTATTATCTAAAGAATATCTCCCAAAATTAATTTTATGCCATCCATAAACTTCTTGCTCTCCTTTATTGCTATCTCAGTTCTGTATACTATACCGGTGAGATGCTGCAAGTGCTCTGCCGGTGTTTTGCTACCCTGTGTTAGTGCCTCTGAGATTTCCTTCCGCAGAGATGCTAAATAGTCCAATCTTGGACTTAGTTAGATCTCAAGAATTTTGTCTTGTTTATTATTTTCTCTTTCTCTCTTTCTAATTTGAGCAATTCTTCCTCAAAATTTGTTATCTTTTCCTCAAAAGCTGATAATGTATCAGGTGAGTTAACAAAATTATCTGCAAGTTTATTGATCTCTTCCTATACCTTGCTCATCTTTTTGTCTACATCTATGGTCAAAAAGTTTATCTTACAGGTGTCTTTGTACAGAGTTTTGTACTCTTTCAATAAATTGCACAGTTCCGGTAGAAGTGTGTCAAATTCCTTGTTACACTTCTTTATTCCTTCCTCAAAGAATTTTTGTTTCTCTTTTTCTACATTTTCTTTTATAGTTTCTACCTTTGTTTGCTCAAAATTTCCAGAGATATATTTACAAAGTGTATCCAACTGGCCTAAAGAATCTATGTTGGCTATATTACAATTTGGAGCTATTGATTTCAAAACTGGAATTGAATCATCTATCGCTTTATAAGCTTGTGAGCTATAATCAATTATTTTATTAATAGATTTGAGCAATACCTCTATTACATTTGATGGTGACCCAACAAATTGAGTGCCGGTGGAAGTGGCCATGCTAGTATTGACCTCTGGTAGGTCTATTTGAGTCTCCATCTCTTTAAGCACTGGTTTTCCTACATCATTTCTTACTGGTGGCATCTGTTTTGAAGCCTTTAGCTCTGTTGGTTTCTCTGTTTGTGTTCCAGATTCCATCTTTTTCTCTGAATCTGCTGCCGGTTGCTCTTTGTTTCCTGTTGTCGGTTGCTCTTTGTTTTCTGATTTATCTATTGTATCCTTATCTACCACTATGTTGATTTTTTGAGTATCAACATTCATAGTATATAGGACTTCAAGATTAGGATTATTATCCTCTATGTCCATACTCTCAGCTGCCAGTTGATCTTCTGTAGTTGTTGTTTTTACCGGTGGAGTATTTAAAGGAGGTGGGGGTAAGTTGTCTCTAATCTTGATACTTGGTGGTCCACCAACTTTACCTTTCCCTTTGTCCTTTTGATATACCAAAATGGGCTTGGGATTCCTATATTCTTCTTGTTTTTCTTTTTCAACCAAGAATGTATCCCAACCATCTTTTTTTTCCTTTGAAACTTCTGTAACTCTACCTGCCATTAGTGATATTTGCCGGTGTGCAGTGGAAAAAACTGTCCAATTGGCCTGAGCTATCAGATCATCAATTTCCTTAGGTGAGTTGACTAAGTATACTGCAAGTAATTTTTCTATTTTAATTTTCTTATCCAACTCAACTATTCCTTGCCTTCTGGCCTCAAGTCTTTTATATAATTCATCAGGAATTTCATTTAGGACTTGCATCAAAAAATTTTTATACATGTCCATGTGTAATACAACACTCTCCTCGACTTGTCCTTTCTCATCATCTGATAGGGTGTCATAGATTTTCCCTATGTTTTTCAATTTACCTTCCTCTGTGATCTCATTCAGTAATATGTCAAGAGGGGCCAAGTCAGTGTTTGTCTTCTTCTTTTTGGGGGTCAGTTTTTTCTTAGGTGTGGCTTTCTTGACTGGAGATCTCACAACTTGTTGCTTCTGTCTTGTCCTTCTAGGTGAAGGAGTGGATACCAGTGAGGGGTCTCTTTTCCTAACAACTCTTTTGAAAGTTGCTGGCATATCTCCTTCTGAGGAAGTATCTACCGGTGATAGATGAGTTTCAGGTTGTTGGCCTGCCAACTCTTCTTTTGTTATGCCGGTTTTCTTTAATACATCTTCCTTTATGGCTTTTGCTTGTCTGGTTCCTTTTCTCACAAATGCCTCAACCTTTTTCACTCTCTTTTTAGATTGAATTTGACTTTCGATGGTCTCAGAACTACCAAATACTTCTTCCTTTGGTTCATTGGGGGCTTCCAGAAGTGCTTTGGCATAAGTTTCCACTATGTGGTCATCTGTTTCATACCCCATCTCTGTTACCCAGACTATCCTTGGGATGACTGCTTCCATCTAGATCTCATCCTTTTTTATTACAAAACATATATCATCCTTGTATTTGTTGACAATTTCCTGTGATAGTCTGATTCTTTTATTCATTCTGACTTTTAGTGCTTGAAAATACTCATTGATATTCTTTTCTCTATTTTCACCCATGTTGTTGAATAAGTTAGACAATTGTTTTCCTACCGGTATGTCGAATCCAAAATCCTTGTTGCCTATACCAGGAGCCTGTTTGGTTATATGTAGCATTAAGCATACAAGTAAATTTCCAAATCTAAAGGTTCCTTTCTTATCCTTCTTGATTTTTGCTAAATTGTCAATTAACTCATCCTTTAACCATTCATAGATATCAATTTGTACATTGTCCTTAACCATGTCATAAGCACTCTTTATGCATAAACTGGAAACTGAGTTAAGCCTATTTGCATGAGTTGCTTTGTAACCTAGAATCATGCTAACAAATCTAACATTTGTATCGGTCACATCATTAACCCTCAATGATCTCTTGTCGGATGTTGCACCAGTTAAGTTTGTTACCAAGTCATTGGAGACCTTCTTGGTTTTGTTGGGTCTGTTACCGGTGGAAGGTAACCCTGTTACTACTTTCACAGCTTCCTTTGTAATTTTATGCACTGAGTCAAGCCAAAAGAATGAACCATGTACCCTGCTTAAAACTATCCTAACCACTTCCTTGGGAAATTCAGGAATGCAGAGGATTTCAGTGAATCCTAGGGTTTCAACAATTTTATGTTCAGGTTTCACATTCCCAGAGTTGTCACATATAATAGACTTATACATTTTTTTGATTTCTTCATCACCTAATTCCATCTATGTTGCAATGAATATACATTCTAGGGTCTTCTGCATAAACAACACCTTTTGGAATTTTTGAAAAAGCACCTGTGTTGTCATCTTTCTTAGCTACCTCAGGAACTAGCTGAAACACGGGCCTAGGTCATTTTATAACCTCGACTACTATAGGGTTTGCTATGAATTTAGGTGCAGAGGAGGATGCCATGATGATAAATACCTTTTTCTTCCTTTGGATGGATTGATTGCTGAAGTGCTTTGCCTCTTTGCTCGGAATGCCTTAGCTCAGAAATCTTCGCGATCTCTGAAAGTTTGAATTCACAGTGAAATGAAATGGAGCCAAAAACCTTAGTTTATAAAGTCTTTTCTGCTACCTACCACATTAATTGCTTGCCGGTAAGGTATTAGCTCAACTTTATTTGCCAGTAATGAAAGATTTTCAACTTCTTTTCTCTAACCGAGGGAATAATAGCACATGTGTCATTTGATTGCCAAACCCTCAAGATAATTTTCTTCAATTTGATGAAGAACATGCTGCCAGTGGAGCATCATATTGTCCTGCCGGTGAAGCATTTATTGGTTCTACGAGTGGAAGAGTAACCCCAATATTTAGATCACCTTTTCTAATCCATTGCTTTGAAAATTCTTGCTTAACCTCTTCAACCTTTTCTTTACCTTTCAAGCTAGTACTTCTGTTATCTACCGGTGTACCTTTACTTCTACAAAATTTAGAAATATGACCAATCTTGTTACATGCATAACAAGTTACATTATTTTTCTGAATAGCTTTCCCATAACCTATGCCGGTTTGTGTTCTGCATTTATTTGATAAATGACCAAATCTTCCACAAACATAACATCTTACATTCATTCTGCAATTTTTAGAGTTATGACCAATTTTGTTGCATTTGGTGCATTGACCGGTGGGAGGATTGATGTTTTGATAATTCCTAGATCTACATTCATTTTCCCTATGACCATATTTATTACAGTTAAAGCATTTTTTATTGAATTTGTAAGTATTAGAAGGTCTTACCGGTTTGCTGTGATCCTAGGTATTTGCAGTACCGGAGCTTTCTCCAACTTAAAATCTAATTCCAGAAGTGTCACCTTTGGGTTTTTGATTCTTCAATAAGGTACCAAGTTCTTCTGAGCTTTTCTTGAATTTTTCTTTGTGTTGATTTGTAGTTTCCAATTCCCTTTCCAAGATTTCTTTTTGTCTCATTAGTTCATTTGAGTCATTCTGAGTATGCATCAGATCTATCTTCAACATGTCATTTTCATAGCTAAGTCTTGTGTTCTCATTTGCTACATCACTTAGTCTTCTGGTCAATTCTTCTTCATTCTTCTTTCTGTCCTCAATCTCTTTGCAAAATCTCATAGTCATATCCTGCATTTCATTTTTTGTTGTCATGATCTCTTGTTTCAATTTGCTTATCATATCATTTAGTGATTCCTTTTCATCATTCTCATTTTGCAATTTTTCACAAAGTTCTCTTCTCTTGTTTCTTGTAACAGTAAGATTTTCTTGAAGTGCCTGAATAATGTCTTGAGCTGCTTTTAAATCATCTTCTAATTTGATATTTTTCAACTTCTCTGCATCATAGTCAGTAAGAGCTCCTTCAAGTTGCTTCATCAGATTTTCCATCTTTACCGGTGTCAAGATCTTCCTCAAGCTGTTAGGCTTCTAAAAATAGAGGACCCGGCTCTAATACCAATTGTTAGGGTTCCCATAGATACTGAGAGGGAGGGGTGAATCAGTATCTGACTGGTAATGAGATTTTCTTGAAACTGAATATGCAGAACATAAAGTAACAGTATACCGGTATGCAAGAATTAATGTAAATAACAGAATCAAAAACATCCACATGAAAAGAACACCATAACACAAGATGTTTAACGAGGAAACCCGGTGTGGGAAAAACCTTAGTGGGATTTGTGACCCACAATATTCACTTACTGGCCAATAAGAGAATATTACTTACAATAGGGGCTTGCACATGCAGGAAGGCCAACTGCCTAGAGCTCACTGCTCAATAAGAAGTCACACTGACTTACAATGAGGATTTACACAAATCCAATATTCTATATTGCTTTACAATAGCATCTTCAATGCCAGATTCAGTACTGGTTCTTGCTCTATTCTTTACATATACCCTTGACCTACAATTCGCACATTAGGTCTTCCTTATACTTTATTTTATGCTTTTTATCCATTTCTTACAAATGACTACAATGATCTCTTTTATATACAAGAGTCATTTTACAATTTGCCAACGGCTTACAATAATAAACAAAATATTACATATCAAAAATCCTGTCAACCTCAGTACCGGTATACATATTTCCTTCTGTGCCGGTGTACATCTTCTGTGTCGGTGTCAGTGTAGATTGATCTTGTTGATGCCAGTGCATTGTCTTGTTTGAGTAATGCTTTGCTGGTATAATGTCTTGCTGGTGCCATAGGATTGCAAGGTTGCCTGAGTAATGCTTTGCCGGTATAATGTCTTGCCAGTGCCATAGGATTGCAAGGTTGCCATCAATGACAAAACCTTCAATCACACACAATGTCTCATTGGAGTGTCCATATGCCAACAGTAAGTTATTTTAAAATCTTTGGGAGTAGATGCTATGTTCACAAAGATGATAGAAATGGTAAGTTTGATTAGAAAAGTGAAGAAGGAATATTTCTAAGTTATTCTTCTAGAAGCAGAGCATTTAAATGTCTGATCAAATCATCTAACAAAATAGTAGAAAGTGCAAATGTGAAAATTGATGAATTTGTAGAAAGAAATGATGAAGGAAAATCCAAAGAACCAGAAGATTATGAAGGATTTGTCTATGTGCAACCGAGAAGTCCTACCGAGATAACTGTTGAAGAAAATGAAGAAAATAACCAGTTACCGAGTGATGAAGAAGATCATATAGAGCCTACCGAGCCTGTATTAGCCAAGTATGTCAGAAGACATCATGCACCAAGTTAGATTATAGGAGATAAGGATGATCCAGTGATGACAAGGAACAAATTGAGATAGAACACATGTTTGATATCTGAATTTGAACCGAGAATAGTGAAAGAGGCATTTAACAGTGAAGATTGGATAAAAGCTATGATAGAAGAGATTGATCAAATCAAGAAGAATGACACATGGACACTGGTCCCAAGATCGAAGGACAAAAATGTAATCGGTACAAAGTGGATCTTCAGAAACAAGCTAAATGAAAAGGGTGAGGTCATTCGGAACAAAGCAAGGCTAGTTTGTAAAGGTTATACCCAAGAAGAAGGAATTGATTATGGTGAGACTTTTGCACTTGTGGCAAGACTTGAAGGAGTAAGAACATTGTTGGCATATGCTGCTTACAAGAATTTCAAGGTATATCAAATGGATGTCAAATCTGTATTTCTGAATGGTATATTAGAAGTTTTCATTGAACAACCTGAAGGATTTGTTGAAGGAGAAAATAATGATCAGGTATGTAAATTGAACAAAGTTTTATATGGTCTGAAACAAGCACCTAGAGCATGGTATGAGAGATTGCACTCTTATTTGATTAAGATTGGTTTTATAAGGACAAGTGAGAACAACAATATGTACATGAAGAATGATGAAATTGGAATACTGATCTCAGCCATATTTGTTGATGATATTATCTTTAGTGGAAATGACTCTCTATGCAAGAACTTTGGAAATGAAATGAGTAAAGAGTTTGAGATGTCATTAATCGGTGAGATAAAATATTTTATAGGTCTGCAGATACTGCAAATGAAAGATGAGATTTTCATTACCCAATCCAAGTACATAAAGGAAATCTTGAAGAAATTTGGAATGGAGGATTCAAAACTAGTAAGTACTCCTATGACTATCAATTGTAAACTATCAAAGAATGATGAACCTGCATCTGTTGATGAGACACTTTACCGATCTATGATTGGAAAGTTGCAATATGTTGTTCACAATAGGCTAGATATAGCACATGCAGTAGGTATTGTTGCAAGATTTTCTGCAGATCCTAAGGAAACACACATGATGGCAATCAAAAGAATTTTCAGATACTTAAAAGGCACTAAAGATTATGGTTTAGTGTTTCAGAAAGGAAATGAGTTTGATTTAAAAGTTTATACTGATGCTGATTGGGTAGGCAACATTGATGACATGAAAAGCACAAGTGCAGGAGCTTTCTTTTTAGGAGAAAGACTAGTGAGTTGGCTTAGCAAGAAACAAGGATGTGTTTCTCAGTCAACAACAGAAGCTGAATATGTTGCTGCAGCACTGAATTGCACCAATATAGCATGGATCAAACAACTATTGGAAGGTATAAATGAGCAAGTTACTGAGCCAGTAACTATATTCTGTGACAATACTAGTGCCATTAACATTTCAAAGAATCCTGTTATGCACTCTAAGACAAAGCACATCTCTATCAAATATCATTATCTTAGAGAAGAAGTTCAAGAGAAGAAAGTGGTGTTGGAATATGTTAGTACAAAGGAGAAAATAGCACATATCTTGACCAAGCCACTGCCAAAGGACACTTTTGAGTATCTCAGAAGTCAGTTAGAGGTCCTACCCCTATCTTCCATTCACTGACTGAGTTCGGTGAAAGCATCAATTCGATGACTCTACAGAATATATTTTAGGAGTTGATGCTGATTTACACACTTTAGGAGGTTTTCTAAAGGTGTGCAGGAAACAATAAACATGGAACAAGAATTGAAGACAAATGCTCTGACCGAGATTCAGTTGATACAGAACAGCAAGAAATAAATTCTTACAGAAACAAATTATGTTTTAGTTCTTTTCTTTTTGGCATTGTTGTCAAAGGGGGAGAATACCTATGCAAGGGGGATAATACCTATGAAAGAGGGAGAATACATAAGAAGAGCAGACTATAGATTGGAAAGAAGACTGAGAAAATAGGAGAAGATTAATGTATGGGGGAGAGAATTTCAGCATTTCAAAATCACAGCAATCTGAATCTATTAAGGTCAAATCAATTGGTTTTTGCCATCAATGCCAAAGGGGGAGATTGTTGGCATTATAATAGACAAGAAGAAGGTTGGCATTCCAATTACAATGAGAGATTGTTGGCATTTCAATAAGGATATTGAGAAGGTTGTTGATGACTATGGATATAACTGATTAAGGATGATTATTGTCTTAATATTATTATTTTGTCATTGATGTCAAGAAATTGATTTTCTAATTCAGTATGATGTTGCCATATCTTAAGAAGTATGATTTGATGAGTATACATATGTCAGTAAAAGACATAGAAAGAATATGATGAATGAGGGGATAAGTTATTCAATGGGCATCTATTACTGAGTCAGACAATGATGAGATCATGATGTTTAGATTGTTTTGATATCCTACATATGCTATTGTTTGAAAGGTTAATACTATACTATGTTGTCGAGCAAAGAACCTAGTCAGTAAACCCTAAAGTTATCGGTATCGGTTAATGAAGGCAAAATGTCTACCGAGTGAAGTTTAGTATTTACCGAGTTACAACCGAACTGTAACAGAATGCATTAAATGTTTACATGTGATATTTAATGAAAGAAGATGATGAGCTAGAGCAAATTAAATGATTGGTAAGCCGTGTATGAAGATTGTTAAAGAATCTATGGTAAAGAAAGGTTGGCAGGAAGACCTACAACTTAGATTGAACTGCAATACCCTAACACAAGTTCCAAGGTGAAAATGTAAGTTCCAAGGCAGGGTAAAACATTTTTAGATCGAAGGTTACATTGAACCTGGACAAGATTGAAGATCTGATGGCTATGGTTGATCATGGGAAATGTGATCAAGGAGATTAAGCAGTTAGAAGATTGTTTATAAATAGGAAACTATTGATAAACAATGCAGGTGGGCAAGTGTATGCACAGGGATGCTACATAGTGATTACCGAGCACAGAAGCTTGAAGACCTGTTAGAATAACAGAGTGTAGATGGCCAAAAGATAGACAAGATTAGTTCTATGTCTAAATTGTATTGAGCAAATAGGAATCTGCTTTAGCATTTTTGGATGTGAAGTTGCAGACATATTTTTATTACTGTTATTTTGAGAAGTAGCAGAAAATCTCTTAACCGAGTGGACTTACAGTCTTATATGTAAATCCTCTAGCAAGGTGACATTCTTATTTGAGTGTTTGAAATCCTTTAACAAGGTCACTTCTAACAAAGTGAAGACCCTAACAGATCTGAGGGAAATCCCTTAACTGGGTCACATATAGCAATGTGTTTGTAATCTTTAACAGGATTTGCTTTTAACCGAGCATACTCTAGAAGAGTATATTTCTTATTGGGTCTTAAATCCCACAGTGGTTTTTCCCTATTTGGGTTTCCATGTTAAATCTGGTGTTATGAGGTTTATATTGTTCATATGCTTTTAAGTTTGCATGTTTGACAGTTTTGGTTATATGACTGATATATGTTACCGAGGTTGAATCTGATGTTTTTATTGGTGATTAAGTTTGTATGATTCACCCCCCTCCTCTCATCTTGTTGGCTATTGGATTTGTACTTACATTAAGTATCAAAACTATCACATACCACTCCAAGGTACTGCATGACAACTTCAAGGGAACTTTTCTTCATAGCCAAACACCTTGCTTTACCCTCCCAACCACCCTAAAGGTCACAAAGTATCCTACTACTGCAACACTATCCTATTAAGACAATCATGTATGCTTGGGATAGTCACACTTTCAAGGGACAAACCCCCTTCCCAATACTCCAAATTCTTATCACAAAGATTGTGAAGCCCTTCTAATCTCTTTCTAGACACCAAATACACACAAACCCCTTGCTTACACCCATTTTCACTTGGATTATTTCAACCCACTACTGCATTGTTGCAGTCTAAAGCATTGTCATTAGGCCAGTCATCATCTTCCTTCTTTGGCTTGGGTATTGGCATTGCCAACCCTTGGGACATATTTGTGATGTCTTCAGACACCCTTCTAGACTTCCACTGACTCTTCCAAAGCCCGATTCTTGTATTCACACCACCCAAAACTCATCATCTCATTGTCTTATTAGACTGAGACACAAAAACCAGTCTCTCCCACACACTTTGCACATGTAGATTGCATCATGGAGCCATACAAAGAATAAGGTATAAAAACACATATGTACAAAAGATTTTCCACCCATTGGTGGGGTTATTTAACTTGGAAATAAAACAAAAATCATTATTGTACAGATACTGGTTACCCCAATTGTAAGTTTGATAAATATTCCTCAATGGTATATTGTCTTTATACCAGCACATTCCTAGGAATGCTTGGTATGTGGACAATGGGGCCTCTAGGCATGTGTCATTAACTACTATATTTACTTTACTTTTTGAAATGAAATTTTTAATAAACTATCAAAAAAATAACCATAATAAATACTTTTATGTCTCTGGTATCAATAGCTCATTAAATTTGAAATTAAGGTTTCAAATTTATTCAATAATTATATATTTCAAGTAATTCACATGCTCATTATCATGTTTCAAAAATAATAGAATAATAAATATTGTGAACTCTATGAAATTGTATACTTTTATACATCTTTCAAAGATCTTTTTATAACTGCTTTGGTGCATTCCAAATGGATAGACAAACTAAACAAAATCAAAACATTGCTACATAAGAACTTACCAATGAGTTTAGAAGCCAAATATAATCAAAGACAACATTATTGAAATTCACCTTTTATTATACCAAATATAATCAAAGACAACATTATTTTATTGACAAAATGATTTCCCTCATGACTTGTTATACTTAAGGAGCACTCAAATTTGGTAATGATATTATTGTACAAGAATTTAGTAGCAGTATATGCAATATAATCTTTGGTTGGTTTATTTTCTACCAATTTGGCTAAGTAGTCAACACGAGTAATAATGAATCTTTCTTTGGATAGCTTTGTTTAGCTCTATTTTCACCCTTTTCATCATGTTAGGGTTTACATAGTATGGTCTTTTCCTATGTGGTTTAGTGCTCTCCTTTAGTTGTATTTTCATAGTACCTACTTCCTTAATTCCCTTCATCTCCATGAAAGTTTAGGGGAATTTTTCCTCAAACTGTGTCAATAATTCAATTATCGATAATACAACTAGTTCTTTCCTAATAGTCTCATATTGTTGCCATTTTTGGGCTATCTAATATAGCTATGTTTTCTTCTCAAAGATTAAGTGGTTAATTATAATAGTGATTTTTAGAATCCTTCTTTACTTGTAATTTCCATTCTCCTTTTCCTACCTTAATATCTATTTTTGGATTTGACTCTTCTTAATCCTTGTGAACCTTGTAACATCTATTTTACAAATTGGGTCTATTTATCCAACCACTTGACTAACTTACACACTCCTTAACTTTGAGGTGGTGGGTTGGGTTCTAATTACTTTCAACCATTCTTCCAATTCCAGTCCTCAAATAATTGGTTCACTTGTTTTTTCTTGTTCCATTACTTTTCCCATTGTTTTAATTTAAGCACCACGTCCTTTGGTTTGGCAAGGGATGCTAGTTCTTAAAGAATTTTAACTTCTTCCTTAGTGAAACAACCCTCCTCTTCATGTTATTGTCAAATTATTGATTATTTAGCCTGCTCTACCACTCTCTCATGTTGCTTTTCATTTGGCTAAAAATATTTTGGTTCTTCATCATCATCTTCTTCTAGACTATAATCTTCTTCATAAACTTCCTCTACCATTTATTTCTTCTTATTCTTTCTAGTATCAGTACCTTGTCTAGTTAGAACATGTGCTTTCTTCTCCCATCTAGTTTTCTTTTTCTTCTTATTCTCCATGACTGGTTTTCCTCTAGAGTACTCTTCCATAGAAGTATCCAAGGACCCCATATCCATTCTATGACATCCTCTTATTCCTAGTTGTAGCATCTTCAAATCACTCTTGCTTCTCTTTGTATCTCATCACTTTGGGTAGGTTGACTAGCTAGTTTTTGAAAGAATATCCTTGCATTTTTATATGAAAATATATATTGAGTGTCTTGCTCACAAAAATCACATTTCTCTTTCTTCTCTGCCCAACATATAAATGCATGATGTCCCACTTTCCCACAATGCAAACAATTTGCATCACTTCTTATTCTATTGCTTCAATCTCTTCATGTAGCTCCTCTATAATTAGATTGTCTATTGTCGCCGTGATAACTTTGTTTTTAATTATTCAACATGCAGTAGGAATTTTGGTTATCTTGCCAGTGTGGGATTTAGTATCCAACATTTCTTTTCTTATCCACATCATAGTTGTGATTATAACAATGTTGATTTCCTCCATTTTAGATTGGAGGTTTTTTTTCAGACAATCTTCTGTTAGATGTATATTTCATTCTTTATAAATAACATAGCACATAGAGTTGGGTCATACTAATTTCATTGTAGCTAGTGTCTTCTTTGATCTGTCCTTGGGGCATTCATTTTGTTTACTTGTTGTACTACTAATTTATGTACTTTTAGTTGTAAATCTTCAAGGATTTTAGCATTCCTCTCTTTCTTCAATCTTCTCCATGTTTGGGCTTTAATATGGTATGCCATGGCAATCGAATAAACACATTTGTTAGGTATTTCCATCCAATCTTGCTCAAATATCTCTATGTAATATGTGTATGAACTATTCTATTTTCTATTTTTCACTTAAAGGTTCCTATAGTTTTCTATATACTTCCTTAAATTTCTTGTTAGAGATTTTAACTGATTAATTGTCTCCTTGTGTTAATTTTTGCATCCTACTAACACTTTCAGTTGGAATTTCTAGGGTGCCAAAGTTTTCTAAAAATTCTCTTTTTTAACTACATCCCAAGTGACTGAGTGTTGAGGATAGTTCTTCATGTACCACTCCAATTCTTCTTTTCTCAATTACTCAATGAAGTCCAATGGTCTATTGTTATTTGCATATTTATCTAATCTCTCTCATACAGACTCCAAAAGAAATACATGCTTTAAAGCTTCAGTAGTATCGAGTCAAGATATGAAAAAGAAGAAATAATTCACCAAGTACAGAGTGCAAAGCTCTTAAGGATAGTAAGAAGTGATAAGGATCATGCAAATCAGAACATCAGAGTAGGAATAGGTTAAAAAAATGTGAAATTCACCTCGGTTTGTACTAAGGATATCGGTAAACCAATCTCGATAGGAAAGAAGGATGAGTATGAGCAATACAACAAATGGAGGTACATAGTTGGCACTGCAGAAAGATTATGTGTATATTGCAGGAGATATCAAGGACAATATTCAATTAAGAGGAATCAGACTGGTCTAATCGATTCCAAAATTGTGGCCCAATAGTTTCACAAATGATCATTATAAAAAGGCCGTTGTGTTTGTAGAGAGGAGGCATGCGATATTCAACTAAGTGTTATAGAAATGGTTCATGATTTTGGTCTGAATTGCATGTGTAGAGTGGAAAGTTTTGAAATGTAGTGCAAGAGGTTGTTTCATACTGATGATAGGGCAGGAGATGCGATATGGAGACTGGTGACCTCCATCTTGGGCAGTGGTAGACATTGGTGTGATGGTTTTGTCTACGAAGTCGTGCTCTGCCCAATGGTCAATGTTCTGGATTCAAAGGAGGAATGTATCCAAAAGATAGATGGGTTTATTCGCTATGTGGATGGGAAGGTTGTTGCTACTGAAATCTTGAACCTGGATTTAAGCAGTTGGGTAAGCTTGTTGGGTCTGTATTTCGACTCGAGCAATTATGTCTCATCAAATTTGGAAGAGGACCCGAACAATGAGGAGCACACCCAAGCGAAGGCGGAGAAGGAAAGAAAGAAATCTTTGATAGAAGGTGCATGGGAGGTGTACCAAATTGAGGTCATCAATAGAAATTTAGCCCCCTTCCAAAGGATGTTGGATGTAGAAGATGGCTGGCTCTCGACGGCTTCTGTGGTGAAAGTAGTAGAAATTGGCAATTATCTGGCTATCATTCTTGAAGCTATTGCGAATTAATGCTATGTTTCAGAGGAATTAGGCATGCTAGTATGTCTATTAGGTCTAGTATACTGATGATGAGAATGTCAGGAAAGAGGTCCTTTTTAGGATTATTCCTGATATGATGTATGGGAGCTTCAACAAGACTTAAGGGTTTTCTTCAACATTTTATTGTTAAGGTTAAACTTCCATATTTTGTTAGCATGATCAAGGTTAATCTAGTTGTTGATAATCATGATCTTTATATATAATCTAGCTATCGATAGCATGGCATAAAGTTCCCTTGCAGTAGGTCCAAAATTCATATGCAAAATTCAATATTATCAATGTTAAATTGATAATATAAAAATGCCAAAATGAAAATTCATATGAAGTAGAGCACCCTAACCTTTTAGTTGTTAAATTGCGAGAAATATTATCAAATTTGGAATGTGCCACCGTAGTGAAGCTTGAATGCTTGGTTGGGTGAGAGTGATAGAGCTCTTCTTTTCATAGGCAGGTAGTTTGATTTAGGATTGGGTGGAGGAGATCACACGCAAGGAGTGATAGAGCTCAGCTACTTCTGCAGGATTGCAACTTTGGGTTAAAATGAATTGCGGTGTTTCATTTTTTTTATGTAATGCCCATTGTCGACGAAATTTCGACGAACGCAGACACTTAAAAAAGAAAAACAAATTTCATTCCTAATGCCTTCTCCATCGAAACCAAATGTGAAATTATTGCCAGAATTCTGACGAATTCGGGCATTTTTTCAAAAAAAAGTCAAATTTGGTCACAATATACCTTCTCCATCGGAAACCTCCATTTGAATTCTAGACCAAATGTATTAGCACGTGTTGTTGTAGGATGCATATTGAATTCTCCATGCACTATGATATTTTTCATCATATTTATTCTACTTTGCACACTAACGATGTTTTGCAGGAACGCAATATACAAGCACCTCCTAAGTCGGTAAGAGAATTTATTTCAAGTGTGCTATATAATAGAAATGATGGTTGCATTTATTATAAGATACCTTGTTTGGAAGGTTTTTGTGCTATATGTGGTGGTTTGCAATATTTACCAAGATGTGTACATTTGGAGAGAACACATGAAATTGGTAGGAAACTAGTTTCTTTTGGAAAATACAAGACAGTCACATATGGAGTTAAAGATAGAAAATATTTGAAGAGATGTGGGCTAGTGAAAAATGATATATGTGTAGCTGAATTTATGAAAATGTTTCAAGAGAAACTAGTTTATGAGTACATAATGCATACACATAGAGCTCGATGGTTATATGAGCAAATCAGGTTATGTAAAGACATATTTCATCTTGGCACCATTGTCTCTATCATTGATTTTGCTGAAAATTATACACTACAACCTCAAAATGAAGTGCAATATATATATTATCATTCTACAGAAGTTTCTATTTTTGTACACATAACATTCATGCATGCAGATGATATCATAGAGGAGGATAGAAAGGTTGTAAGAGAGTATCACTTCTACATAAGTGATGATTGTACTTATTCATTAGAGTTTGTACAAGGATGCTTTAAAGTTTTCTATGATAATTTAAAGGAAAGAAACATACAATACAACCGACACTTAATAAGGTCGGATAAATGCACCGCACAATTCAAGAATGAAAGGATGTTTTATTGGTTGACAAGGATGCATATCACAAGCGGTGTACAACATTTTTAGAATTTTACTGAGGCTGAACATGGTAAGGGAGTGCATGATGATGTAGGAGCATGTGTAAAAAGAGCTCTATCTAGAGAAGAATTGAAGTATGAAGGTGGTCTTGAGTTGATAGATGCAAAAACAATTGTGCGATGGTGTAAGTCTACGATGGGTCTAGGTAATCCAGGTACGCCAATGGTTCATAGATATTTTTGGTTGATCACTGAATCTAATATTGAAAACTATCTAGATTGTTATACAGTTGCAGGATCGAGTGACATGCACTCATTTATGAGTTCAAATGCAAGTTCACTTGTAATTTATACGAGACAGATGGTATGTTTTTGCTCTTCATGCATGTATTGTTTGTGGGAAGAATGTGAATCACAAGAGTGAGTTGACAAATGGTCTTGTAGACAGTTGGTTCCCATTGATACATATCAAATTCCCAAAGAACTACAATTGAGCCAGATGGAGACATCACTGGATTTTGACTATGCATCTGACCTAGTGGATTCAGGTGATTTTTTGAGTTAATTTTTTTGCAAGTATTCTTTTTTGTTCATTTTATTGTACATCACACTTTATTTTTGGTATTAATTATCACTTTATAAAATGCAGGTCATGTGTATGTAGTTGTTGTAGAAGAGAATAATGAAGAAGGAAATAATTACTATTTGTGTCATTGTGTTGAGCCTAAAAGAAAATTGACAACCACAATCATTGATAGAGAGGGTATTGAGTACCCAATAGGGTCTATTGTCATGACAAGAACATGGCTTAGGAGATACCCTATCAAGAATTTTGATATTTGGTTGTTCGAGGACTTTGAAACACACAAATGATTTTGAGAATTTTGTATTTATCGTCGACTAATTCTTCTATATTCATTTTTTGTATATATGAATGCCCGTGAGCTGATTTTTACATGTTTAGGGGCATAATTTTGTATATTTAAATGGCAATGAGCTGATTTGTACATATTTAGATGCCAAATTTTGTATATTAAAATGACAATGAGCTGAATCGCACATATTGTAATGCCAAATTTTGTATAAAATCCCATGAGATGATTTGTAAGACATTTTTTGTATATTCAAATAGCCAAGAGCTGATTTGACCATATTTAGAGGCAAATTTTTGAATAATATGTGACAATGTTTTGTGACTATTTTTTGTGTCTATGTTTTGTGACTATGTTTTGAGTTTATGTGATGTGATAAGGTCAATCATGAGAATTCTTGATTCTTGTATAATCATAGAGAATTATTTGAGTCATTATCGGGTCATAGGAGTCATAGATTGAGTCTACATGTACAATTTGAGCAAAAATTGTCAATCTTGTCAAACAATTGTCAAAAAACTTGTCAAGCAATTTGTACATCGCGAAGGTAGGGTATGACTCTCGACGTTTCGGTGCTTTAGGATGGATGAGAGGAGAATACCTAGCATAAACCTACCCACTCGGATGTTGGTTTGTTCACACGTGAACCAAAATTTGACCATTGCGAGCGTGAGGGTGGTCTTGCACCACACACATATTGTTGTTTATATTCATATTGTGGATTTTTGTTGTTTATATTCATAATGTTGATTACATAAGCAAATATTCATTTAAATTTATAAAAATGCAGCCACCAAATACAACGAATACACAATAATGAACTCAATTCAAGGAGTTTTGTAGGGTTAATTTGACATTTTAGAAATTTTATCAAATCATATTCCACGATTGCAATGTTTTATATCATAGATTTTTGTTGTTTATATTCATATTGTTGATGTTGATTACATAGGAAAATGATCAATCAACTTTATAAAAGGACAACCACAAAATACAACGAATACACAATAATGAACTCAATACACATTTATTGGATCAAATATCAACATTTATATATATATCAAAAAAAGACATGTCTACCCAGTCAATACAAGTATTACAAAAATGTGGCATATGCCATGTCCAAATTGATATACAATAAAAAATGTAGAATATATCTATATGTATTGGTCATTCTATGACCACAACTAACACTATATGATCCTAAACTTGTGATGGATCATCAAAATCAAGCCTCTTCAATGCAATACGTGGCTCTGTAGATAGTTGCAAAACCACAATTCAAAAGCCAAGTTAGAATAATTTTGTACAAAATAGTTCACAATTAACAACATAACTATGCATTTAACTGTAATTCCTTTGCAATTGAAATGTAGATTACCTCATTGGCTGATCTCAAAGCTAATGTCTTCGCTCTCCTCTCCTTGTCACTCTTAGGAGCTTTCTTGAAGACCAACTTAAAAGGACCCATGTTATGGCCAAACCATGAAGGGGTCTATTGTAGATTAAATGTAAAATTAATACAATGTATTAACATAAATACATCAAAAACACTTAAAAGCTATGATATAGAGAACAATGGTGTACCGATGCTTAAGATGCTTCTCCAATGGATTGAGGATGACTCACCATCAATGAAGAAACTGTCGCTATTACCTATACAAAAAATGATCAAAGATTAAATACAATTAATATAATGATAAGTATTGTAGGTTAAAAACAATTAATGTAATATATCAAACAAAAGTGTACCGGATCCTGAGATGCTTCTCCAGTGCATGGAGGAGGGCTTGCCATTGATGAAGCAGCTATGGATATTTCTTGTATGAAAAAATTATAAGATTATAATTTATCACAAGTTCACATGTACACGTGCATATAATCATGAAATCAAGAAAATAGAGTAGATATACATACCTCTGCCCTCTCTTGATCCATGGGCGAATCAGGTGCATTCAACAAATCCACATAGCTCAATGTCCGTTGTACATGTAAAATAGACAAAAAACACTAATCAATCTACAAACCCCAACTAAAACTTGATTTCAACATTTTCAAAACAATTGTACAACTAAAAATGTGTTCAATTACCTTCTTCCCACATTTTGGCATCTTCAAGGAATTCTTTTTCTTAGGATTGTTAGGATTCCCAAAGATACTAAGAGGGGGGGGGGTGAATTAGTATCTTGCAGGTAAATGGATTTTCTTAACTTATTAAATGAAAAACATTCCAAAACTATGTACCGGCAAACCAAAATTAATGCAGTAAATAAGAACAACAACCACAACATGAAAGACACACCATAACACAATATTTTTAATGAGGAAACCCGGTGTGGGAAAAACCTCAGTGGGATTTGTGACCCACAATATTTGCTTACTGGCCAATAAGTGAATATTACTGTTACAATAGGGGCCTGCACATGCAGGAAGGCCAACTTCCTAAAGCTCACTACGTAAATACAAAAGGGAAGTCTCACTGACTTACAAAAGTGGATTATAAAAATACAATGTCATGTACTACTACAAAAGGGCATTTGCTATGCTAGATCCAATACCAGTTTAAGCTCTGCAACTTCCAAAACCTTATACCAAACTCTGCCTTAGTATTCGCACATAATATCCATTATATATCCTATATATAAATGTTCTCTAAGATATCATACTTATATATGAGCCTTATTACAATATGTCTTGTCGGCTTTCAAAAAGATATTACAATTAATTACATTTTGCAATAAATAAAATCTTGTCGGCCAGGGTGCCGGTAATCAATCTTTTTGGTGCCGGTGTCTGCTGGTATCATATGATTGTAAGGTTTCCATAAATGATGATACCTTCAATCACCTATAATTTCTCATTGGAGTGTGCATTTACCAACAAGGATGAGGCCTAGACATGGAGGGGGTACCCTAAAAAAACAAAATTAACATGAGATATTAGGATAGATAATATATTAAACATAATTTAAAAAATCTAAAATGAAATGACTTGCATATTCCATCAAAACAATACATAAAAAAGGTTGTACAAAATATGATACCGTATAGCCTTGTAGGCCAAAATCGATCCTTGAGAGCGTGATGTCATCAATCTAGGACATTTTGTCCCCTGTCAACACCTACAAACCAAAAATTGGATCAAGCATTAAAGATAGTTAGTATATCTTGTAATTGTTTTGAATTCAAAGTGTACTATTGTATTTTAACATGTTACAAAATTTATACCTCAGGCATCAAAGTTGCGGCCATAGTAACTGGGAGAGGAGTATGGGATACCACTGCTACATCCCGAAGTGCATATTATTTGTCTCAATTTAAATCAATGTATAAATGAAAATTCATTTATGTAATTACAAATTTAAAGTGACTGATAAATAAAATGCTATGAATTAAAATCAACACACCTATGTCTCTCGCTGATGGGTAAACACCATATCCATCAACTCCTTAGTCATGTGGTCCTGACATCTACTCCCACAAATCATGCACAAATGAGATGTGGATCCATCAGCAACACTTGCGTCATCCGTCCCTGAGCATATCCCAGAGAAATTGATACACATATGTTGAATTTGCTCTCTGTCGCCTTCTAGAGCAACTAATGGCTCATCATCGAGTACAATAGGGTGTGCTAACAACATCCCATGCTAGATGATGGCATGGATCAATGTTGTGGCCACTTGAAAAGTTTGTAGCTCCATCGAATCTTTCAGCTCTACTGGTTTAGCTTGATGCACCTTGGGTTTGGGTGCTAGGGGGAGACAACTCTCTAGGACTACTTGCCTATGGGCTCCAACTCTATCTTGTGTAGAGCCGCCACCTCTACCATGGAACTCTCTCATGTAAAAACGTTTGGCCACATATTAAGGAAAAACTCACAGTCTAATTTTCTCAAAAAATACAATGGCACCTCATAATTATTACAAGGTTTATCATCAAAGACCATCCACCACCTCTGCCAAAAAAGATTCTTCATCTGCATATTGGTACACCAATGTATGGGAAACCTCTTTGCATTAAGAGGTAATGACTCACCAGTTTTAGGATCAACAAAAAGGGCACATATTTGTTGTTTACTAATATTTTTGTTTTTCACTCCCTTGTATGATAACCCATCAGCATAGTATTGATGACACCTATCCCTAAAGTTTCCCCATTTTTTAATTTGTGTGGAAATGGCTGTGGCACCACTAGCTAATGTTTCTAAGATAGTGGTGAGGGATTTATGATGCTCAAGTTAAGATGTTTTGAATTTATTAATCAGTCTATTTATTATAGACGTGTTTTTCCCTAATCGATTAATCAATTGCTCCTATGTTTCAGGTGTGCGATCAAAAGGAGGAACTGGGGATGTATCTTGTGGGTTTTCAGGAGGTGCATTTTGTTGTTCTTGTTGTGGATTATTAGAATTTGGTTTTTGAAACAAAAAATAAAAAAACGTAATCAAAATTAACGAAATTAAATTCAAAACGTAAAACAAATTGAATAAATAGGAAAGAAAGACAAAAATTAAGAAAAACTAACCTTGATCCATAACATCTTGAGGAGAAATGAGGCAGCCCATTTACATTTTCATGGAGGAAATGGAGGAAAAAATGTCATGGTCATGGGAAAATAAGACCCAGTTTTTTTTTTAAACTTTTTTTGACAGGTACTGCATACGTGGTTCTTTAGGGCTTATGAGCGCGTACACGCTCACTTTCCTCAAAGAAGCGTGTACGCGCTCACTTTCCTAAAAGCAGTGCATACACACTACCATTTTTTAGGCTCAGGAACAATGAACCTAAGTGCGTATGGGGTGATTTAAAATTTTATAACCACATACGCGCTACTTGTTTTTTCATGTTTTTTTAGGTGGTGTCCACTTTTCTGACCATCATCTTTGTGCACATACCCAAAGCACAGATCTAGAAATGGGAGTTAGAGAGAACTCATGGCTGCAATATATACTTTAAAATGTGGGTCAAAGATTCTGAGAATCCTTGAACTAAAAGTGTTAGATGTAGACAAAAGAAACAATTTTAGAATCAAGATGACACTTTGAGCATCTCCTTGAAATTTCATCAGAAGAGTATTGATCATTGATGTTAGGCAACCTTGACCTAGCAGTATTTTTAATTCTTCAAACATGGTCATGTGCATCTCAATATATCCTTTTTAGATCTATATTTGTTGTGTATAGAATCTATCACCTACACACACAAGAGGAGAAAATGTTGCTAGGTTGATAGGGGTTTTCCTAAGTCAACCCCCAGTTTTAGAATTGTAGCGTCATAAATTGTACAACCTTTCTAGGGTGGTACAATTCCACGCTTGGTTTGGCACCTGCCTTTGTGTGTTTTGCATCTTGCAATTCTCACCTCCTTTAAGGATTTAATTGATTAATTTAATCAAATCTAAATTCATATTTCACCTCTTCATATGTTATAAAGTTGGGCCCTTTACCCTAAGTGTGCCCCTTTTCATTTTATTCCTCTAATTAATCATTAGATCATAAACCCTAATTATGTCCTATCTCAACCTTTAAGGCCCAATTTTTTATGTCAAAACATCTCAGAATCAACTGTAACTTTGGGATTTGCTCTAATATCATCATATCTAACGACCCTAAAAATTTGGTGAAAAGTTGGTCGGACCATGTGCAGTTTGCACACCGTCCTTGACATTTTTCTTGAAATTTTGGGAGCATAATACTATGATATTATAATACTTAACCCCAAAATATTGGCAGGAAATTCAAATCCTAGGTCGACCTAAAGTTGAAATTTAGATCTAGGGTTTCATACATGAGAGATCTCTTTCTTCATTTGAAGGGAATATAAGGAGAAATCTAGAGAGAGATTTTGGAGAAACCTTCTATGTAGTGAAAGATCAGATCTTGTGAAGTCTTCAATAATATTCAACAACATCTATTAAGCATTCATCATGCATTCTTTCATCATTTAGGGGCTTTTGAAGATGTAGGAAAGCAATAGGAGATCATTGACTGAAGATTGGCTTGTACCTCTCCCTTATGGTTTGGTATGGTTTTATGTTGTTTCTATGTCTTTGTATGAGCTTCATTACATCAATATGATAAAAATTTATGCTTTAGATAACTTTACATAATTGATTTAGGGCATTTTTATTGTCAATTACTAGAAATTAGGGTTTACTCTTTAGGGTTGCTCTAGATTATTTTCTCTCATCCTAGGATCTTGCACACACACAAGGTTCTTGCACACACTATTTTTCTTTACAAATCAGCTATTTATTGAGGTGGAAATCAACAAAATGGGGGTTTTACTAAGTAAAAACCCTATATAGCCACCCAAAACCCTATTTTTCAACTTCAGGTATAGATTCAGATCCGAGCGTCACTGAAAGTTTTTAGGACCAACAGAGTTCACAAAGATTGTTTCGAAGGGAAAATTTCATCAGAAACCCCTTGGATAGGGGCATGGAGCCCTGGTCCCCCCTGTTTTCAGCAACATTTGGCAAAACAAGTTTCAGATCTGCTCTAGGTCTGCAGAATAAGGACAGGAGTGTAGCACTTGTTGGGACTCATAAAATTTGAGTCAATTTGATAGGCCCATTTTCAAAGAAGGGTAAAATGAAGCCAACATTCTCCCCTCGTGTGCCTATGAAAAGTGAAGGCATTTGAAACTCTTAGGAAAATGCCAATGGCAAGCTTTAAGCCTAATGCCTATGACCTTTACCAAATCCTCCCTGTCGTGCAGAGGAACACAAACAATGAAGAGGAATGGGAACTTTTTAACAAATGCAATTAGCAGGTGTAAGTCAAATATTGTGGGTCATGTAGCTGAGTAAAAGACATCAGAAAGTTTCCAAGCTAAGGCAATTTGGCAAGTGTATTGCCCTCCTTTGCATGGCGATGGGCATTTGAAACTCCAAGAAAATGTGTAAAACCAGGCATAATGCCTTTATCCCACATTGGTTATGGGAAAGGAAATTTTTGTATTCAAATTAAAAGCCCCACACTTCTATAGTGTCAAACCTTAAGGGCTTTTGGCAAGAGGTGGCTAGTGGCCTAGTGGACCCCGCACGCACACACATCTCAAGGTGTCCAAATTTTGGGATAGGTGGCGGACAAGTGGTGCCAAAGTAAAATTATGGGACTATCAATTGTTGTCACTGTACCGCAGTTGTGAGGTGCCCAAAATTTTAACCATCATGACATGGCGACCAAGTAGAAGGTCCGACCTAAAGTGACATGGCAGTTAAGGTGGCACCTAGTTGGATCCCAAGGTGAACCAGAGGCTGACACATGGCAGGCTCGGTAGAAGGGGTGAGTGGAAAAAACAACTCGAGACCTCGCGACCAAATAAATTTGATTAACAGTCTCCAGCTCGCTAGCATAAAATGCTAACACCCAAATAACTAGAGACCTCGCGAGCGAGCAAATCCGAAGAAGATCCAATGGTGGTCGCTAGGTCGCGATGGGAAACTACTCATTGGCATATCCCTCATGACCTAGTGACAAAGAAGAGCTTCATTTCGGTGGTGAGTCTGGTCGTGCTAAGGTGGCATGACAGGAACTCCAGAGCCAATCCAGAGGTGACATGTGGTGACACGTGACAGAAGGGAGCAACTAAGAAGAAGATAAAGGTTGAGCAAGTTGGGCAGATCGAACAGTGATCGTAGATGATCCAGCGGTGGTTCCTGATCCACGATTGGAAGTTGCATGATGAATATCCATTACGGATCAATGACAAAGAAGAGTCAAGGCCTAAGGTGGGTCCGGCGGTGCTAACGTGGCAGATGAGGTGGAAAACTGGTGGATTCATGGATGAACCAGGAAGCACCATGTGGTGGAGTAGAAAAAGAATAAATCAAGCTTGAATATATAGTTTTAGACTATAGTGAAAATGAAGAGATTTAAATGCCTGGCTGCACCTGGCTACATGAAAGATTAATGGTTGATGGGTTATTTTTACCTGAGTATACAAGTGTGATATAGTGTTAGAAAGCTCACAAAACAAGAAGTTCATTTTTGCTATCAGTTTTAAAAATTGTCTTTGTTTTGGAGAGAAGTTTCCACGGGAATTGCAAAGAATATTTTTTGTTAGGGAAAAGAGGACACTCAACAATTCATGATGAAGATTTGATCTTTTTTCCTCTTCTATATATTTTGAGTTTTTCTCTTTTGTAAGGGTTCCAATTTTTGAGAAATTCTCGAAGTGAGATTTCCAAGAGGGGTTCCAGTCCTATGCATTTAATTTTCTAGGTTGTAATTGTTGAATGTCCTCATTCTTATATCATTGAATAGATGCATTTAGTTGTAAATTCTTAGTTCCAGGTCGCATATATGTAAGGCATATATGTAGTTCCATTGGATTGTCTTCAGGCATTTTTTCAAATTCAATAAATCCAGTCTTCAAGGGAGTTTGGGTTTATCCTCCCATGAGAGAGTGTAATTCCTGTTCTTAGGTATCCTTTACAGAAAGGATTTAAATTCGATGAGCAGAAATTGTGAATTCTAAATTAATGTTTGGATATGCATGATCCTTTGTTTGAGTTTAGAGTGATTAATGTCAGGCATTAATACAAGGACATCTTTTAGTAGATCTGATTTGCAGCTTGGATTTCATTTGTAACTATTTGTATTGACTCTATGCCCAAGTTGAGGCACTAATCTATTACAGTTAGAGGTTACTTGCAACATTTTAAAAGAATCAAATCATAATATCTTTCTTTTCTATTTTGTGGAATTGGTTCCACTTATCTCATGTTCAAACCTGTCAAGTTGTCAATGTAGATTTAGCCTATCTACAGTACCCTCCTTATTTTTGAACCTTTAATGAGATCTATCTGCTTCTATTGATACTATCTTGTGTGTCATTGGTCTAATTTTATGCATCAAAGGTATACCCACCTAGGTTTTGCAGAGCCTAAAGAGTAGAAGGATTTTTATCCTTGTTATGTTGTCCCAAGCCCTGAAGTATTTCATTCATTGAAATTGGCTACTTCATAGGTAAATTGTGGGTGAACTTGGGTTTTCTCTTTTTTGAGAACAACAACACCCTGGTCCTAGACATTTTTCTCAAATTTTAGACACAAGTGCACCTTTTATTTTTCCTCTTAATCTATACTTTTCAGTAGCATATCAGTTATTCTTAGTTCTATATTTTTCAAATTAGGGTTACTAGTTTATACTTGTATCTTTCATATCTCTCATTTGCAACATATGAATAGAAACCCTAAGAGGTAATCCTCGACTCTCTCTTCTTCACAAGAAGTAGCTGAAGTGTGTTACCTCCCTAGGCTCTTTCGTATTATGTGAGTGTGTATGTAAGAGTGGGATTAGGGTTTGCTTTCCTAGTCTTACTTTTTCCCCTACACATCTTTGATGAACCCAATGTGATTCTTATTTAATTTTCATTGCATTTCATTATTAGATCTAGATTTAGTATCTTTTCATTTTGCTTTATAAACATAAAATTCCAAAAATAGTAAAAAAATTCAAAAAAAAAAAAGAGAGCTTTCCTTTTATTTGCATTGCGTGTTTAAATTTCATTTATTTCTTGTCTCGGAATGTTAGATCTTTATTTTTGCAAGATATTTATGATTTTGATGATGTATGCAATTATGTTAATTATGAGTTTCGTAAGGATGAATTAGATGAAGCTCTAGAAGATTTTTTGAACCCTAAGCCTTCTAAACCCTCATTCTACCGAAAACTAATCAACCTTGTTACTATGCCATTTCATGGTGATGAGAATGATAAGTTGAATTATTCATCTCACAATTACATTCCTATCAACTCCTCCACAAGATCTAGTGACATGGTTTCCTACAACAATTCTCTTTATGACGATATGTCCCCTTTTGAATCAAAAGATAAACCTTTCAACCGATATGACCATGCTTTGTTGGATGATGCCCTTGATGACTTTATGTCTTTGCATAAATAGTCTAACAAAAATAATACATCTAAAAGGTTAATCAACATGATAAATGTGAATGAACATAGCAAGCCTCTTTTTGTGGTTCAAGGTGCCTATCCTTCCTCAACTTCACCTCTCTCCAATCAACCACTTTTCACGATTCAAGGTGGATATAGTCATGAATCCCTTTGTAATCCTAACAAACCTATCATTACTATGCAAGGAAGAAATACCACTAAGAGTCCTTGTATTTATGCTAAACAACTAACTAAGGAGATTCATCATGCAGTTGCCCATAACTACAACACAATAAATAATAGGCAACCTAATCCTCTTCTAGTTATCCCAACTTCTCTTCCTAATCTTCATCATATTCTTCCTCAAGCACCCTGTATCTCACAAACCCTTGGCAAATAATATGATCTCATTGAACAACTTAAAGCTACTCCTACTAAGATATCCCTTTGGGATTTGATTTAAACCTCCTCAAACCATCATGGAATGTTACAAGATGTCTTGAAAGATTTGAATGTCCTATCCACAATGACATCTAATAATATGGCTTCCTTAATTGATTCTATCACATCTCCTAAAGCTCAAATTATGTTTACACAAGACGAGCTACCTATTAGTGAGATTCAACATGAATATGATCCTTTAATGATTGTGGTTATCATAAATGATAGTACGATAAGACAAACACTAGTGGACAATGGTTATGGCCTTAATGTTTGTAGCATTAACTTGTTGCATAAAATCAATGTTGATACATCTCTTATGAAGCTTGATTCTCTCACTATCAGGGGCTTTGATAATGTTGCTAAATCTTTACTAGGTATCATCACCTTGCTTGTTAAGGTAGGTCCTATTAATTTACCTACACCTATCCATGTCATGTCTTGAGATTTGACATATAACTTGTTATTAGGGAGACCTTGGATTCATAGCATGCAAGCTATCCCCTCCACATTGCATAGGCAAGTTAAATTCATTTATGACAATAAAACATATACCTTGCTCAATGACACTAATCTCCAGGCTTGTTTGCAAACATCAACATCTAAATCCTCTTCAACTAGTTCTTCCCCGACAATATTAGATGATTCTTCCAAAGCCTCTACTCCTACTAGTGTGTCTGTTTCTTCAAATTTATCTCATACCATTAATCACTCAAGTGAACCTAATGTTCTTGAGGAAGAACCTTCCCAACCTAATTCTACCACTGAGGATGCCTTCTCTCCTTAAAAGATTCTTGCAGAAGATGATTGTGGATCCCTTGACTTTACTCCTACTTTTATAGGAGAATATAGAATTCCCCCTAGAGAACACAAGGTCAAAAAGAAGAAGAAGAATTTAAAAAGCAATCCAATTTATTCAGGCCATTGAGTAATAACTTTTTGGAAGCTTCTCAGACTTCATCTCCCTTGACTTCTAATTTAGATGATTTTGATCCTTCTCTTTATGAGAATCCTCCTATTTCGGAAATGGCTAACCTCTATGGTCCTGGTTTTCACATCTTGGCTAGGTGTGGATATAATGATAATTGATGTGGTGCTCAAGAATAAGGGATAAAGATTCCCTTGGAAAATAACTTCCGTGATATGACATTTATACTTGGCTATGATTCTTTTGAGCGTACTAAAGTGTCTAAGAGACCATCTATTAGTGTTAATGTCATCCCTACTTCTCTCTCAATAAAATACCTAGAGTATATTGACTGTGATTCTTCTAGTGTCTTTGCTTTGGATGTTTTCCCCGCTAATGATTCCTTAGCTGAGTTCCTAGGAGTTTATGACAACCTTCCTTGTTATCACCATAGTCCTGGTTTTTCTTATTGTTTAAATGTAGAAGCATACTTTGGGAAATAAAGAAATAACAATGAGATAGTTCAATAATTTCCTTAGTTGAAAGTTACTCCCCAACAAAGTAATTTCCTCATAAGTGACACCATTGATATAAGGATGGATCCTTGTGTTGAAGACAAAGTCATTAAGATAGGGAAATGTCTTGATGAAGAAGAACAAAAATAATATTTCGAGTTGTTACAAGAGTTCCCTGAAATATTTGCTTGGATATACTCTGATATGTCTGGTATTGATCCTAAGAGTGTCACTCATAACATTGTCTTAGTTTCTGATGTTAAACCTCTGAAGAAAAAGATTCGAAAGATGAACCCTAAAGTAGCATTACTTGTTAAGGCAGATACTGAAAAATTATTGGAAATCGGATTCATCTATCTTATCGATTATGCCTCATGGATTTCAAACATTGTGGCAGTGGCTAAACCTGAAAATAAGATTAGGATGTGTATGGATTTTCAAGATCTTAAAAAAGCCTCTTTGAAAGATGATTTCCCTCTCCCAAAAATTGATATGATTGTGGATTCTGTAGCAGGTCATGGTTTATTATGCTTCATGGATGGTTTCTCAGGATATAATCAAATCTTCATTAATCCTCAAGACAGATTTAGAACCACTTTCACAACCCCCTGGGGCATGTTTTGTTGGGTTATGATGCCTTTTGGATTAAAAAATGCAGGTGCTACCTATCAGCGTGCTATGACCCTTATCTTCCATGATTACATGCATAAGATTTTAGAAGATTACATTGATGACATCTTAGCTAAATCCATTCTTCGTGTAGATCATGTTAAGATCCTTCGTCAAGTATTTGAAATAATTCGTAAGTATAACATGTGCTTGAATCCCCAAAAGTGTGTTTTTGGTGTGGATAATGGTAAACTATTAGGATTCATAGTTTTGTATCATGGAATTTAGGTGGATATGAAAAAGATAGATGATATTGTTAACATGCCACCTCCTAAAAACGTTTCCCAATTAAAAAGCTTACAAGGGAAGATCCAAGCTATTCGTAGGTTTGTTTCTCAACTTGCAGATCGTGCCTTTCCTTTTACTCAATTGATTAAAAAGAGTATCACTTTTTCATGGAATGAGGATTATCGTCAATCATTTCAACACCTAAAAACCTATTTGGCCAATCCTCCTATTCTCCAACCCGCTGACCGTTCTAAGACATTTCTACTATATACAAATGTTTCCCTTCATTCTCTTGCAGGCTTATTGGCACAACATGATAAGGATGATAGAGAATGTTCAGTTTATTATATAAGTCACACTCTGCTCGATTATGAGGCCAATATTTTGCTACATAAAGGTAGTGCCTTGCTTTAGTCTTTGAAACACAAAAATTAAGGCATTACCTTTTGAATGCTGAAGTCGATGTTATCATTAAATTTGACCCTCTCAGACATCTTTTCTCTAAAACTGATCTTTCAAAACTCTTAGCAAAGTGGGTTATGATGTTGACCGTCTCGCAAAAGGCAAAAAAGGTCAAGTGTTGACCAACCACTTAGTTGAGCATCCTTCACCCTTCTCCCTACCTAACCGAGAGTCTTTCCTCAATGAATGCATTCTCTTTGTTGAGATTGATGAGACTTGGGAGTTATATTTGTTAGACAGTTTAGATAACTGGAAGACAACTGAGAGGGGGGGGGGGTGAATCAGTTGTCACAGATTACCAAAAGCATTAGCAATTTAAACTTTAATACTAGAACCCAAAACATTAATACCAGAATATCAGATAAATCAATTAAGCATAAACAATAATCATAGAATAAATACCATCCATATGACACCAAGATTTGTACATGGAAAACCCCGTAAAGGGAAAAACCACAGTGGGAAGCCTACCCACAGTCAGATAATACTTCTATAGTAAGTATGTGAATTATAATGAAGGGGCCTGCACTTGCAAGAAGGCCAAAATCCTAGAGCACACTTCTCATCACAAAAGGAGCCTCACTAACTACATATAAATCTAGACTACAATCTGAAGAAGTGTTGAACTGCAAAAGATAACATCTTCTATGCCAGAGTACAATTTTGGTTAAGCTCAATACCGGAGGACTAAATCCTCTTACACAAACCCAATTTGATCTCCAATGATTGACCAACTCCTCTGCCTAATGATATTACATTATTCGAACATTACATTCCTTGACCATGACCTCTTACATTAACCATGATGATCTACAATGAGATCTTACATATTATTTATACAAGCCCTCGACCATAAACAATCAGGTCAACCACCAGACAATAAACCAATTATATAATTACAAACCATGTCGGTGTTAGACCAAAATAAATAATATCCAACACATAAGACATCCTAGAAAGACAACAATAGGTCCTATTCACAAGTTACATTAATATCGGTCCATAACCTAGATCAACCGAGACCAAGTATAGGTCCACACGCTTCATCAATGATCTCCAAATGTCAAGTCTCAAACATGATCACCAATAGCATCCTAAAACTCCATCAGAAGTTGTACCAACACCACTTATGTAATTCATCAAATATCTCCACCAGAAGCTCTACCAGTGAAACCCTCGCCAGAAGTAGAAACCAATCTTCTAAGAAAGCATGATAGCATCCAATCACCAGACCATAACCATTATGAACAAACCAATTCCATCACCAGATTATACCAGAGCCTATTGAATCATGTTGGATCCAAGTTAACTAGAAACCACTCATCCTACTGGGACCAGAAGGGTGTCGATAAAGAATCCAAATAGATAGTGTTGACATCAATGACAAAACATCAATGAAACACATAATCAATTCCACCAAATGGCCAACAATCTCCCCCTTTGGCATTGAATTCCAAACAAGTCTCCCCTTGTAGAAGATAACCAACAATCTCCTGCATATAGCTCTGAATATCAATAACTCTCCCCCTTTGAATAACATTTCTCCCACTTTGATATTTACTTTCTCACATCACTATCTCTCCCCCTTTGATATCAATGCCAGAAATATAACATAAATGTCAAAGCAAAAACATAAGCCTCTGAATCTTCAAAGATGACTACTCCCCCTGAGAAGTAGAATCCCACATTAATGCCAGAATGAATAGTATCTCTGATAATGCATGTTGGACTAATGCCAAATCGCATCAATCAAGTCTCTACCGGAGGGGTAGAAACCCTCAATCTGTCTCTCAGGTACTCAAATGATTCCTTGGATAAAGGTTTAGTGAAAATATCTACAATCTATTCTTTAGTGTTCACATAAACCAATTTAATTTCATTTGCTTCCACCTTCTCCTTCAAAAAGTTATCCTTGATAGATATGTGTTTTATCTTAGAATGAAATACTAGATTTTTTGATATATCAATAGCAACAGAGTTATCACAGTGAATAACTACTAGTGCATCACAATCCACCTTTATATCCTTCAACATTTGCTTCATCCATAAAACTTGTGTACAGTTAGTAGTAGCATCAACAAACTCATCTTTAGCAGTAGATAAAGAATTACGTGAGTGTTTCTTGCTGATCCATGAAACCAACTTCTTTCCAAGAAAGAAAGCTCCACCGAAAGTACTTTTCCGGTCATCAACATCTCCAGCCTAATCAGTATCTGTATATGCACATAAAGTAATGTTATCATTCTTAGGGTACCATAAGCCATATTTTGATGTACCTTGCAAGTATCTAAAATCCTTTTCACCGTCATCTCATGATTTTCTCTAAGATCACTCTAAAATATTGAAATAATACAAACAACATTCATAATGTCAAGCCTAGTCTAAATCAAATAAAGTAGACCTCCAATCATATATTTGTATCTTGTAGGATTTACCGATGCAGAAACATCTTTTCTTGTTAATTTCTCACTTGTAACCATAGGTATACTTACTGGTTTGGAATCTCCCATACCAAATTTCTTCAATAATTCCTTAGCATATTTAGTTTGATAGATAAAAATGCCTTTTTCAGTATGAGTAATCTGCAAACCTAAGAAAATTTTCATATCACCAATCATAGACATCTCAAATTCTTTCTCTATATTCTTACAAAATTATATGCATAACTTATCTTCACCTCCAAAAATAATATCATCAACAAATACTTCAACAATCAGTATATCATCATTAGTAGTTTTATAATATAAATTACTGTCAGCACTGCCCTTAGTAAAACCAAGCTTCAAAATATATTTATGCAACCTTTCATACCAAGCTCTAGGTGCTTGTTTCAATCCATATAAATATTTCCTTAACCCGCAAACCATATAAGTATCATCTGATAGTGAAAAACCATCAGGTTGCTCAATATAAACTTCCTCATCAAGATCCACATTCAAGAATTCACATTTAACATCCATCTGATAAACCTTGTAGTTTTTATAAGTAGCATAGGCAAGAAATAATCTTACAACTTCAATCCTAGCTACCGGTGCAAAAGTCTCTCCATAATCAATTCCTTCCTTCTGATAATATCCTTTACAAACCAATATAGCCTTATTTCTTATAACTTTACCATCCTCATTCAATTTATTCCTAAAAACCCATTTAGTTCCAATAAAATTTTTTTTTTTAGGTCGGGGAACCAAAGTCCATGTGTTATTTTTCTCAATCTAATCTAATTCTTCTTCCACAACTTTTAACCAAAATTCATCTTTATATGCCTCAATTACTAATACTAGTTCAACTTGTGAAATTAAACATACCTCATTAGTTGCCAATCTTCTTCTTGTCATCACTCCACTTCTCTTATCCTTAATGATTTGATCTTCAGAATGATTCAATCTCACATACCTAGGAGTCTTTTGACTCTCTGTTCCTCTTCCCTATTCTTCAGTTACTATAGAATTCTCTAATATTTCCAGAGTAACTAGTTCAACTCTCTATTCCAGTAAAGGTGCTACCAGTTTAGATAATCATTTCCACTACCGGTTCCTTCTCATAAACTCTGATTTGAATTTTTCTCAGCTCATCTACTTTGACATTAGAACTCTCCACAATTCTCTGTAATCACTTGTTATAACATCTATATGCTTTGATTTCATTAGAATAACCAAGAAATATGCCTTCATCACATCTAGGATCAAATTTCCCAATAGTATCATCTCTCCTAATATAACATTTACTACCAAAAATTATGAAATACTTAACTGTAGGTGTATTGCCAAACCATAATCATAAGGTGTCTTGCTGGTTTCTCCTTTGATATGTACTCTATTGAATGTATAAACCGTTGTACTCACTTCTTCTCTCCAGTAGATATGAGGTAGATTAGCTTCCATCATCATTATTCTAGAAGCATCCAAGATAGTTATGTTTTTCTTTTCCACAACTCCATTTTGCTAAGGTGTCCGAGGAGCAGAAAATTATCCTCTTATACCATGCTTGTCACAAAAGTTATCAAACTCATTGGATGTGAATTCTCCACCCTGATCTGATCTCAAATATTTAATCTTCAATCCTGTCTCAGTTTCCACTTTAGCCTTAAAGATTTTAAACTTTTCAAATGCTTAAGATTTTTCTCTCAAAAAAGTAACCCACATCATTCTAGAATAATCATCAATGATTAGCATGAAATATCTATCACCATGAAAACTTTTAACTCTAGTGAGGCCACACAAATTTGTATGAATAAGGTCAAGAACATCATTTGATTTATCTTGTATATTTTGAAAAAAGGTTTTCACCTATTTATCCATTTGACATTCTTTACATACTGGATTATAGGGCTTCATAGTCATAGGTATATCTCTAACAACCTTAGTTGAACTGATCTTCATAATGCAATCAAAATTCACATGACACAACCTTTTATACCATAAACAACTGTCATCAATTTGTGTAATCAAACATTTCTTCTCACCGGAGTTTGAATGAAATATATTACCTTTTGTCTGTGTACCGGTTGCAATCTCCAAGCCAGATATGTTAATGATTTTGCATTTTCCATCCTTGAACTATAATTGAAATCCCTTATCTACCAATTATCCTACACTCAAAATATTATGCTTCAAACCTTGAACTTAATAAACATTGTCAGTTGTTCTTACCATCCAATGATATAGTTCCTTTTCCCTTGATCATGCATGCCTTGTCATCTCCAAATCTAACTAGTCCACCATCAAATTCTTGCAAAGACAGAAAATTCCCTTTATCTCCAGTCATATGATGTGAAAAATGACTGTCAATTACCCATTCATCCTTGTCCTCAATTTTAGTAGCAAGTGCCTCTTCCAGTGTTGGATCATCTTCCTTGATAGCCAATAATACCCATTATGTCCCATTGCTGGATCCACTAGCAGAGTCTTTTGTCGGTTCATCATCTGAATCAGTAATGCCTTCCTCATTTGCTATGTAGCATGATATGTCTTTGTTTTTCTTGAATCTATACTTGTTATGATATCTAGGGTTAGGCTTAAATGATTTTTAACTCTTTCTTCAAATCTTGAATTCCTTTTAGGACATCTAGATGTAAAATGACCAATCTTATTGCATGCAAAACATTTAATGATGCTTTTCCTTCATACTTACTTCCTACTGGTCCTTTCGGTACTCTTCTAGCAAATAGTGCTTCAAGTTTCTCAAACTCATCATCTTCTCTCTTCATATCTTCTAATTCTTTTGCATATAAAGCTTTCCAGTCTTACTGGTTGTAGATGTAGATGCATGAAAAGCAGGTCAGTCTTCACAGCTCCAGAAGGTCCAAATTCCTCAAGCTCAAAAGTAGATAGTTTCCCAGCCAAAGTATCTCTGTTGACATATGTATTAGCCATTGTTCTCAACTCATTAATAGCAATATCCTTCATTTTGTAAGCCAGTGGTAGGGCTCTCAGGACTTTAGAAATAATTCATCTTCGCTCAGAGTTCCACCACAAGATTAAATTCCCATAACAATCTCATTTACCCTTTCCATGAATGTAGTAATCCTTTCATCTTCTTCTATCTTCAGGTTTTCATATCTCACCCGATAACCATCAAGTTTATCAATCTTCACTGTAGGGTCACCTTCATTAAGAGTCTGCAACTTATCCCATATAGCCTTTCCAGATGATTTGTCTGCTAATCTTATTATTTATTGAGCAGAAAGTGCACACAAGAGGGATTCTCTTTCTCTACAATCATTCTCAAGCTCCTTGTCCAGGTTATCTACAGGAGGATTGTCAGATCCTAGATTAAAGGGTGTGACACCATTCTCTATGATCTCCCAAATCTCCTTGCCAAGACATCTCAGATGAGTCTCCAAATGAATATTCCATACTGTGTAATTTGTTCCTTCAAGACTTGGTATATCCCTTCGAAAGATAGCTTCAATAGAACTGGATAACTTGAACTATTAGTCGCCATAGGATTTTCCTCAAGCAGTTAATCTTTCTACAGAAAGGACCAAAGATTTGATACCAATTGTTAGACAGTTCAGATAACCGAAAGGCAGCTGAGAGGGGGGGGGGTGAATCAGTTGTCACAGATTACTGGAAGCATTAGAAATTTAAACTTTAATACTGGAACCCAAAACATTAATATCGAAAAAGAAGATAGACCAATTAAGCATAAAAAATAATCACAAAATAAATACCATGCACATGACACCAAGATTTATATGTGGAAAACTAGGTAGAGGGAAAAACTACGGTGGGAAGACTACCCATAGTCAAATAATACTTCTGCAGTAAGTATGCAAATTAAAATAAAGGGGCCTGCACTTGCAGGAAGGCCAACATCCTAGAGCACACTTCTCATCACAAAAGGAGCTTCACTGACTACATATAAATCTAGACTACAATCCAGAGAAGTGTTGATCTGCAAAAGATAGCATCTCCTATGCCAGAGTATAGTTATGGTTAAGCTTAATACCGGAGGACTAAATCCTCTTACACAAACCCAATTCAATCTCCAATGATTGACCAACTCCTCTTCCTGAATGATATTACATTATTTGCACATTACATTCCTTGACCATGACCTCTTACATTAACCATGACGATCTACAATGAGATCTTACATCTTATTTATACAAACCCTTGACCATAAATAATCAGGTCGGCCACCAGACAATAAACCAATTACATAATTACAAACCATGTCAGCCTTAGACAAAAAAAATAATATCCAACACATAAGACATCCCATAAATACAACAATATTTCCTATCCACATGATACATTAATGTCGGTACATAACCTAGATCAACCGATACCAAGTATAGGTCCACACGCTTCAACAATGATCTCCAAATGCCAAGTCTCGAACATGATCACCAATAGCATCCTGAAACTACATCAGAAGTTGTACCAACACCACTTATGCAATTCATCAAATATCTCCACCAAAATCTTTGTCGGTGAAACCCTTTCCGGAACCAGAAACCAATCTTCTAAGTAAGTAGGATAGCATCCAATCACCAGACCATAACCAACTGATCAAGTATGAGTATAATCATTATGAACAAACCAATTCCATCACCGGAATATACTAGAGCCTACCGGATCATGTCAGATCCAAGTTAACTAGAAACCACCCATCCTATCGAGACCACAAGGGTGTTGGTAAAACATTCAAATAGATAGTGTTGACATCAATGACAAAACATCAATGCAACACATAATCAATTCCACCATATGGCCAATAATATTTTGATGGCTCTAGGTTTTGTATAGAATTGGGGGTAGGGGTGGTCCTAATCTCTCCTAAAAAGAAACCAATCCCTTTATCATATCATCTCAATTTCCTAGATACCAATAACATTGTTGAATATGAGGCTCTTATAGCTGGAATTAGAGTAGCCTTAGCACTAACTATGAAACATCTACATATCTATGGATACTCTCAATTAATCATAATGCAAGTGACAAGAATTTATCAAGATAAGCAAGATAAATTATCACAATATAAAGATTTAGTTATATCCTAGTTGCAAAAGTTCAATTCTTATACCATGGATCCTGTTACTCAAAAAGATAATCGACATGCTGATACAATGGCAAGTGTAGCCTCTCTTGTGTCTTTAGAGTACCCCTTGGTAGATCTCAAATTCATCATTCACAACCTCACTACCCCAGCTATTGTTGATAATCCTAGTGATGTGGCATATTATTGCATTATAGATTTTGATGAGTGGTACTCGCATATCGTGAGATATTTGAATGATGGTACCTTTCTCGATTCTATGAACAAGAATACTAGGGATAGGATTCACAAATTGGCTACTAGATACATTATCCTTTCTAATATTCTTTATAGGAGAGGTTATAATGGTCTTCTCCTTTGATGCCTTAATAAAGCTGAATCCCTATTTCTCTTTAGGAGGCACATTCAGGTGCTTGTGGGGGGCATTTTGGGGGTAGATCCTTAGTTCAGTGAATTGGATATTATTGACAGACCATAGAAAAGGATTCCTTTGCGTTTGTTAAGAAAAGTGATCAGTGTCAACAACATAGCAATTTTATCCATGCTCCCACCCAAGAACTTTGATCTGAAGTAGCGTCTTGGCCCTTTTCTACATGGGGTTGGATATCATCAGTAAAATATCTCCTTCTTCATCTCAAGGACATACTTTCATCATAACTGCAACTGATTACTTTACAAAGTGGGTAGAAGCAGTTCCTCTTTGATCCACTACCACTGAAGTAATTTTTCAATTTATCTTAGAAAACATCATTTCTTGATTTGGAATACCTTCTGCTTTAGTTTCAGATAATTGAACACCATTTAAAAACAAGGATGTGAAGAAGTTTCTTGAGAAGTATCATATTCAACATAAATTTTCTACACCATATTATCCTCAATCAAATGGCCAAGCCAAGTCTTCAAATAGGATAATTGAGAAAATTCTTCGTAAGAATGTAAACAAGCATGGTAAGGATTGGAATATTTATTTAATCTATGCTCTTTGGGTTTACTAAATGAGCATATGCATTGCTATGGGTTGTACTCATTATAATCTTGTTTATGGTGCCGATGCCATTATGCCTTTGGAGTTGGAAATTCCATCTTTAAGAGTTTGTCATAAGGGTATAATGGATGATGATTCCTATAGAGAGAAAAGACTTCAACAACTTGAGATGCTTGACAAACGACATGTAAACACTCTTGAGCATATTCAAGCATATCATAAAACTCTACAACGAAGCTATAATAATAAAGTCATTCAATGTTCCTTCTCCATAGGTGATTTGGTACTTTATGAGAATCAACACAATGTGAATGCCTTACTCGAGGAGAAAGGAGATTTCAGCCCTAATTGAATTGGACCATACATTGTTGTCGAAGTCTATGGATCAGGTGCTTACAAGATACTAGATGTGGAAGGTATGCCTCTCAAGGAACCCATAAATGCTATGCACCTTCATAGATACTATGCCTAGTTTCTCTCTCTCTACTTCTAAATTTATTCTATCTCTTCTTGTGTCTTTTCTTTCTTCAAAATTGAATAATATGTTAGCATATCTTTATTAAAGTATGTAGTATTAAATGATATTGTGTTGTTTAGTCTACATTACTTCATTCTTGACAAGCATGTTTCTCCACTTTATTGTTTGTCTTGGATTCATTTATGTAAATTGTAATAGATTTACATTTTATAGGTGCTAGCATGTTATACAATTCCTTATGTGTTAAATAGGGTTATGTCATGTTGTGTTTAATTAGATTTAATTAAATCACATTAGTCATGTAATTCTTGAGCTTAACACATTTTTATCTTACATCACCAAAGTAGCATTTAATTAAGTACTTATTTAATTAAATCACACATGTATCAATTTAATCATGAAGCATTGAGAAATCAATAACATGAAAATTAAATTAGACATACATGTTCATTTCCAAATATGTTGCTTTTACAAGAATTAAAATAACATGTTTGAGATAAAACATAACCATAAAAATATATCAATGTTATAACATGTATATCACTGTACATAAAAAATATCATATTATGATCATCACCTATCCCTAGGACTAGTAGCTAGAGGATGGTGACTAAATGTTCCTTCCTGATCTAGTCGTGGGGGTGGGACCATGGGTGTATATCATGATGTGGAGCGTGAGTGACTCCGCGAGGAGCTCCTATGATCCCTCTCCATCATGATTCCTCGATATGTGGTTGCCTCCACTTGAGATGTTGCTAGATTGTGCTCTGTCTATTGTAATCTCTCTAGCAAAGATCTCTCCCTCTCTCTCCAGACTTCCATATTGAACCGAATAGGGGTGAATAAGTCCTCATGTTGCCCTACATTCTCCTGTGGTCTATGCACTATCTACAAGAAGATAAGAATGTGTGCGGTCGTAATGAGATTTGTCACTACGTTATGGATCAGGGAGCACCACTCCTGGACACCAACTGCAAAGATAGAGAGAGATTTTCATTAGTAATATTCTATACCATAAAATCTAAAATATTAAGATGCATAAATTAAAATAATCACAAAATACTTTACCTAGATCTCCCTCTCACCCATAGGGGTTAGAGAAAGGGACCTCCTGTGATTAGGACCTCCTAGGCTCTCTGTGCTCATAGTGTCTCTACACAATGGGCATAGGATGGTGGGGAACAGAGTCAGGACCCCTTATAGGGTCCTTCTCGACTCACGATGGAATTCTCAGTGGATCTAGGGATATGGTGTCATCCCTTAAGTGATGAAGAATTGCATCCGACTCATCCTCCTCAGGCCCCTCACCCTCCTTGTCATCCTCCTCGCCTGCCCCATCCTCCTCATATTCCTCATCCTCTCCCTCCTCGTCCTTTTCCTTCTCCTCCTCGTCCTCCTCCTCTCCATCCTTCTCATCATCACCATCGTGATTTCCCTCTCCTGCATCAAGATCATCCCCATCACTACCAATCTCCTGCTCTTCTGCATCATCATCTTGATCATTTGTGTCCTTCTCACCAAGATCCTCATATATGTCAGCCTCCTCCTCATCACCTCTTTGTTTCCATGGTTTGAGGTTCCCTCTAGGATAATCTGTTAGAAAGATGGCTCCAGGGTATGTCCTACACCACCATGTGATATACCATTGGTGTGTGCCCACATCATCTCTATAATTAGTTGTGATGTCCGAATCCAACCCATCTAAATCTGTGATATCAATCTCATCACTGGTAGGCCTCATAATGGCTCTTGGCTTAGGAGTCACATGTGAATGTCAGATATAGATAGGCATGTCTATCCGAACATACTGCTCAAACCCAAACTACCGTCAAATTCGATCGAAGTAGAATGGGGCCACGATGTGGCTATACCATCCCTCTAGTAGATAGTTCCACTACATGTAGAATAACTGCCTATGTGTACCTACCCACATTTACATCCTAAGGTAGGGTCTCCATCTGATGGCCTCTGCTCTTAATTTGTCAAAACTCACTCTTTAATTCAGTAGATCCTCGAACCACCACTCACGGGTAAGTGGATATACGAACACTCTAGGATGCTCCGGGACCAAATCAATGGCTACCCTATTAGGTCTAGTGCATGTAATATTCTCAAATATCCATATCTGAAGTAGTGTGCAGGTCATTAGGCTACATCCTTGTCCAAATATGTACTATCCTAGGTCATGGTAGAGGTGGGGTAGCATGCTCCGCCCCTAGGAGAATATCCTATGTTGTGTCTCCATGTCTCTAACTGTGTAAGTGAGACTGCCATAGATATGTGTGTTGCACCCATTAGGGAACAAGACTAATGCAATGGTCACAATCATTAGACTACTCACTAGAGGAACCTCACCAGTGGGATGTAGGAGCCAAATGATCATAATACGACCGCTAATCTCACTGGTCATCTCTCTCCCAATGAAGTAGACCTACTCCCTCTCGTAATTAGTAGCAGTGTGGTCGACTCAATAACTCACTGTCTCTCCCCTAATGGGAAGATAGAGTATACGGTATACATCCTCAAGTGTGACTATCATCTCCCCCACAGGTAGAAAAAAAGTGGAGGCATCCATGTCCCATCTCTCCATCAGTGTCATCAACATCACTAGATAGAACTTGATGGAGGACATATTCATCATGTAGCACAACCCTACAATGTGAACCAACTCTCTATCCTCTGGTTAGAGTTGTGGAATTTGACTCCACAAGATCCAGAAGGTTTGATCAGTAGTTTTCTTGTGAATATAGGGAAGAATCTGCAAACCAAAACATCAAGTTATTAGTAATCGCTCAATCCATCATCATCAATCTATCCTATATGTCTGATGCCTAATCCCATGTGACCCTTGGCTACTCTAAGCTAGGACCAGGGTGCCCTAAGTGGACCAGGACACCCTTCTAGGACCAAGCACCCAGGGAGGACCAGGGCGCCCTTGGACCCATGGGGTCCACAAAGGGGGCACATGTGTGATCAAGGAGGTGACATCATCAAACATGAAAATCAAAGTAAACAAAAAATTCAAAGAAGAGTCAACAAAAGATCAACTCACCTCGTCAAGTGGTCCATCAGTGAGAATAGGTCGACATAGGATCTCCATCTGCATGGGTCACTTGGGTCAATGTCGAGGCATGATGATTGATGCATGGGCTCCTCTATAGTGAATAGTGCTAAAAGTAAAAAAGTAACAAATGAAAGTGTCACTTTCATATTTATAAGGTATGCACTTTTTCATTTTTATAATTAAGTTATAAACCCTAATTTTGCCCGTTTTACTCAATCCATCATAACTTGAGCTAGGGAGATGTGATTTTCATTCAATCCATGGCGTTGGAATCGTGAATTCACTCTCTTGATCCACATTTATTCCATAAAGTGCTTGGATTTACAATCGAGCCTTGTTGTGAATGGTTTTCATCACAATTCGTTGGGGTAAACATGAATTAATGTTTCACCTCACTAATACGCAAGCTAAAACAGGGGAGCATATAGCTACCTATGAATTTCATCACTTTCCTTAGTAATCATTAGGTGATTTTGTGATCTAACATGTGGTTTTCTAGGGTGCAGTTCCTAACTATGTACTACAGATACCGTTGGGGGCTTCATCTAACAACTTATGGATATATCCTTTTTCAAATGATGTTCTACTCTTTTTGTACTTTAGCTTGCATATGCACGTAGTTTCATATGACCGCTAAAGTGGGGGATAAATGTAGCATCATAAATTGTATAGCCTTGCTAGGGTGGTACAATTTTGCGCTTGGTTTAGCACCTACCTTAGTGTGTTTTGCATCTTGCATTTCTCATCTCCTTTAAGCATTTAATTGATTGATTTAATTAAATATAAATTCATATTTCACCTCTTAATATGTTATAAAGTTGGGCCCTTTACCCTAAGTGTGACCCTTTTCATTTTATTCCTCTAATTAATCATTAAATCATAAAACCTAATTATGTCCTATTTTAACCTTTAAGGCTCGATTTTGCATGTCAAAACATCTCATAATCAGCTGTAACTTTGGGATTTTCTCTAATATCATCATATCTAATGGCTCTAAAAATTTGGTGAAAAATTGGTTGGACCATGTGCACTTTGCACATGGTCCTCGATATTTTTCCCAAAATTTTGGGAGCATAATCCTATGATGTTATAATACTTAACCCTAAAACATTGGTGGGAAATTCAAATTGTAGGTCAGCCTAAAGTTTAAATTTAGATCTAGGGTTTCATACATAAGAGATCTCTTTCTTCATTTGAACTAGGGAATCTAAGAAGAGAAATCTAGAGAGAGCTTTTGGAGCAACCTTCTATGTAGTGAAAGAGTAGATCTTGTGAAGTCATCAACAACATTCAACAACATCTATCAAGCATTCATCAAGCATTCTTTCATCAGTTGGGGGATTTTGAAGATGTAGGAAAGCAATAGGAGATCACCGACTGAAGATTGGCTTGTACCTCTCCCATGGGTTTAGTATGGTTTCATGTTTTTTCTATGTCTTTATATGAGATTCACTACATCAATTTGATACACATTTATGCTTTAGATCACTTTGCATAATTTATTTAGGGAATTTTTATTGTCAATTACAAGCAATTAGGGTTTACTCTTTAGGGTTACTGTAGATTGTTTTCTCTCATCCTAGGATCTTGCACACACTATTTTACTTTACATATCATCTATTCATTGTGGTGGAAATCACCAAAACAGGGGTTTGACTAAAGCAAAACCCCATATAGCCTCCCAAAACCCTTTTTTTAAGCTTCATATGCAGATTCAAATCCAAGCGTCGCTAAATTTTTTGGGACCGACAAAGTGCACAGAGACTATTTCAAAGGTAGAATTTCATCAAAAACCCTAGGATAGGGGCATGGTGCCTTGGTCCTCCTAGTTTTCAGCAAGATTTTTGTAGAATAGCAAGTTTCAGATCTCAGTTTCCAGTCCTACAGGTATAGCTCGAGGTCTGCAGAATCAGGACAAGGGCATAGCACCCTGGTCCCAGACATTTTTGCTCAGATTTCAGACATAGGTGCACCTCTGATTTTTCCTCTTAATCTGTACTTTTCAATGGCATATAATTTATTCTCAACTTTGTATTTTTCAATTAGGGTTACTAGTGCATATTTGTATCTTTCCTATCTCTCATTCGCATCAAGGGAATAGAAACCCTAACAGGTAATCCTCGACTCTCTCTTCCTCACAAGAAGTAGCGGAAGTGTGTTACCTCCCTAGGCTCTTTCATATTTTGTGAGTGTGTATGTAAGAGTGGGATTAGGGTTTTCTTACATGTAGTCTTACTTTTTCCCCTGCATAAGAATTAACCTTATGATGAATTGAAAGGAAAAAGGAAAGTGTTCCTTAATAAGGTAGAGGCTAGATCTAAAATTGTATACCTTTATGAATCTTTTTTGTCTTAAAATCATCATGGAAAGGTTCATTTTTTCATGTAGTAATTCATGGATGCATTGATAAGAACTTGATTGTGGATGTGATGATCTTGAATGCTTAAAGTTTGAATACTTGACTCTCGTCAATTGATCTAATGATGCTTGATTGATTGATCACTTGAATTTGAATTGATCTTGAGGAAATGTAATAGAGATGTTTCAAATGAGGGGATGAGACTTTATTTTATACCTACCCTCATGAAATGCATTGAAAATTACGAAGAAGGTTGATATGAAAAATAGATTCTCACTCAAAATTTCTCAAGTATTAGAGAGTTAAAATATGGTCTCTTTTGGTCTAGAAAAGTGTGTTGGGTAGCCTTGATCAGAGGTCAAGGGTATCGGGTTCCTTTGACTAGTCCATCTAGGCTCAATCAAAGGTGAGAAATCAAATCAGAGAATGAGGATTGCAGGTTTCAAACCAGTATGAGGAGAATCAAGCAAAATTAGGGCATAGAAGGGAAAATACCAATGTGGGGCCCAAGTGAGTATGAAATTATATACATATACAATTTATGATGCTACATTTATGCTCTACTTTAGCGAGAGTATGAACTCATTCCCATACACTCAATAAAGTATAAAATAACATAATTTTTTTTTATCAAGATATTAAAGAGGCAAGAAATACTAAGACACTAGGGAATTAGGATCCTATCAATCTTGTATCAACATAAAAGGAGAAACACATGAAGATAAGCAAAAATAATGGACATGTTTAGTTTCCTAGCCTAGTAAGGCTATTCTTACTATGAGCTATGTCAGAACAAAGAAAGATTACAAAGAAAAGCCTCAGTTTGCTAAGTATTTTGAAAAAAAAAATTGGTTGCAAAATGGGTGTTGTAGCATTCACCAAGCATGTAATGGCGTGTCATCAAAATGTACAAACCAAACCTCATGGTGTGTGAACACATTGTAATAAAGAGTATTGTATGCCCTCATGTTAAAGCAATTGAGGAAGCTTTATCATATTATTATTAGTCAATTGAATCATGATGTTATGAAAGGAGAGGGGAGTGAAGTTGCATTGCTTGAATTTAGAAGAAAAGTGAGCTACAAAAGGGGCTATTATGATTGAAACTTGGGTATCAATATAGTTGGAATAATTGTTGCCATTTATCTTTAAAAAATTCTTATTTTTTTTCTAATTTTTTGAAATCTTTGATGGGAATCTTCATTCCTATAAACTATAGTCAAATATGAAGAGTGTTCATATTGACTCTTGAAGATGATAATTATGAAGTGTTGTGCACAATTGTGTGAAATGTGAACATTTAGAAAAAAAAATCTTCTATTTAGAAAACAAAATCTTCTCTAATGTCTTTTTGAAAATTACTAATGAAAATCCTTTGAATATTGACCCCTCGAATAGGATAAACAATTTGTGCAAACAAATGTTTATATCTACCAATGATAATTACTTTGTATTTAGCACATTTTTTGCAATGCACTAAATTGGTCAAAGTAACTTGTGGCCCAATATGTTTTTGAAAATGTTGAACGAATGCATCTACTAATTGTTGAAAATTTTCAATTGAATAACTAGGAAAGGAGAAAACCATTCCAAAGCTATATCTTGTAAAGAATGAGAAATTTGTTTTGCAAAGGAGGTTTTGGTCATAGTAAAAGTCACTACAAAAAGTGGATTTTTTTTTCACATGACTGTGGAGGTCACCCTATCCATTATATTTCTCCAAGCAACAAACTTCAATGTATTATAGAATAGGGGTATGAATAATTTTGATGGAAAGTGGGATACTTGTAGAATATGTAGGGATAGTGTGTTTTGATTAGCTTATGCTAAAAAAATATTGTTGTAAGGATGAAATATTTTACAGAAAGTGGTTTATGGTGGCTTTGGTGGATGAATTGGATTGGAAAAGTTTGGATTGTGATGGATTAGGTGTAGTATGATAGGTAGGTGGAGGAGATGGTTGGGAAACAAAGGGGAGATTGGCTGAAGGTAGAATGTAAGTATATGGATTGATAAGATTCCCCCCACTATTAACATAGATAACATTACCATTTTATAAAGAAATGGCCATGATGGAAGATGTGTAAGTGGGCACATTGGGTATATATGTAGGCACAAAATTATCAAATTGGGTTGGAGCAGTAGAATGTCTATGAAATTCAGAAATTAGTCAGCTTTATATTGTTTTCATCTATTGTGTGATTTATACAACTTAAAACATCCACATCATGTTGATCATTTTGAATCAACCTCCTTAAAACTTCAATCAAGGGTATTACCTCTCTAGCCAAGTTCTCTTGACCCACAAATTGTAGAAAACCTTTCAATTGCTTGTCAATGTTATTCATTTTTCCACTAGACATGTGTTGAAGAGTCATCCTCATCATGAGAAGCATGAAGGGAATGATTATCAACAATTATAGGCAAGAAAGGTGTCAGATTAAGTGAAGAGGATTCACCTAAGATCCTAGGGAATAAGTTAACTAACTCAAGATTAATACCCTTAGTGTTTAAACCATGGAAATCCACAAGTCTATAACTTCTCATAGGGATATTGGATTTAGAAAAATGGGTCTTGAACTCATACACAAACACAATATCCAAAAAAGATGGAATGATAGAGACAAAGATAATGCAATTGGTTTATTCTCTCAAGGTATTTTATACAATAAATCAAGAAAATAACAATTTATATGGAATTATAGCAATAAAAAAAAGTGATTAAACAATGCAATATATAAATGAAATAATTACTTAACAACTTTATTAAGCAACATGAACTAAATAAATAATAATAAAAGAACATAAAAGATGAATTATCTCTAAATCTATTTTTTTTTACATTTAAACTCATATATGAACATCCAAATCAGAAATTATGCAAGTAATGTTAGGTTCACAAAAATGAAATGGTGTGTAAATGGGTGTTCACTAGTCTAAACATGCAAACTAGGAATCAAAACTAATCTTAGCAACATTCATTGGAGAAAAATAGGTTAAGCCCAACTTTAGACCCTTAGGAGAGCTAGGCACTTGGCGTTGGTTATTCTCTTTGTGATTTTGATATAATTAGATATGATTAGTTTATACACTTAAAAATGGTCTGAAGATAATTAATTAAATAAGAAATTATTTAATTACCCCCCCTTCCCAATTTAATTGAATTCATTAGCAATTTGATTGAATCCCTTTCATCTACTTATTAATAAATCTAAGGATTTATTTAATAGGTTCATCTCAATAGTTCCCTTTGATTAATTAATCCAAATTAATTAATCCTCCCCCCATTTAATTTACTCCTTCTAATCCCCTAATTAATTAAAACAAATCAATGTATGAGTTGTTCAAAGTTAATTAGTCTTTTACTATTATTGGAATTTTTAAATTCAAATTACCCACATGCCTCCTAACTTCTAACCACATAACCTAACCATCCCCCTAACCTAACTCATTTCACCTAACCTTGGGTTTAACTAACCCTATCCTATCTTGCACATCCTAACCTCCTATGGTGTGGATATTCTCCCCTTGAGACACATGACATGTATGCCACATGTCTCCTCCCTTGGACACTTGCCCTCTTAGGAGCAAGGCTCCTTGACACTTGTCACCACAAAGATGACAAGTGTCCCTCTCTCCAACCTCTTCTCCAACCTCCTCCAATTTCACCCTTGACATCTTCAGACTCAATCTTGACCATTGACTCTTGCCACCTCACCCCTGGCCTTGGAAATCCTATAAATATCCCCCATTTTGAAGCAAAAAGGATTCCTTGTGTTCATATTTTTAGCATCATTACTATAGCCATTTTCATTTCAATCATCTAGTAATTAGCATTTTGGATTAATCATAGCATGTTAATCTAGTTTCTTAGATCATGCATTTCATATCATTTGCATAATCAATCATGATCAAGTAGCTACTCAACTCTTGAGTTGCCGCTTTGGAGGTCATTGCTCCGCTGAGAGCCAATCAATCCAACACCTTCAAGGTCCTCAAGAATAGAGGAAAATGGGACATTTCAAGGAAGGCTTATGGTTTGCATCTTTAATTTAGTTTTCAATTAGGCTTTCCATCATGTTTTATTGTCTCATTATATGTGTATGCCTTTCTTATATACCACATTTTTAGCATCACAATTGTAATGAGAATTAATGCAAGAATTAGAGATTTTGTTAAGAAACAACATAAATAAGAAGATATAAAATAGTTTCTAATTCCATGGGTGGCAACCAGAGTAGGCGTGCAGGTGGGAGTGGCCAAACTAGGGTTTCAGTGAAGGATCGAGATGTAGGTGATGAGGAGGATGGTGGCGATGGTGATGGTGTTGTGAGTGGTGATCATTGCCTTGTCCTATTTGTGGACTATTCCCTATTCCATGATGAGGATGATGTGGGAGTGTCTAGTGATGAGTGTGAAGGGGTGGGATGCTTTGTTTAACAGTGTTGAATTCAAATTTTTTGGCTTCTACCTTCCTTGGTCCCTTTCTCTTCTCTCCCTTATTATTTTTAGGTGTTGGACACTCTCTAACTTCTTTGTGTGTAGGGATCAAGGCTTGGATGAGCTTTGGGTTTGTTGGGCCACTTTGGTGGGAACTGTAGGCTCTGGGTGTGTTCCTCTTATTTGGGACCCAGGTGGTTTTTCAAGGTTCTACTTTTGTGGGTTTTTGGTTACCCTTCTCTCTTTGGGATGCCTTGTTCCCTTAGGGCTAGATCTGGTACTGCTAAGGTTTTGTTTTTGGAAGATCTAGTGTCTTGGATTTTTTTTGGATCTAGGTTTTTGATGCAGAGAGTCTTGAAGCCTTGTTTGTTTCACCTTCTTAAGTGACTTGTCCTACTCAACCCTACTACTACTCAATTCCTTCCTATGGTACTTGGTAAGGGTTATGAAAATGAGACCTCCAAGGTCTGAACCTTCTTGACTTTCCTCCTAGGTATAGCCAATGGTTTCTGGACAATCAACTCCTCCACTTGAGGTTGTCACCTCAGTTACTCACACTCACCCCTCTTGGGCTCTAACCACTCCTGTTAGGATCTTAACACACCAACTATTCTTATGGATTCCTAATGCATTAATAAGGTGTATTCATTGTTTTTTTTAGTTTAAGACTCACCAACTCCATCGCCATGGTTTCTCAAGCCTTCTAGGTCTCCATCGACACCTAAATAGGCCTAATTGCATTAGCCCTCCTTAAGCGGTTTTTGGGGTTTAATCTGCAAAAGTCCCAAACAAGCCTAGGAATAAATCATGGATTAGGATACCCTTTTGGAAGTTATAGACAATAATAGAAAAGTGCATCTAGGTTATCTGTACAGGTGTGGTTTCCAATGCTGCACTATTTTTTGGGGTTTTAGTCTTAATCGGTGGACTAACAAACTTGGTCTAGAACCTTTCACTAGTCAGAACTACTGCTATAAACACCTTGGGCACCTTAAAGGACACTCTGAGGTCTTTCCATATATATACCACTTGGGCCTGCATCAATCTCCAAGTGCTCACAAATCACACTTTTCTTACTATCCTAACTACCTACTCCTAGTGGTGAGCCTAGGTCTTTATTGTTTCTCCTCCCCCTAGACCTGCAACATCACACACCCTATTAAAAAAATATTTATAGACCCTAACCTAGCATTCTTAATGATTTCAACAAGTTCCATTAAAGAATGCCTAAGCTAGAGCCATTTCTTGCTCTTAAACCCTACTTGCAAGGGTTTTGCTCCTAGTTGCAAAGAATGAGAGAAATCTTTACAACCTGGAACAATCAAACTTGCAAATCAACCATATTTAAGGAAAATACAATGAAAATACAAAGATGGAAATAATTTTACACCATCTAGTCTATATTGGAGTGTACAAGCAAAGAATTTAAGACAAAATTGTCAAAAATCGGTGGAAACAAGATTGTTTCACATACCAAAAACTTTCTCTTGCATTTCCAATCCTCCAACCTGTACAATGAAGTTAAATTTTCCTTATATCCTCTATTTTAGTTAGTTCAACCAACTACCTAATGCCCATAACCAAAAAATGCAACTTTTGCAAGAAATTGTAAAATGTTGCTCAACAACTTTTGACAACTTTTTCTCCAGGATGCAATGTTGCATTCTATTGCATTATAAGAATATTGAAGGTCCTCAAACACCTTACAAGACCTAAACACAACTCAATTGACTCCTAATTCATGAATACATTCATCTGGAGTATTTTTCCTGTGAACTACCTAAGCATCTCACTTCTTAGGTTAACATCATCCTGAGCACAATTGACTCAAACCAAAATTTGGACAACTCAACCATGGCTCTACTAAGTCCTCAATGGTTGGTCCATTATTACATCACACATTACATACAAAACTAAAAGAAAATCAAAGCTTACATTCTTGGAGTGTTAGGTGCCCTACACCAGTTTTCCTCCTATTGAGGTGGAGGGAATTTTTCTATATTGGGCTATGATTGAAATGTTTGGGCTTCTAGGCTGCTTTTCTCCTTTCTTGTTTGAGGTGGCCCTTTCTCCTATTAAGGTGGAGATTCAGTGGCTGGGAGAAGTCAGGTTTCAACTTGCTTCTAGAGGGTTCTTAGGGCTGACATTCCACCTTATCTCTTGTCCTATCAAGGTGGACCTCTTCCCTATTGAGGTGGGGAGATGGTGTGAGGAGGGCTTTTAGATGATGTTGTTGCTCATGTTGCTAGTTGAAGCTACCTTTCATTTCTCTCATGTGTTTCTTCATGGCAAGGTTTGGGTCCTCTATGTCTCTACTACCTAGATTTTTTTGTTGGTTGAAGGACCCTTTCAAACCCCTCCTGTTTCTGTTTGGAATCAGTCAGGTGGTTTTTCAGTTTCAAGTTGTGGGAGCCTGGTAAAATCCACAGGCGGGTTGGTTGTTTCTAGTGCTTTCAAGTTTTTTTTTTTTCTCATGTGTGTTGGTCGTGGGAGCCTTGTTTTTCCCATAGGCAAGTTGGATGCTAGAAATTTTAAAGGGCCCACTTTGGCTAGTTGTGGATTTTGGTTAAGGGTTAGTTGTGCTATTGGCAGGACGAATACTTTGTTACAGGTTAAGGGAGCCTAGGAAAACCCTAGTTTGTTGGTTTTGAGAGCTAGTTTAAATCTCATGATGAAGGTTAGGGGAGCCCTTTCAAAACCCCATTAGTCTAGATTGTGAGTATATATTAATCTATTATAATCTGGTGCTATTGAAGGTGATGGGTCCCTGGATACACCCATGGAAACATCTGGAGGTTAAGGGAGCCTTGTAAAACCCTTATTTATGTGTTAGGGATGATTTTATGTCTAGTTTGTGGTTTGGCTACTGGTATGTTGATGTCCTTTTCTTTTAGCAGCGTTGTATTGTGGGTTTCAGATCTTGGTAAAATATGAGAGTTTTGGGTCCCTTCAAAACCTGTGGGGTTTTAGGTCCCCTCAAAACCTATTTACCCTTAATCAAAAACATAAATAAGAAGATATAGAATTGTAAATCAAGAAATACTTGCTCAAATCTATAAATGTGATATAGAGAGGATCCTATGTTTATAATATGGGCTTAGAAGTGTTAGTCACTATTGATAGGTGCCACTATCCAAGGAGTGTTTTCATTAGCTTAGATGTGTAGAATCTATATTTGGATGCTTTGTAGATCATTCTCCCAAAATTTTAGTAGAAAAGTGTGAGACGATTTGGATTAATGAATAGTGACTAGGATTTTTTGCTTGTTCTAAATTAGAAATTATGTATATGTTTCTACACTTTATAGATCTATAAATTTATATCATTGGATTTGTTATGTACACATAGAAAGGAGAGGAAAATCATTGGACTCTATAGGGGTTTTCTAAGTCAAACCCTAGGTAGGAATTAACCTCCACTATGACAATAATTGATTAGAAAGAGAGTTTACCCTTGTAGGGTAGAGGCTAAAAACCTTAGGGAAATGCATAATTGATAATGTTATACCTTTTATATGAATATTATTGCCTTGAAACCTCATGCAAGGTTGATGTTTCTTGATAGGAGTTCATTCATGTCTTTACTCACGGAGGAAACACATAAACTTCATAACAGATGCTAACTTGAATGCTTGAATGATTGATCTCTTTTTCACTACCTTGAAAAATGTTTTATTTTAATTCTCCATTAGAATATGATTCAAAATAGGACATGAAAGATATTCAAATGAGGGGGTGAGACTTGTATTTGTTGCTATATAGACCTAAAAATGACTAGAAGTTATAAATAAATAATAAATAGATTTATTAGTCTATCAATAAATAAATTGAAAAGTTTATTTATTTGATTCATGTCTCATATTCATCTAAGTCAGTCTATTAATTAAATATTTATTATTTTTAATTAAATTTCATCATTCCTTCTAAAGTTTCTCTTGATTAAATAATTATGAATTATTTAATTCATTATCTACCTTAAATATTCAAATTCTAATTCCATATCATCTTATCTTCCAAGTCATCATTTCATCTCAATGACTATGTGGCTAACGAAATTAAATATTTTTAATATTTAATTTCTTCAAATATCTCCAACTTCTAGTCCTAGTTAATAGGAGGAAACTTAGGTGTCCTCCTACTTCCTATATTCTCTCCATCACCCCTACATCCTAGGTGGTGGTTTGTCCACATCAACCTGATCAAGGTCCACTTATCCTATAATGCCTAGATTATCTCCAACCTTCCTATATTTTTGGGTCTCCATCTCTGGTCAAAGTGAGAATGTTGCTACATGTAATCTTCTTCCCTCTTCTTCTATATCTTGCATGTGTAGGAAGAAAATTCTCCTCCTTTCTCTCTCACATTCTAACCAACAATTTTCAACCCTCCCTTCTATCAAGATTCACTCTAAACCATTGGTCCTTTCCATGTAGGATTTTGTTCTTGTAAAATATATAAAAGAATCCTTTCTCCAATTTTGAGGCTAGTCATTATAAAGCAATCAAGCAATCTTAGAGAAATCAAGCATTTTATATAGCATTTGAGTAAATCGTGAGTGGGCCTTAGGCTTAAGCTTAGTTTCACTATAGCATATCATATCACCTATTAAACATAGTTGCATCTTACATCTTTCATACCACAATCCATTCATCTTTGTCAACTTGAAGCAAATCAGTGCAAATCTGAAAGAAAACATTCTTGCAAACAAGAGGAGAATGTGATAGGACATAATGGGATAACAATGAAGATATACTTATTTTATATGTCTCGTTGGTAATCTAGATATTGTGTAAGGTCATAGGTTTGTGGTAGCTTAATTCATAGTCTTGCGGGTTGTTCACATTTCCAAGTTACATTTTTGGTACCCACTATGGGGCGTTGCCCCACTTTTCATTGATTTTTCTGTATTTTAGTGTGTGTAGGTCCGAGCCTACATAGTAGCACATTTAACATCCATTCTTTTGAATTTCCCATATAGTTTAGTGCATTCACAGTTTTCTTTAGTGCATTTGTTAGTTAAAGTAGCACATTTGTTATTTACATTAGCGCATTTGCCATTTAGAATAGTGCATTTGTAATTTAGGGTAGCACATTTATTTTATAGTTCAATGCATACATATTTATAGCACATTTGTCATAAAGATTAGCACATACATTGCACAACATAGCGCATTCATGTCACATTGCATTACATCCATGGTTTCTTGTAGCACTTATGCATAGGGATTTAATACTTTCATTTTAGATCTATTATCGCCACATTTTTATTGTTTGACTCCTTTTAGGTACCTACAACTGTTGAAGAATGAACATTTGAAACTAAGTTAACTGCATGATTTTTACAGGGGATTTGAATTAAATTAGGAACATATATTATTTAGGGGTTTAGTAAATTAATCATTTTTGTTTCACATAATTTAATTAGGTAGTTAATTTATAACATTCAAAAATCTGCATTATAAAAAAATCTCTTTTTAGAGTAGTTGCACATAGATTAATCTAGGTGGGTAAAGAACAATTATATATTGTTCTTGCAAAAAATTATGATAGGTATTATTCTCTCCCCTTAATTGGGTGATCAGAAAGCCAAAATCACTTTTATTTAGATTTTTATTACCCATTAGAAGGCCTACCTCCCGAGTAGCCCATAATGCCAAGTGAGAGGGAATGAACCAACTGGTAATGGACCAGGCTAAGGTCAAGTCCTTCCAAACCACTATAAAAAACTGTACTTGTGAGGAAACTCATAAGTTATGGGTGTCATTGCATCATATTGACATTTGTCTCCTCAAGTACCCATAGTGGTGCATGAAACTAGCAAGGGTTGGGAGGCCTCTTTTTATAAGAGCGAAATGTTGCATGTATGGCCACACGAACAGATGCACTTACTAGAAATATTTGTTATTAGAAGCCTACCTTTTCTACTTGTTGATGTAGGAGTTTTGATATGCACATTCTAAAGATACCTCTCATGTACTCCTTAATGTGGGATAGAAAATTTCTAAAAATCTCAATATTTTTAGAAATTTGAAACTTGATATACCCGAGAAGTGAGTACCAAGTAAGGGGGAGATAGTGCTACTAAGTTTCTATCTATCCTATTAAGTGAATTATTCTATTGCAAGGGGATTCAACAAGTATAGTCCTGGACAAACCTTTTTTTTAGGTTGTACATGTCTTTTCTTGTTATTTTTGAAAATAGAGAAAATCACCCTTGAAACAAACAAAAATTTTAATATAAAAAACTCAAGAAATAGAAATTCATTTTGAGAAGCACTGAATAATGCATTCGAAACCTAGATTAGTGCATTTGTAAAATAGACTAGCACATTTTACCAATATAGTAGCGCATTTGTAAAATAGACTAGCACATTTGACCAATATACTAGTGCACTTGACCAAAACAGTAGCACATTTAATAAGTAGACTAGTTCATTTATTCACCAATGTAGTACATTTGAGGAACAAATTTGCACCTTTATTTTATATTTTAGCACATCCACTTCATAGAGTAGTGCTTTTTCTTTACATAGTACTACATTTGATAAATCTTGGAGTGCATTTGTCCAATCTATTGGCAACTATACCTTACCGCATCTATGCCAAAGAGTACTTCTAGACATCCACCAAGAAATTTGCAAACAAATTTGGATACCCTTTTTCCTGTAGATCAGATTTCAAACAAAACATACTCCATTCATTATCAAAACTAGAGAGATTTTCCAACATTCCATACTTTTCATACACATTCCATACATACAATTTTAATTTTAGACAAAAATCAAGGCCCTTTTAGTTCTTTTAAGATCATAGTTTCAACTTGGTTGGTTCCCTTATTAGGATTTTATCATTTTTCAACTTTGGAGATAACTAGAATCATATCTTGGCAAGGTTAGTCACTATCATAGAGATTTATCTGTTGGATATCATTGGCATATGATGAACCGGTATGTTGATATGACGATAATGTATGTTGTCATTGATGTCAATAAGTGTAAGTGAACCGGTATACAGATTGAAGAAGTTGGTGAACTAGTATAAAGAGGCATGAGGAGATTCAGTGAACCGATGTCGAGGTTTTACTAAGTGTGATTACCAGTTGGTAGTCTTAGCTCTATGGTTATTGGTTTGGCATTCCAGCTTGTGTGATGAACCGATGATACTCTATGATGAGTTAGCTAAGAGATGTGATCAAGGTGCCACATAAGCTTTGTGCGCGTGAAGGATTGAGGCATAAGAAGATCGATCGTGTTTGAAGTCTACCTCGGGAATGATCATTTTTCTTAAGTGGTATGAGAAGAGAGCATGATGAATTACCGATTCCCATGTGCGGTGATGAATGAATGATGCAGATTATCTTGTGATCTATTTGAAATTGTAATGCTCTATGCAATATGTTTGAATGGTTAGGATTGGACCGCCTGTGTTCTAAACATAAGATACTTAAGGTTTAGGGTTTATGTTACCAACCTATCTGTTGTCTATAAGTTCGATGATGTTTGTTATTGAAAATTTGTTGGCAAATGTTGTGTGTATGTATCCAAGTGAAGAGATACTTGATACTTGCCAAACCAATAAGAGGTAAACTATAGAGTGTGATTGCAGAGTAGAGGATATGAAAAGGATCTGCCTTGGCATGTAGCACTGTTATCAAATTGTAGTTTTTCCTGTTGTCTTCTAATCATTTCAACAGATGGAAAATCCCTTTACTGGGTAGCTTTAATAGGCTCATTGTAAAACCTATAACCAGGTGACTCAAGATCATTGAGTTCTTTAAATCCTCTAGCGAGGTAACCTTTAACAGGGTATATAGCCATCCCTTAATCGAGTGATCTCTAACAGGATTAGTTCCTAGAAGAACCTTATTGTAAAGTCTATAACTGGACTAGGCTCCTAACAGGGTGAGCTTCGAAAGAGTTCAAAACAAACTTGTGGGTATTCATCCCCACTATGGTTTTTCCCATTTGGGTTTCCACGTGAAAAATCTGTGTGTTATGTGTGATACATTTTTCATGTGATGTTTATGAAGTATTTGGTTGAAGGATTATGCATGCAGGGTTAATAGGTTATGATATTTTTAGTATACAACATTCATATGTTTATGGGTGAAGTTGATGTTGCATAATTGATCGTATTTGAAGTATTCAGACCTATCAGTTTATGGTGTTTGGTGTCTTACTGTGTTTAACTGGTATTGCCATGGTTAAGTTCAGTAATGGTGATAACCAGATGGTTTTGCTTTATCAAGATAAATTGTTAAGAGAGTTTTTATCTGTACTGATTCACCCCCCCTCTCAGTACCGGTTGGGGTATCTGTTGTTCATCATTATTCATCAATTGGTATCAGAGCACCTCCAGGTCCTTGGTGATATAAGCTTAACCAGTTGAGGTAAACGATCCTACTATAATGATGAAGAGGGAAGGTCCTAAGTTCAATAGAGATAACTTTAAGATATGGAAGGACAAAATGAAGATTTACATCAAGAGTATGGGTGCTCAACACTAGAGCTATGTTGATAATGCATTTGTTACTCCCATTGGCACTTTGACTGATGATCAAAAGAGAGAAATCCAAGAAAATGGGCAAGTCATTGAAGCCCTTATCAGCAGCCTATCAGATATTGAGTTTATTGATGTTCAAGACAAGGACACACCTAAGGATGTATGGGATGCAACAGAAAACATCTATGGTGGTGATGAGAATGTAAAGCAAGCTAAGGAAGGAAGCCTTAGAGGTAAATTTGAGGATATGAGGATGGTTGAAGGTGAAACCATTCAACAAAATGGCATTGGGATTAATATTGTGGTTGGTGATATCAAAAGCACTGGTGGAACTATTGATGATACCATTGTTGTTAGTAAAGTCCTTAGATCATTATTACCAATCTATGCAATCAGAGTTGTTGCTATCCAGGAACTAAGATCTATTGATAAGACCAAGGTATCATTAGATTCTATTATTGCAAAATTAACTGCATATGAGTTGAATAGCTATGATGGTAGTGTTTAGAAGACTGAGTTAGCCTTTAAAGCATCTACTGTACCATCCAGAAAAGTAAAAGAAACTAGTACCATTTATGAATCTATACAATGCAGATATATGGATGATGAAGAGATTCTGATGGAGTTTGAAGCTCTTCTTGCTAAAAGACTTTTGAAGGGAACCAGAAAATATAGAGGTAAACTTCCTTTGAAATGTTTTTCCTACAACAAGATAGGACATATAGCTGTTAACTATCATAACAATGACAATAAGGATAAAACAGAGAGGTTCAGAAAATATAAAAGTGGAAATAGAAGAAATTGTCTAGTTGTTGTGGATGAAGGTGTCACTGATGAAGACCCAAAGGATGAATAAAATGAAGACATAGTGTTTGTAGAAGTAAAGGAAGAAGTGTTTGACAAGAAATCTCTTGTCTCTCACATTGATAATTTCGATGAGTGGATAATTGATAGCAGTTGTTCTCATCATATGACTAGTGATCGGAGAAAGTTTTTGTCTTTGGAAGAATATGATGGTGGTGTTGTCAGATTTGGCAACGATGCACCATGCTTGGTAAAAGGTAAAGGATCCATCTCACTAAATGGTAAAAGAAGTGCAGATGATGTCTACTGAGTAGAAGGTCTTAAGCATAACTTGTTGAGTGTTGCTCAGTTGAATGACAAAGGATTAGTTCTAGAATTCAAAGGTGGAATTTGTAGTCTAATTGGGAAGAGTGGCAAAGTTATTGTGCCTGGTAAGAAGACCAGAGGTAACTTATTTTAGTTGAATGCCAAGATAAGTCGGTGTGTAATGGCTAAATTTGATGATAGTTGGATATGACACAGGAGACTCTGTCATATGAACTTTGACAACATTGTTAAAGCTGGTAAGATCAAGGCAGTAAGAGGATTACCATTGCTGGACAAACCTGAGAATTCTTTGTGCAAAGAATGTCAACTTGGGAAGATGTCCTCCTCAACTTTTAAAGGTAATTCTTTTTCAGTAGAAAATTTACTTGATCTTGTGCATACTGATTTGTGTGGTCCTATGAAAACTAGAAGTATTCAGGGAGATAGGTATTTTTTGATTCTTACCGATGATTGCTCAAGAATGATGTGGGTCACATTCTTGAAAGACAAGTCAAGAGCATTTGGAAAGTTCAAAGCTTTCAGAGCATTAGTAGAAAGAAAGTGGTAAAAAGATAAAATGCCTGAGAACTGATCAAGGATGAGAATTCACATCTGATGAATTCAATAAGTATTGTGAAGATAACGGTATCAAGAGATAGTTGTCTGCCCCAAGGACACCACAAAAAAATGGCATAGCAGAAAGAAATAACAGGACTGTAGTTGAAGCAGCAAGAAAAATGTTGATCCAAGGAAAGGTTGCTCACACTTTTTAGAGAGAAGCAGTGAGCATTGCAGTCTATACTATGAACCGGGTACTCATCAAGAAAGGCAAAGATAAAACCCCTTATGAGTATTGGACTAGGAAAACTCCCACTATGAGTTATTTTAAATTGTTTGGTAGTAAGTGCTATATCAAGAGAGGTGAGAATTTGAGCAAATTTGATGCAAAATGTGATGAAGGAATATTTATGGGATATTCCACTAAGAGCAAAGTTCTCAAGTGCTACAACAATAGAACATAGAAGATTGTTGAAAGTATTAATGTCAGGGTTGATGAATCCCCTGAGGAACCTGAGGTAACATGCAACGAAGAAGTAGAAGATGAATCGGGTATAGCCTTCTGGGAACCAGTTAAGAAAGAAACTTGTAAAGATTTTAGTGTTCCTATACCAGTAGAAGCCGCAGTAAGAGAAGAAGAGGTTAGTGAAGAAGAAGAAGAAAAGCTAGTAGATTAGGCTAGAATCATTCCTAGATATGTAAAGCTACACCATGATCCAAAGAAAATCATAGGAGATAAAGATGCAGGGATACTCACTAGAAGAAAAGTGAAAGAAAACTCTTGCATGATTTCTGAATTTAAACCCAAGACTTCAAGAGAAGCTCTTATAGATGAAGATTGGATTAAAGAAATGGAAGAGGAGCTAGATCAGATAGAAAATAATGCGACATGGTCTTTGGTGCCCAGACCGGAACATTAAAATGTCATAGGTACCAAATGGGTCTTCAGGAATAAGCTAAATGAAGAAGGCATAGTTGTTAGGAACAAGGCTAGGCTTGTATGTAAGGGATATGCTCAGGAGGAAGGAGAAGACTATGGAGAAACTTTTTCTCCTGTGGCTAGATTACAAGGTGTTTGAATGCTACTTGCATTTGCAGCATTTAAGGGATTTAAGGTCTATCAGATGGATGTGAAGTCTGCTTTTCTGAATGGAATCCTTATGAAGAAGTGTACATAGAACAACTAGAAGGGTTTGCCTTATCAAAAGATAGTGACATGGTGTGTACAATACACAAAGACCTGTATGGACTAAAACAAGCACCTGGGGCATGGTATGAAAGACTACACTCTCATCTTGTGAAGATTGGATTTCAGAGAACAAGTCAAGATAGCAACATCTACTTGAAATCAGAAGGTGAACAGATTATGATTTGTGAAGTGTTTGTGGATGACATAATCTTTAGAGGAGATGATAGAATGAGTCATGCGTTTGCAAATGAAATGAAGAAAGAGTTTGAGATGTCTTTGATAGGAGAAATAAAATTCTTCATTGGTTTACAAATTCAACAAATGAAAGAGGGTATCTTTATTACCCAGTCCAAGTATGTCAAAGAGGTATTGAAGACTTTTGGCATGGAGGAAAGCAAACCGGTTGGTACACCGATGGTAACTGGCTATAAACTAACTAAAGAAAATGATTCAACACTAGTGAATGAGAAGGAGTATTGGTCAATAATCGGTAAACTGCACTATGTGGTGCACAGTAGACTAGATATTGCTCATGCAGTGGGCATAGTAGCTCATTTTTAGAAATGTCCAAGAGAATCCCACTTGGTAGCTGTGAAGAGGATTCTTAGATATCCGAAAGGAATAGTTGATTATGGATTGTGGTATCCATATAATGGTGACTATAATCTCAAATTATATACTGATGTTGATTGGGCAGGTAATATGGACGACCAGAAGAGAACTGGTGGAGCCTTCTTTCTCGGTGGAAGATTAGTATCATGGACAAGCAAGAAGCAGAGCTATACTTCTCAATCTACAGCTGAAGCAGAATATGTGGCAGCATTTATGAACTGCACTCAAGCAATTTGGATGAAGCATGTATTGGAAGGTTTCAAGGTACCTGTATCTGAATTGGTGAACATATTTTGTGATAAAACAAGTGCAATAAACATTTTCAAAAATATTGTATTGCATGCTAGAACTAAGCACATTGAGCTTAAATATCATTTCTTGATAGAGAAAGTTTAGAATAAGGAGGTTGTATTACAACATGTTTCCAGTAAGGAGCAGCTAGTTGATATATTCACTAAGCCCTTACCGAAGACTACATTTACCTATTTGAGAGGTGAATTAGGGGTTCTGCCCCTTCATGAAGTCAAGTAAGGTTGTGTGCTTTGCATCAGTCAAGTACTAAAGTGACAAATCTTTTAGGATTGATGTGTTAAAGGATGCTACTCCTTAGGGGGAGCAACATAGTAGATTTTGGAAACTTATGCTTCCACTTTGGCATTATTGTCAAAGGGGGAGAAGATATATGATATGATGTATGGGTAGAAGATATCTGATAATGAAGACACACTGGTCTATGAGGTTTTTAGTTGCAATGCTACACTAAGTATTGCCATCAATGCCAAAGGGGGAGATTGTTGGATATCATTGGCATATGATGAACCAGTATGTTGATATGATGATAATGTATGTTGTCATTGATTTCAATAAGTGTAAGTGAACCGATATGCAGATTGAAGAAGTTGGTGAACTGGTATGAAGAGGCATGAGGAGATTCAGTGAACCAGTGTCGGGGTTTCACTAAGTGTGATTACTAGTTGGTAGTCTCAGCTCTATGGTTATCGGTTTCACAATCCATCTTGTGTGATGAACCAATGATACTCTATGATGAGTTAGCTAAGAGATGTGATCAAGGTGCCATGTCAGCTTTGTGTGCATGAAGGATTGATGCATAAGAAGATTGGCCGCATTTGAAGTCTACCTCGGAAATGATCATTTTTCTTAAGTGGTATGAGAAGAGAGCATGATGAGTTACTGATTCCCATGTGCAGTGATGAATGAACAATGTAGATTGTCTTGTGATTTGTTTGAAATTGTAATGCTCTATGTAATATGTTTGGATGGTCAGGATTGGACCGCCTGTGTTGTAAACCTAAGATACTTAGGGTTTAGGGTTTATGTTACCAACCTATCTATTGTCTATAAGGTCGATGATGTTTGTTATTGAAAAGTTGTTGGAAAATGTTGTGTGTATGTATCCGAGTGAAGAGATACTTGATACTTGCCAAACCAGTAAGAGGTAAACTACAGAGTATGATTGCAGAGTAGAGGATATGAAAAGGATCTGCCTTGGCATGTAGTGTTGTTATCAGATCATAGTTTTTCCTATTGTCTTCTAATCATTTCAAAAGATGGAAAATCCCTTTACCAGGTAGCTTTAACGGGCTTATTGTAAAACCTGTAACTAGGTGACTCAAAATCATTGAGTTCTTTAAATCCTCTAGCGAGGTAACCTTCAACGGGGTTTCAACCTTTAATAGGGTATATAGCCATCCCTTAATCGGGTGATCTATAACAAGATCAGTTCCTAGAAGAACCTAATTGTAAAGTCTTTAACTGGACTAGGCTCCTAACAGGGTGAGCTTCGAAAGAGTTCGAAACAAGCTTGTGGGTATTCATCCCCACCGTGGTTTTTCCCATTTGGGTTTCCACATGAAAAATCTATGTGTTATGTGTTATGCATTTTTCATGTGATGTTTATGAAGTATTTGGTTGAAGGATTATGCATGCAGGGTTAATAAGTTATGGTATTTTTATTATACAACATGCATATGTTTATGGGTGAAGTTGATGTTGCATAATTGATCGTATTTGAATTATTCAGACCTATTAGTTTATGGTGTTTGGTGTCTTACTGTGTTTAACTGGTATTTCCATGGTTAAGTTTAGTAATGGTGATAACTAGTTGGTTTTGCTTTAGCAAGATAAATTGTTAAGAGAGTTTTTATCTGTACTGATTCACCCCCCCCCTCTCAGTACTAGTTGGGGTATTTGTTGTTCATCATTATTCATCATTATCATCTCCAATTTGACTTCCCTTGTATCACTATTTCTGAATAGTCCAAGATTTAATTTTGTGAACACAAGATCAAAATTGCACTTTAGATACCTTGGTTAAGTCTCATTCTTTTGAATTGAAACATCAAGTATTCCCCCACTTTCTATACAAACATTTATCCAATTTTCATACAAAATTCACATCTTAAAATGATTTCATTAACATTCCAAGAATCTCGTATGGTTGAAATAAGGAGGCAAAGAGAAATCAGGGAAACCATGAACTAATTTACAAAGGGAAAAGGAAAAGGCCCTAAATATGATTCAACTAATTTGTTTGGAGAAACTTCAAGTCCATTGTATGACAATGATGGTGATTATGAGACCTTTAGCGATGTAGATAAGGAACAATTCCTTGAGTCTGCACAAAATCCCACATTTCATATACTTATGGAAATAGTGATGGAGAAAGATAGGGAGAAATATTTCCTTCAACTTTCACAACAAGGAGTCAAACTTCAACCTAACTTCGATGTTTCAAAATTGAAAGCCACAACTAAAAGGGAAACAAATACCAACACAAATACCAATGAAAATACAAATGATGGTACCAACCAAACTGATGCAAACATGAGAACTTGAAGAAAGAAGGATTTAAATCTTCTAGTGAATCCTTTGAGTACACTTGTGCAATACATTCAAGATCTACAAACACAACTTGCCAAGTTACAATCAGGATCATCACCTAGACAATATACACTTGAAGCTACATCTCATTACAAATTTGACAAAAAATTGGTAATGTTACCTTTTCCCCTCAATTTTGGGGTTCAAAAGTTTGACAAGTATAAGGGGAAAGGTGTTACACATGATCACATTAGATAATTTTGCACCACATGCATGAAAATTGCACATAATGAAACCTATCTAATGCAACTGTTTTCTAAGAGTTTGGGTGGTCAAGCTATAGAATGGTTTTATCATTTACCACTAGGAATTATTTCTTTTGATTAATTGGTAGACAAGTTTATTACACACTTCTCCTACACAATTGAGCATGAGGTCTCTATGTTAGATATTTGTAATAGAAAACAATAAAATGGAGAATCATTCATTAATTTCTTTAAAAGGTGGAAACAACTTGTTAGTAAATATCCTTATGATCTACTAGAGCAACAAAAATTTAAAATATTTATCCATAATCTAAATGCTGAATTGAGTTACCGATTACAACTCCAATGTCCATCTACCTTTGTAAAAGTCATTGACAAAGGCCTTCTGATTAAGAAATCTTTAATAGAAAAGAGACAAATAGGTTTAAAAAGATAACGTTGGTCTAAGTAATAACAATGACAAGTCTAGATTTTGGACCAAGAACAAAAGCATTGTCAATGATGGTGTTGTAGATGCACAAGATCTTAGATCAAAACTACCCATCTTAAATTTATCGGGTCCTCAAAACAACACATGTAATAAAAATAGTAACAATACATCTAAGCCAAAGACTTCTTATAATCCTCATAGGAAATTCACACCATTGGGTGAATCACTTGAAACTACTTTGAGGAATCTTATCTCAAATAACCTTATCACGTTACTCAAAGAAAGAGATTATCAACTAAAGGTTAAACCCACATGGTGGAATGAAAAAGATTATTATGAATTTCATAGGAGTAGAGGGCACAAAACAAATCATTACCAAAGGTTGAAAAACACTATACAGGATTTGATTGACAAAGGAGACATAATAGTTAATGGACATCAATCCAATGAAGAGAATGTAGCATTTAACGATCCCCTTCTGAATTATGAGAAGGGAACTCCCTCAAAATTGGGTAAAGATAAGGTTAATTATACAAATGAATCTTATGACTATGTCATCAATCATGCATATATAAAAGTGATTCCTATGCAAATGTAATTACTATAAACAACAAACCTTATTGCAATGTGACAATGCATCGAAGAAAAGCCACCCTTCAAGTAGTACCACCAAACTCATCTTCTATGACTAAAAAATATAATATCCTAGAGCATCTTAAGAAGACACTTGTCCACATATCAATCCTAGAGCTTCTATGTTTATCACTAGCCCATAAAGAGATTTTGCAGAAGCTTTGCAAGAAACCAATGTATCCCGGACGTTGATCTTGCATAGTTTCAGGCCATAGTGGGACACCTTACCACTCCTTATTTTTTATCCTTCATCGAACATGATGACCTTAGAATAAATCAACCTCACATTGCACCTCTTCATATAGAAGTACTTGTACATAAGCATAAAATAAAATGTGTCCTAATAGATGGAGCGGCTGATTTAAATATTTTCTCTTTCAAATTAGTCCTTGCATTAGGGTTTTTTGAAAACGTCATGGATCCAAAGAAAAATATTACTATCAAGGCCTATGATGAAGAAGAAAAAGAATCCAAAGGATCAGTTGTCTTGCCTATTAGAGTGGGACTAGTAGAAAAATATATGGTTTGCCAAGTACTTGACCTTGATCTAGCTTATAAAATACTTCTTGGATGACCTTGGATACATGCAATGCAAGCAGTCCCATCTATGTACCATCAATTTTAGAAGTTTCCATATAATGGCCAAGAGATCACCATTCAAGGAGATCCCAATCCTTTTCAATATTGAAATACCACCAAGCCAAAACATGAAGTGAGTGTCCCAAATAATTGTCTATATTCACCTCCTACTTCATAAATTGACCCAATTTATGTACCATCAATATCAAAAACAATTGAACCAAAGCTTAAGCTTAAAGACCAAGGTATGGGAGAATATTTTGTTGAGTAACCTTTTGGTATTTTGTAGCTACCCCCTTCACCTAAATCGTATGGAAAACCATCTTTGGGAAAACAACAATCTTTGTAGTCTACAAGGGAACCTAGATATATTTTTATTAGGCAGGGGACTTTATCACATGAAAATAACAAAAATGATATTAAAGAATGGGTATACAAAGAGGAAGAAGTCAAATTTAACACATCATAATTAGAGAGACAATTACCTCTTGAGCAATATGGTAAAGGCTTCACTATAGTGCAAAAGATGGGATATGATGGCCATGGTCCCATTGGATTAAGAAAGGAAGGAATTTTTGAACTAATACAACCTAATTCCCTAGCTCCTAAAGAAACAAAAGGATTGAGATATAGAGAAGATTTTTAGGAAGCTACACACAATTTATACAATAATTCATGAATTACAAGAGGATGGTGAGGCTGATTCTCAAGAATGCGAGGGACTTTTAGAGGTATCTTCTAAAGATAAGAAAATAGATGTGATTCATTCTTATAATAGACTAGATGATGAGGGACCTAGTTCAAGGCATAGACCATTAGATAAAAGATCCAAAAAAGGTTGAGAGTGAGTCTTATGAGGAGGGTTAGATATTTGATGTAACAAACAACCTTGAGGTGGTTATCGATCTTGACCTTGAAGATATCATCATTGACCTTCATAATTTTTATGTCTTAACCATCATGTACTTTAATACCAAGCAATCTGATGACCTCCCACTTATGTATCCCGAACTTATCGATTGGGGGCAAGAAACCCCACCTAAATTTGAATCTTTTCACAATGATCATGCCATAATAAATTATTTGAATCCAACAAGTCTTTCATATGCAAGAGTTAATGACATATGCTTAATTGATGAGCTCAACAAGATAACTAATTCTAGATAAAATTCCAAGCCTTCCAGTCATAAAAATATGAAAATGAATAATAGATCTAATGGTGAAAACCATAATACAACAGTATTAGATCTGAAAAAAAAAAGTAAAGACAAAAGATGTATTCAATGGTGAAAACCTCCTTGAGGCACCAAAGGATGGGAGGTTTGACATTCTTCCCTGGTTGGAATATCAAGAAAGGTCTTGAATCATGATTGAGTCAGAAGTACCTATTAATATTGGAACATAAGATAGTCCTAAGATCCTTCATCTACCAACACCTTTATTAGAAATAGAAAAATAAAACTTCATTAATTTTTTTAAAGAGAAATAAATAAATTTTGATTGGTCATATGCAGATATACCCAACTTAGATCCAAATCTCATTATGCATCTACATATAGCCCTTTTGGTAAAAGTAAAATTGAAGAAGGCATTAGATGCAAGGTTTATTAGGTCTATTGATTATGTGGAGTGGATATCAAATATTGTACATGTTTTAAAACCAGATAAGACCATCAGAGCGTGCACAAATTTTAAAGATTTAAACAAAGCATTCCCAAAGGATGTTTTTCCTTTTCCAAATATAGACATTATTATGGATTTGATTGTAGGACTTTCTATGTTATCACTAATGGATATCTTTTCTAGTTATAATCAAACAAGGATAGCCCCAGAAGACCAAGACAAAGCAACTTTCACCTGTCACTAGAGAACATACTATTGGAACGTCATGCTATTTGGACTGAAAAATGCAGGTGCAATATATGTATCAAATAACAATGACCATAATTTTCTATGACATGATGCATACCTTTATGGAAGATTATGTTGATGATATATTAGGAAAATCAGACACTAGAGGAGAGCATCTCACTATCATTGATAAGATCTTTAATCACATGGAAAAATTCAATGTGTGTCTCAATCCAAAGAAGTGTGTCTTTGAAGTAACATCTGGAAAACTTCTAGGATACATTGTGTTAGAAAATGGAATAGAGGGGGACCCCAAAAAGGTAAAAGAAATCATGGAGATACCTCCTCCCAAGAATATTAGTCAATTGCACTCACTTCAAGGAAAATTATAATCTATCTGCAGGTTCATCGCACAATTAGCAGATACATGTCATCCTTTTTCACACCTATTTAAAAAAAATGTACCTTTTAAGTGGGATGACAAGTGTTAAGAAGCTTTCCAAAACTTAAAAGAGTATTTAATGAATCTAAAAATTCTCATTCCCTCTATTGAAGGAAATCCCTTGTTTCTTTATATATTATCTACATAAGCATATGTTGGTGCTCTCTTAGCCCAATAATACTTTGAAGGGAAAGACAAAATTAATTATATTAATAGGACTCATGTGGGATATGAACTAAACTTGACACTAGTTGAGTGAGCATGTTTGGCTGTAATTTTTGCATCTAAAAAATTGTGCCACTAAATGTTAACTCATCCAATAAAACTCATAGCCAAGATAGATCCCTTAAAGTATTTACTCAACAAGGTGGATTTGATAGGATGATTGGAAAAGTGGGTTCCAATTCTCAGTGAGTTTGACATATAATATGTAGATCAAAAAGTTATCAAAGGCCAGATAATTGTAGATCAGTTGGTAGAGGCACCTTTAGTAGATAATCAACCATTGCATTCAGAATTTTCAGATGCATCAATCCTTACAATCATAAAGCACACATGGAAACTCTATTTTGACGGATCCCATACTCAACATGGATTAGGAGATAGAATCTTATTTGTTATACCACAAGGAGACACCATACTAAAATCATATCGATTGTTATTCCCTTGTACAAATAATATGGCTGAGTATGAAGTACTTTTGATAGGATTTAAAATGGTAGTAGAGTGGAAAATAACATATCTGAATGTTTATGGAGATTCATGGTTAAACATCAATCAAGTGAATGATGATTATTAGACTAAGGATGAGAAATTAATGCCATACAAACATATGATAGATAACTTCAAGAAATATTTTATTTTCATGCACTTTGAACAAGTGCCTATACTAGAAAATAAAGCAGCTTCAATGCTATGGAAACCATTGCCTCTCTTCTCGAGATACCTGAAAAATAAGTGCGCTATGTTTTTTTGGTTGACCGATAATACACTCTTGCATTTGAAGATCCACAATCTCATGCTATAAGTCATTTGATTGGACCCGATACTCCCTTATATGGTTACATTTATACCTATTTGAAAGAAAATAACTTGCCTCCTAGCTTATTCAATAATCAAAAGAGAACCTTCATTTGTAAAGTCTCTCACTACACCATCATTGATGATACCCTATATCGCTAAGGTCTTGACGATACTCTCCTTAAGTGTTTGGAACATGACAAATATCAAACCGGCTTGAGAGAAGTTCACAAAGGTATCTATGGGACTCACTCTAGTGGTCCTACATTGGCTAAAAAACTCATTTGTGCAGGATATTATTGGCCAAGTATAGAGATAGATGCACATCAATTTGTCAAAAAATGTAAGAAGTGCCAAATTCACATAAATCTGATACACGCACCAACACAAGAGCTGCAACCTTTGGTAACTCCATCGGCCTTTTATCAGTGGGTACTTGACCTCATGGGTAAGATCTATCCACCTTCTTCTAATGGACATAAGTTCATCATAACCACCACTAAGTATTTTACAAAGTGGATTGAAGCCCTCCCTCTCACTACTATCACAGAAAAACAAGTTTATTCCTTTATCCTGAATTATATTATTAGCCGCTACAAAATCCCTCTACCAATTGTCACTGATAATGGACAACTCTTTAAAAATTAGGATGTAGAATAACTTTGTGCGAAGTTCCATATATTTCTCTACACCTTACTACCTGCATGGCTATGGCTAGCCGAGGCTTCCAACAAAACCATCTTGAAGATATTAAAGAAAATGGTCAATGAAGTTGATCGTGATTGGCATGTCTAATTGAACCATACTTTATGGGCTTATAGAACTAGTATCCACATGCTCACTGGTAGAACACCCTATTCTCTTGTTTATGAATCTAAAGCCCTCTTTCCCACAAAGATTGAGTTTCCATCTCTCCAAGTTTCATAGAGGGGTTTAATAACAAATGAGGATTTCCATGCCTCCAAGTTGCAGGAATTAGAGTTGTTGATTGAGAAGCAACAAAAGGATTTCAATCATTTAAAGGCTTATCAACAACACATGTCTAGAAGCTATGATCATAGATTTAAGACTTGTGTATTTTAGGTTGGTGATCTCATGCTCAAGGAGAACCCCCAAACTCATCAAGATCACGAAAAGGAGGAGAAATTTGAGTCCAACTAGGTAGGTCCCTATGTTATTGTGGTTACTTATGGATCAGAGGCCTATCAACTATCTATACTTGAAGGTGAGTTGTTGGATGATACAATCAACTGTATGCATCTTTGTAAGTTTTATATGTAAGATTTTTGAAAATCCTAATGAAAGGGGCAAAAATATAAAAAAATCAAAAAATCAAGCAAAAAGTAATCATATAATTAAAAAAAATGAAGTAAAAGAAAGTGGTGAAAATCAGGTGGCAGGCGCTACTTGTGATAAATCAACCCTTCTATCTATTTGGATTCTAGGTTTTCATTTGTATCCGTAATCATTGTAAATACCTATTATCAGTGTTTAAGAAATGGGTTTTCTTTTCCCATGATTGGCTAGGCTTTTTGAAATTTTGAGTCAGGTATGCTATTAACTGCTTCAAATCTATTTTAGGTCTTTAAGGGTTAAGGGTTTTAGTTTTAAATCACTCAAATGTTTGATCAAAACCCTCTAGTTTCTATTCCTGTGTTACTTTATTCACTTAAGTAATGGGTCTCGGGGTCGTGTGAAGTGTCCCCCCTTGTTATTTGTCGAGGCGGTCGTTAAATAATTGTGAAAAATCTTCGCCTTATGCCTTTTTCCTTCTAATGTTGATGGGTCTAGTAAGTGTCGCGCAACTTCCAGATGAATCTACGACTTTCTCTATTTCATTAGGCGAAGTTGCAGGTGTGTTAAGCTATGAGAAATAGCGAAAGGAAAAAGTATGTTCGACTATGTGCATTGGATCTGGTTTAATGAGACTCCATCTCGCTCAAGATCTAATGGTTGGCGTTGATTTGCAGCCGAAATGAGCAAGTAAATTACCTTTCACGAAATGGTGAAAAGGTTTGGCGGGACCCAATAGTGAAGACTTTTCCATAGCTAAAAGGCGATCAAGTTCAAAAGAAATCGACAGCTCTCATTGTTTCGTGGCTGATAGATGCTCACATGTTATGCCCTGTGAAATAGCGAAAGGTTTCTGGCTCGAGAAAAAGAGGTTTATAAGAAGCATAACGGATGTGCAGGTTCTCAAAGATCTAATGACTAGCACAGTTTCGTTGGAGAAAGATGCTCGAAAGATAGCTTTCGCAAAATGACAAAATGACATGGCGTTCTAAGCAAGTAGTCCAGTTGGTTGAGATAGCAAATAAGATAATGACACGTGGCCGAAAACCAAAGTGGTCAGCGAATTGGATTTAAGGACTAACGTGTGGGTCCAAGAAGATGAGTCATACTGCAGGATAAGAAGTGACCTGGCAGATACAGGTGGCAAGGATGAGGTGGATCTTGATGTCTTCTCTCGGTGAATAAAAAGTTAACATGTCAGTTCGGGAATGACTAGACACTAGGTGGATAAAGTTGAGTCAGATGACCCACGTCTACCGAATTCAAGTAGGTTGTTAAGCATCAAACAGGTTTGATATAATCTAATGGTTCGCGTGTGTTTGTGAAGGTAAGATGCTTGTGTTTTAAAGCCTGCAAAATGGCGAAAGAGCTAGTGGGCCCGAAAAATAGGTAAAGCATAAAGGTAAAAGAGGATCAACTCTGTTTTGATCCAAGGGCTCTCATCATTTCGTGGCTGCAAATCAAACAAGGATTAAGGCTTGCGAAATGGTGAAAGAGAAAAAGAGGTTCTTCTCGGCATGACGTGGAGTGACAACTATTACTTCTTGTAAAGCTTGATGGTGATGTGTCGATTGAGACGTAGTTCAAAAGGTGATTAAGGGCCTACCAAGGTGTAGCCAACGATTATGCAAGAAGTAAGTGTAGACACTTAAAAATAATTATTTTAATTATTTTTAATTCCTCGCATAATTAGTTAATTAATTATGTTAATTCAAATTTCTCTCAATATTAATTAAATATAATTAATATTG